>NC_091855.1:44357215-44659214 GCF_037783145.1 Equus przewalskii
GACCTAGTTGACATTCCTGTCATCAGGATGCAGAATTGTGTGCCATGCTGTGTCCAAACCTGGCCTAGCTCCTGCCTACCCCTCCAGGCTCACCTCTTGCTCTCTTGACATTTACCCCAACCCACCATGTTGTTCCCCATCTCTGTGCCCCTGTACAGGCCGTCCTTCTGCTTGGAATGCCTTTCCACCTATCTTTACCTGGCTAACTCTACTCATGCTTTTAGACTCAGCATAAACACCTCTCTTCCAGGAAGCCCTGACCCAACCCCCCATGTTGGGCTAAATGCTCCTGCTGGGACACCCACAATGTTGTGTTCACCCACATTTCAGTTGGACTCTACGAAACATACATTTAATTAATAAGAATTCAACCATCACTGCACAGCTAAAGAGGGAGAAAGAGAGTAACATATTAAACAGGGCTGCCCTAGGCCCAGTGAACACTTGCCTGAGAGGGTGAGATGGAAATATCTCTGTCCTCTGATGTTTTTATATTGGGAGCATCTGTCCTCTCTGGGAATGATTTTGGTATTTAAAGACATATATGTCTCACAGACCAGGAAATGTCCCAGACGTAGCAAGATGGTTCACATGTTGGGGGACCAAAAGAGAAAAAAACAAAAATAGAAAAAGAAAAGCAAGACATACCCACTGCAAGGCCTTATTTGTTACGGAAGTTTTAGGATATGGTTCAAATCCCAGTTCTGGGGCTAACCACCTTGTGTACTTTGGTCAATTCACTGTCACTTGTCTAGACTTCAGATCACCAGGTGTGTTTGCCCATCTTATAGTGTTACCCTGAGGCTTACATGAGGTGACAAATGTAATGTACTCACAAAGTAGCCTCTCAATAGTTCATGTTACTCCAGGACACACTGCTCTCCTTTTTCAGAATCCTGCCTCAGTGGATTCCACCCACTGTTGGCCAGGACCACCAGACACATGCAAAGGAGAGTGGACAAAGGCTTCCAGGGAAGGTAGCATTTCCAATGTCCCAGGCTGCCAGCATCCACTGAGCTCGGGCCCAGCCTGGGACGCAGGGATGCTTCCAACCCTCCTGCAGTTACATGCTGGTGTATAAGAAGAGCCTTGTTATAAATCCCCTACAGGCATTTAGGAACTGGTCCTTGGGGGTTTCTAGGGCTTTGCCTCGCTCCTCCAAGCCCCCTTATAGCACTCTTCCTTCCGGATGGCATTTAGCTGGGTGCCCGTCCATCTCCCTCCTAACGACGAGGTCCTCTAAGGCAGGACACGCCTGCTGCCCTCGGGATGCCAAGCCCAGTCCCCGCTGCTCAGAGCCAGAGGCAGGAAGGGTGACTGAGTCCTCAACTCCCGGGTCACTGTCAGTGATGCAGGAACCCAGCTCCCGCCCGCAGCCCCGGCCCTATAATTGCTGCCGTGGCTGGATTCGGCGCGGCGCGGTCCCCGGGACGCGACCTCAGGTTTTGCACACAGCAGGTGCTCCATCAACTCTGTAAGTGCCAACACAGTAGTGGGGCTCAGGCCACCGCCCAGGGCAGTTTGCCGGCTTTTTCGGAGGTGTAGGCGTGCCTGGGACGCTGGGAACCCGCCGCCCCCGCCTCCCGCGGGGACCAGCCATCCCTTCCCCGCCCTGGGTGCCGCCCCCTTGGCCCGGGACAGGACCAAGTCGCCCCTAGCAACAGCAGCCGAGACGGCTTCCTCCGGCCGCGCTGACTGGCCGAACTCCGGGAGGCGGCGGTGTCGTCACTTCCGGCATCCGGAGGCAGCAGAGGAAGCCGAGGGGCGGCCATCTTGGGTCCGTGAGGCTCTGAGGTGCCGGGAGCGGCTGCGGCGGGGGCCACCGGGCGGAGGCTGAGGCCGAAAGCGAGCCGGCGGGAGAAGAGCAGCCGGGCGCAGGTGCCGCCTCTGCAGCCCCCTCCATGGTCGGCGCCCGCAGCCCGCGGCGGCCTGTCTCGCGCTCTACCTCCTCCACATCCTCCTCCTCTTCAGGGGCCGCCGGCGGCGCTGTGTGGAGGCCCCGGCGCTGAAATCCGCGGCGCGACGGGCGAGAGCGGAGAAAGAGGCCAGGCGGTCCGGGCCCGGGGGGCGCCCTGAGGCGCGGGGACGCCGGCGGGCCGACCCGCAGCCTGCCGCCACCGCCCGCCGCCGGCCGGGCCCCGCCACCGCCGCCCGCGGGGCTCCTCGGCGCAGCCGCCGGGGCCGGGGGAGCATGAGCCCCGGGACCCGCCGGGGGACGGCCCGGGCCCGGCCCGGGATCTAGACGGTCGTGGGGGAGGGGAGCCGCCCTCGCGCGGCGCCGCTGCAGGACCGCGGCGCTCGACGCCGCCGTGCCGGCCGCGGGCCGCCGCTGTTTCCCCCTCGCATTGTGCTTCAGTGAAGTGGAGTAAGATGTCTACTAGGACCCCGCTGCCGACGGTGAATGAACGAGACACTGAGAACGTAAGTGGCCTGGGCGTTCGCGGGCCGCCCCGGGCGGAGCGCGACAGCAGCCTCGCCGTCGGCCGCGGCGCCGGGCGCTCTGGGAGCGGAGGGCAGGCCGGAGGCAGCGGGCGGAGCGTTTCCTGGGGAGGGCAGCCGTCCGGCCGCGCGTGCGGGGCCGCGCGGCGTCCTGTTTGTGACTCGAGCCGGGCCGCGGCGGTTCCGTCGGCGTCTGGGGAGGCTGGGGTGCCGCGTCGTGCGGGTGGCCGGAGCTCCGCGGTGTTTAGTGCTTCTTGCACCCAGACTCTCGCTCCGAGTTGGGCAGACAGCTCTGGAGAGCCGGTCGGGTTAGAAACGTGTCCGCGGTGCCTGTTGAAGGTAACTCATGGGGTCACGCGGACCGTCCGCTGTGCCTCCTTGTTTGAGACGACCGTCGCTAAGACCAGGTGCCCGCCGAGGAGTCCCGGCGGCCCCGTGGACGGCGCTGCAGAGCCGTTCGGGAGAGGGGTGCTCAGAGCGCGCGCGGACTGCGGGGAGGGCGGCTCCGTTTCCGCACGAATCTGTCTGGAAGGGGTTGGTAAGCCTTTTGGGAGGAAGAGGCGAGCTAAGGCTGCCCTGCCGCTCGCGGCCTGGCTGAGGGACGCCGCTCTCGGCTCCGCGGGGGAGAGTGGCTGAGGGGGGCTCTCAGGCCCCTGCGGCGCTCACGCCCTGGGATTCTGTATGAGGAGCCTTTGATTTTGTTCCTGTAACCCTTTCAGAAAGGCCAGGAGGAGCATTTTTAGGGAATGACAACTTGTAGGCATTCCGTTGGAGAAGTGTTGACTGTCCGAGTGCCTTCTGAACCCTTCTCTGGCGCTGGGTTCAGAACCTCCGATCTAGCTGAGTTATCTTCGGTGAAACATCTAGGAAGTAACTCGTAAACAAGCTTCGCTGGCCTTTCCTTGTAAGTGTTGTGAGGTAGTTCCTGGCAAGAAAATGCTGTCACCTAGGAAGAGCCTCCTCACTCTGCCTGTTTTCCTGCTTTCAATAACGTCCTGAGACAGTGTGGCCTAGTGGTATCAAATACCTTCATTTTAATCTTCAAAATGCCACTTCTTTGCTGGATACCTATTAGGTGATGTAATCTGTTTATGTAAACCTTGGTCTAAAGCATGCCTCTAGTAACTTAATGTATAGTATTTAATGGTCTTTAACCTGGTCAGTAAGTAGTACGCGGCTGTACGTTCCTTTACCTGAGATGGATTAGAAAATTACACAAAGAGTGAGTAATAGAAATTGTAGACTAGGTGAGTCAGTGAACTCACTTTCTTGTAGACCTTTTGAAGAACCTATTTCTGACCTCATCATTTTCCTGTTCTTTGACTGCCCTGTAGAGTGGAGCAAGTAAAAAAGTGAATTGATTAGCTTTGATCATTGACTTTCATTCAGAGAAGCAAAATCTTACATTGAACCAGAGCAGGAGCTCTATACTTCCTCAATAAACTCAAGCCAAAAACAATCAAAACAGATTTGTAATAATGAAGGATTTACACCAATGGGTCTTTACCGTGTTCTGTGGAGAATTTGTTGAATTATGTTGTAATTTTTTTGTTTCATTAGAAATTACTAGCTTTAGTCTTTAAAAACAACGTAGGGTATAGAGTGTGCCTTTATTTTCATGAAATGTATTTAAAATAGCATGTTTGACAGCGTTAAAATCAGAGGTTTCCAGCACTTAATTGCATTAACTCACCATGCTCTGTTCCATTTTTAACTCTGGTATTGGCATGTTCTGGAAGTAGTTGCATGTCTTTTGCAGTGTGATGCTCTTGTATCAGTGTTATACGTCTGGCATATACCATGTTATTTACCTATCATTACTAAACTAGGTATTAGACTTCCTGCTGATTGAATGGTGAGGGTACAAGAATGATTGAGAGCTCTGAGTCTCTTGAGCAACTCTTTTGTTAAAGTCAGGTTTATTGAGAGAGAACATTGACTGTTGAAGTGTACAGTTTGATGCGTTTTGATACCATCACAGTCAAGGTGTAGACATTTCCATTGCCCAAAAAGGTCCCTTGTGGCCCCTTTCCCAGTTAGTCTTCTCTCCCTTCCCCCAGCCCCTGGCAACCACTGATTTGTTATCTGTCCCTATGGTTTTACCTTTTCTAGAATGTTGTATAAATGGAGAGTGTATAATCTTGTGTCTGGCACCTTTCATTTAGCGTCATACTTTTGGGATTTATTCGTGGTTGTGTGCATATCAGTAGTTCATTCCTTTTTATTGCTGAGTAGTAAGTAGTTCATTAGGTATACCAGAGATTTTTTAAAAAAATTTTATTGAGGTCATAATAGTTTATAACATTGTGAAATTTCAGTTGTACATTGTTATTTGTCACTCACCATATAAATGTACCCCTTTACCCCTTATGGCCACTCCCCCCAACCCCTTCCCCTTTGGTAACCACCAATCCCTTCTCTTTGTCCATTTACTAGTTTATCTTCCACATATGAGTGAAATCATATGGTGTTTGTCTTTCTCTGTCTGGCTTATTTCGCTTAACATAATACCCTCAAGGTCCACCCATGTTGTTGCGAATGGAATGATTTTGTCCTTTTTTATAGCTGAGTAGTGGTCCATGGTGTATGTGTGTATGCACGTACATATATATATCTCTCTCACATCTTCTTTATCCAGTCATCAGTCACTGGGCACTTGGGTTGCTTCCACTTCTTGGCTATTGTGAATAATGCTGCAGTGGACATAGGGGTGCATTAGTCTCTTTGAATTGTTGATTTCAAGTTTTTTGGATAAATACCCAGTGGTGGGATGGCTGGGTCATATGATATTTCAATTTTTAATTTTTTGAGACATCTCTATACTGTTTTCCATAGTGGCTGCACCAGTTTGCATTCGCACCAGCAGTGTATGAGGGTTCCCTTTTCTCCACACCCTCTCCAACACTTGTTATTTCTCATCCTGTTAAGTATAGCCATTCTGACGAGTGTGAAGTGATATTTCATTGTACTTTTGATTTTTATTTCCCTGAGATTAGTGATGTCGAACATCTTACGTGTGCCTATTGGCCATCTGCATATCTTCTTTAGAAAAATGTTCACATCCTCTGCCCGTTGTTTTGATCAGGTTGCTTATTTTTTGTTGTTGTTGAGTTGTATGAGTTCTTTATGTGTTTTGGAGATTAACCCCTTGTAAGATATACGATTTGCAAATATTTTCTTCTAGTTGGTGGGTTGTCTTTTTCGTTTTGTCCTGGTTTCCTTTGCCTTGCAGAAGCTCTTTACTCTGATGAAGTCCCACTTGTTTATTTTTTCTTTTATTTCCCTTGCCGGAGTAGACATGGTATTCAAAAAGATCTTCTAACACCAATGTCAAAGAGTATACTGCCTATATTTTCTTTTGGGAGTTCCATGGTTTCAAGTCTTACCTTCAAGTCTTTGATCCATTTTGAGTTAATTTTTGCTTATGGTGGAAGATAATGGTCTCTTTTTGTTCTTTTGCATGTGGCTGTCCAGTTTTCCAAACACCATTTATTGAAGAGCTTTCCTTTCTCCATTGTATGTTCTTGGCTCCTTTGTCGAAAAATAGCTGTCCGTGCATGTGTGGTTTTATTTCTGGGCTTTCAATTCTGTTCCATTGATCTGTGCGCCTGTTTTTGTACCAGTACCATGCTGTTTTGATCACTAGGCTTGTACTATATTTTGAAGTCAGAGATTGTGATGCCTCCAGTTTTGCTCATTTTTCTGAGGATTGCTTTAGCTATTCTGGGTCTTTGGTTACCCCATATGAATTTTAGGATTCTTTGTTCTGTTTCCGTGAAGAATGTCATTGGGATTCTGATTGGGATGGCATTGAATCTGTAGATTGCTTTAGGTAGTATGGACATTTTAGCTATTTTATTCTTCCAATCCATGTGCATGGAATATCTTTCCATTTCTTTATGTCATCATCGGTTTCTTTCAATAACTTTTTATAGTTTTCATTGTATAGGTCTTTCACCTCCTTGATGAAATTTATTCCTAGATATTTTATTCCTTCTGTTGCCATTGTAAATGGCATTGTATTCTTGAATTCTCTATTAGCTCGTTATTAGAGTATAGAAATTCAGCTGACTTGTAAATTGATTCTGTACTCTGCAACTTTGCTGTAGTTGTTGATTATTTCTAGTAGTTTTACCACAGTTTTTTTAGTCCATTCTCCAGTTGATGGACATTTTGGCTATTATGACTAGAACATCTTTGTCTTTCTATTTTGTAAAAAGACTTTCTGTTTTGCTTACCCTAGGAGTCTTATTTAAATTATTTATTTTATGTTTAAATTATATATACCTGTGATAAGAATGTTGCTTGTAGATCAAGAATAATAAAAGGCAGATAATTTGCAACAAGAATATTATCTTCATCCTAGTACACTACTCTATTTTCATGTGTTTGATTTCCAAATATGAATTTCCCCCTTTTGCTGATGAGTCTGATATACTGTTATCAAGTCATTTTATAACTCAAAAGGACTAGTCAGACAGTCTGACCTAATAAGGATAAGAGAGGTGACAGGAGATGCTTTTCACCACTCACTATTTAGTAGCACAGCCTCTGCTAGGCCCCAGATCTCCAGCTCAGTCCCCTCTGCTTTTTTGTACCAGCCTGTTTCTCAAAAGCTTATGTACTAATTATTCAACTAGGGAGATAAGGTTGTACCAATATACAGAGTATATTTAACAAAATATTTTTTAAAATCTTATTTTATAGAAAATTTCAAACAAATAATTAGAATTCAATAAGTATTTATCAATGGTTCTCCACCAGGGACAATTTTGCCCCCAGGGGGACATTTTACAACGTCCAGAGACATTTTTGGTTGTCACAGCTGAAGAGGATTGCTACTGACTGGGAATGCTGCTGAACGTTTTACAGTACACAAGACAGCACCCCCCCTTCTCCCAACAAAGAACTTTCTGGTCCAAAATGTCAGTAGTGCCAGGGTTGAGAAACCCGGGTATATAGATAGCCACCAGGTACTCCACAGCTAAATGGCCAGTCCTGTTTCATTTGTTGTCTCCCCAAGAAGCAAATTCAGTATGTCGTATCATTTCATCTCTAAAGCTCTTGGAAGAGATAAAGCTTCTTTTAATTTTTTTGGTTTCTGTGAGGAAGATTGGCCCTGAGCTATCCTCTGTTGCCAGTCTTCCTCCTTTTGCTTGAGAAAGAGTGTTGCTGAGCTAACATCTGTGCCACTCTTCCTCTGTTTTATGTGGGACACCGCCACATCCTGGCTTGACGAGCAGTGCTACGTCTGCACCCAGGATCTGAACCTGGGAACCCCGGGCTGCTGAAGCAGAGCATGCGAACTTAACCACTGTGCCACTGGGCTGGCCCTGAGATAAAGCTGCTTTTAAAAAAAAATGTAATCATAATCCCTTTATCATAAGTTCTTAAATATCCAGTCAGTGTTCAAATTTCCTCTGTTGTCTACTTTTTTAGCACTCTGTTGAAGGGTCCATATATTACAGTTGGCTAATATGTGAAATAAGATGCTTTTTAATGGCAACAAAAAAGTTTGCATTCTAGTTTATTTTCTACGGTTGACTTGTGTAGAGCCATTGACAAATCCTGTTTATATACTCGTAAAGTTAGAAATGTATTTTTCACTTAAATTTCAAACCATATGACACATTGTAAGCCTGGCTTATTTGCCAAAGTACCAGAGGCCCCAGGGCTTTGCCATTTATTTAATAGCTCCTGGTGTGTATGCACCATGTACTTACTTATTATTAGTTAATGCAGACAGTCATCAGAATTTCTTATCTCTCTGAAATAAACTGATGGTGTATTGTTTAGCTAACTATTGATTATGTAAGACTATTATTAACCTCTTCAAATTTGAGTGCCTACTCTGTGTATGACACTGTACTTAGGTGCCATAGAGGATATACCTAGGAACCATATCACTCCTGCTCTTTAGGACTTCGCAGTGCCTGCAGAACAAAGTGTGCTGAACTCTGTGAAACCGTTTGTAAACTCTCAAACTGAAGCAAACACAAGAATCACCTGGAGGGCTTATCAAAGTGCTGATTGCTGGGCCCCACCTGCAAACCTTGATTCTATCATTGGGGCGCTAGAGTTTGCATTTCTAACAAGTTCCCAGGTGATACTGATGCTGCAGGTTCAGGGGCCACACTTTAAGAATTGCTGCCTTAGAGTGGATACCAGGGGAAAGGTGGGGTGGGGGGTGGGCACAAAGGGTGAAGTGGTGCACCTACAACATGACTGACAAACATTAATGTACAATTGAAATTTCACAAGATTGTAACCTATCAATAACTCAATAAAAAAAAAAAAGAATTGCTGCCTTAGTATTCAGTGAAGGCTTACCAAATAAACTATATTTCTTTAGATTGTATTGTGACTATAGAAGAGAGATTTCCAGCAGATTCAATAATTTTCAGGTTTCATGAGTTGTTTTTTTTTTGAGGAAGATCAGCCCTAAGCTAACATCTGCTGCCAATCCTCCTCTTTTTGCTGAGGAAGACTGACCCTGAGCTAACATCCGTGCCCATCTTCCTCTACTTTATATGTGGGACGCCTACCACAGCATGGCTTGCCAAGCGGTGCCATGTCCGCACCCAGGATCTGAACCAGTGAATCCCGGGCCGCTGAAGTGGAACATGCACACTTAACCGCTGTGCCACCGGGCTGGCCCACTATGAGTTTTTAAAATTGGTTCTTTCTAAGAAAGTGTGGTTATGGAGAATAAGAATAAAAATAGTTACCATTTGTTGATCATTTACTATATATCAACAGTAGTAAGTACTTTATATAACATTTTATTTAAAATATGTAGTATAATTTCATTTAATCTGCATTTTAACTTCCAAGCACAGCTGTTTATTGAATCAAGCTGTTTGGGACTTTAAAAAAAAGTTGAGGGGCTGGCCTGGTGGCATAGTGGTTGAGTTTGCATGCTCCACTTTGGCAGCCTGGGGTTTGTGGGTTCATATTCCGGGCACAAACCTATACATGGCTCATCAAGTTGTGCTGTGGCAGCATCCCACATATAAAATAGAGGAAGATTGTCAACAGATGTTAGCTCAGGGCCAATCGTTGTCACCACAAAAAAAGTTGATCTCTGAAGAATTAATATTTTTTTATTGGGTCAAAGTGTTTGGGAAAAGATCTTAGAGACTTCAATTTGAGGGTGATTCTTGTTTTTTCTGTATGTAAATTAGGTGAAGGTAGAAATTTGCCGTGAGTAGAAAATTGGTCATTTTGATTATTTATGTAGCACATGATTATTTACATTGTAATAACTTTTAGGAAACTTATACATAGCTTAATGTAGATTAGTAGTACTTGTTATCTTTAACTTCAAAGAAGATTGTTCTAGATTCTAAGATATAGACAAATTTTTATCCCTGGAATTTGTTCCCAAGCTGGAATAAGAGTCAGGGAATGTGACCCCTTCTTATCACCACTGGGAGGATTAAGGCAGAAATTCGCTTGTTTTGCATTCTTGTTTTGTTTTGTTTTTTGCTGAGGGAGATTCGCCCTGAGCTAACGTTTGTTGTCAATCTTCCTCTTTTTGCTTAAGGAAGATTTGCCCTGAGCTAACATCTGTGCCCATCTTTGTCTATTTTGTATGTGAGTTGCTGCCACAACGTGGCCGCTGATGAGTGGTGTAGATCCACTCCTGGGAACCAAACCCAGGCAGCCCAAGCAGAGCGTGCCGAACTTAACCACTAGGCCACAGTGCTGGCCCCCTTTACATCCATTTTAAACTTTCAAATTAAACCTGAAGGAGAAAACAAATCTCTTCCCTGGGAATCTCCCAGCTTTAAAGTTGTCTTACACAAGAATTTAAAGAATGTGCTTGGAGTTGATTTGCAAGTAGTAATAAGGGGTTTGTGCTGACCCACGTGCACCTGCCTGTACAGTAATTGAAAGGGTGGAAGTTGGCACTGGAAGAAGAGAACTTTTCTTGGGGAGTCCACCTTCTTCTTCAAGCTAGAGTTCCTTAGCACTGCGCTCTAACCACCTGAGCTGCTGAGCCATGGTTAGTCTTATAGTAATGTTATGGGGACTAGATAAGGCATTGTTTTGTGGGTTACATGTTTTGTGGGTGTTCAAAGTTGAAGCTTGAACCAAGTAGATAGAAGGTGTTTCGTTTGTGTTTCTTGCTAATAGTTAGGCAGTTAGTTGCTTTTGAGGGGAGTTTAAATATTGTGGGATTTGTGTTACGGACATTTTACCTGAAAATCTGTATTGGTAGAATTTAATATGAAATTTGAATAAGCTGAACCCAAAGGTTTTTATTGCAGAATTTTATATAACACTATTCTTTATGTAGTTAGTACATTTATGATTTCATTGACTACAATAGCAGATTCTAGGATGAGAATCCTGGAGAGGAGTAGATTAGAATAACTTCCTAACTCAGCCTTTTGCCCTTAGACTTATTCTTTATCCAGAAGAATAATTTAAACTGGGGCAAGCAGCTTTTGTTGTTGAAGGCATTTGAAGTGTTCTTGATAGCATTCTGTTCACATGCTATCTCCTTGTCTTCCTTCCCTTGCCTCGCCCTCCCTATCCTAGGCCTGCCTTGGTACCCATAGGCATCTATTAGCTTTACTAGTAGAATAGACTAAAGGAGCGTATGTCTTCTCTTTTTTTTTTTTTTGAGGAAGATTAGCCCTGAGCTAACATCTGCCACCAATCCTCCTCTTTTTGCTGAGGAAGACTGGCCCTGAGCTAACATCCGTGCTCATCTTCCTCTACTTTATATGTGGGATGCCTCCCACAGCATGGCTTGCCAGCCTCTAAGAAATCTTTTTTAAAAAAGTTTTCTTTTTTGGTGTATGCATGTCTAGAGTATATTCTCATTTGTATCTTCTGGTTGTGTAATGACTTATATTCTATGGCTCTTTTATATATGGACAAAATTTTTAAGAACTAATACATAATATATAAAATGGAGTGCATTCCCCATTCATTTTTCTTACTGCTTTTTTCTTTTCGTTTTTTTTCTTTTCTTTTCTTTTCTTTTTTTGCTGAGGAAGACTGGCCCTGAGCTAACATCTGTGCCCATCTTCCTCTACTTTATATGTGGAATGCCCACCACAGCATGGCTTGACAAGCACTGCATAAGTTCGTACCCAGGATCTGAACCTGTGAACCCTCGGCCACCGAAGTGGAACGTGCGAACTTAACCACTGCACCACCAGGCCAGCCCCCCTTATTGCTTCTTACATTAGTGTTGATATGGCCCCTCTAACAGTTAGTAGTACTTTGGCTGAAAATCATAAAAACCTAACATGACAACTTAACTAAATAGAGGTTTGTTTTTCTCACAAAAGAAATCTAGGCAGCTTCTAGCTTTGGTTCAGCAGTTGAGTAATATTGGAGCTGGTGGTTTTTAAAAATATTTTTTTGTCTTGGGCCATCCCCGTCGCATAGTGGTTAGGTTTGCTCAGTCTGCTTCAGCAGCTCAGGATCTGCAAGTTCGGATCCTGGGCGCAGACCTATGTACCACTCATCAAGCCATGCTGAGATGGCATCCTACATACAAAATAGAGGAAGATTGGCATAAATGTTAGCTCAGCGAGTCTTCCTCAAGCCAAGAGAGGAAGATTGGCAACAAATGTTAGCTCAGGGCCAGTCTTCCTCACACACACACACACACACACACACACACACATTTTTTGTCTTTTTTCTCATATTTGAGACCTTATGGCTATAGGAGATCTCATACAGCTCCAGCTGCTATGGTTGCATTCAAGGCAAGAGAAAGGAGAGGGGGCTGTACTAGTGTATCTGTCTCCTTTTATGAGAAACACAAGGTTCTCCCAGAACCCTCCAGTAGACTTTCACTAATGAGAACTGGCCGGAACTAATCCACATGCTACCTCTCGCTGCAGGGAAGTTGGAGAAAACAGGAATTTAGCTGACATTGTTGCCTCCCGAAACACACACGTAGGTTCTCTGGAAATGAAGAAAGGAGGATTGGATATTGAGTAGCTAACTACAGTATTTACTCCATTCTCTAATACTATGTAGCAACTTAAACGTTTTACATTAAAGAGAGGGTTTAGTTTGAAAATGAATGCTTTATGAATTTGTTAATAATCCTTCTTTGGCTTGATTCTGCGTTATTTTCAGTATCAGTGTACATATTCTAGTTTTCATGGTGGATGAATTGGTATCAGCTCAATTCCATGGGAGGGAGAAGGATCACCACTCCTTTAAATTGTTTTGTGTGTGTGAGGAAGATTGGCCCTGAGCCAACATCTGTTGCCAGTCTTCCTCTTTGTGCTTGAGGAAGATTGTCGCTGATCTGACATCCATGCCAATCTCCCTCTATTTTGTGTGGCATTCTTCCACAGCGTGGCTTGATGAACAGTGCTAGGTGTGTCCCCCAGATCCAAACCTGTGAACCTTGGGCCACCAAAGGAGAGCATACTAACTTAACCACTATGCCACTGGGCCAACTCCAGGACTCCTTTAAAATTTAAGAATTAAGTTCAACAGCTTTGAGTACCTGTTAAGTGCTTAGTGCTGCCACAAAATGTTGTAAATTGGCTACTGAAGAATTATATAACTTTTTTTTGGTCCTCAGGTTGTTTATTGGCTCCTTAGGGAGAAGAAAATTCCATGCATGAAATAATTGGCTAACAGTACAAGAATTAAAAATTTTTGTTAAAATGTTTAGTATTGAGGGGCCAGCCCCATGGCCAAGTGGTTAAGTTCATGCACTCTCCTTCGGTGGCCCAGGGTTTCACCAGTTTGGATCCTGGGTGAGGATCCAGCACCAATTATCAGGCCATGCTAAGGCGGCATCCCACATGCCACAACTAGAAGGACCTACCAGCAAAATATACAACTGTGTACCTGGGGCGCTTTGGGGAGAATAAGAAAATATTTTTAAAAAAATGTTATTGACATTGAGTGCTATGATATAGGAATAAGAAACTTTTTCCTCTTTAGGGCCAATGATGAATGCATGGAAAAATAAAATGAAGGCCAAGGAGAAGCTGAAGTCAATTTAATTTGCTTCTGTTTTGAGAGAATTTTTTTAATTTAAACACATTAGACTTTTAAACTTAAGCACTTTATGTCAGGAAACATCAAACTAAATATGCTGAATTTAACCCTATTGGAATTTAACAAACATCAGATATTTCAGTCTGTTGTGTGAGTTTATAATCTAATGGTGAAATACAGGTTTCTTTCTGCTTTGTGTTATGATTGTTTATTTGCATGAGTGTGTATTAGGTTAGGCTGCATTATGTTGTGGTAATACAAATGACCAAAATCTTAGTGGTTTTACACAGTAAAAAATCCTTGTTCACACAAATTTTGCCTGAGGGCTCATTGGCTCTATGAAGAGTGAGCTCCATGTCCAGGCCAATTTGATCCTGTGGCCCTCCATCTTTGGAGAGTGCTCAGGCTTCAGGAGAGCAGAAGACAGGGCTGGAGTCCAGCACTGGCAGTTAAATACTTTAGCATGGGAATGACATGTCACTTTCACTTGCATCTCATTGGCCAAACTTAGGCACGTCGCTAGAGGGAAGTGTGTTTCTTTGCAGTCAGATGAATCCTCCACTAACTCAGAAGCAAAAGAGCCCATGTGGGGGATAGTAATATTGTCTACAACAAAGTAGCATAGTAGAGATAGATACATACAAAGTATCTCAGGAGCCCAAAGGAAAAGAAATTAATTCTGATAGAAAACAGGGAGAGTCCTGGAAGGGCTTCATAAAGATGGTGAGAAACGATCCAAACATAAAGGAATGAGTAGGGTTTTAGGTTTGAAGAGAAGAAAGAGCACTCAAACTGAGGGAACAGGATCACACTAGAGAATAGTGGAGAGGAGGAAAGGATTAGATCCGAGAGGGCCTTGAATTCATTTAACATTCATTCAACAATAATGTATTGCACAGCTACTATGTGCCAGGCACTGTTCTAAGTTCTCAGAATATCTGATAATGAACAAAACAGACAAAAATCCCCTTGTCCTCTTGAAAGTTACATGCTAATGGATGTAGTACTAAAGAGTTAGTCTTTTATTATAAGTAGATTGGGGAGTAAGCAAAGGTATAAACTTGGCGTAAGATATGAATCTTAAGATTCTTTCACCATTTCTATTTTACATGCAGTAAAAGACAGTTGATTTGCACAAAAGTTAATACTTTGTCTCTTTAACTGTCCCTCCCTCTAGAAAACCTAATACATGAAAAGCTGAATTTATAAACCATGTAAATTAGAAAAATGTATGTTTACATTCCAAAAGCTTAACAAAAATTTTGGATAGTAGTATTTTTTTTTTTTTTTTTTTTTGAGGAAGATTAGCCCTGAGCTAACTGCTGCCAATCCTCCTCTTTTCATTGAGGAAGACTGGCCCTGAGCTAACATCCATGCCCATCTTCCTCTACTTTTTTATATGTGGGATGCCTACCACAGCGTGGCGTGCCAAGCGGTACTGTGTCTGCACCCGGGATCGGAACCGGCGAGCCCCAGACCGCCGAAGCAAAACGTGTGCACTTAACCGCTGCACCACCAGGCCAGCCCCTGGATAGCAGTATAATTTTAATGACTATGTTTTCATTGTGTAAATAGTAAAACCACTTGACACATACCTCATGGAGATGGGGACTTTGTCTTATGCACTGTTGTTTTTCCAACACCCAAAACAGTGTCTGGCACATATTTATATAAAGTTTGTTATATATTGTCACTTGGCAAATATTTGAATGAATGAAAGAAGAAATTCAGAAGATAGAAAAGAGTAATTTCTCGTACTTTAACCACCTGAACACTACAGTGGTTAGTATTTTGATATTTTTTATTTAGTCATTTTAATATTTATTAAGGACCTGTTATGGGCCAACTACTGTTTTAAGATCTAAAGAATAATAAATTACTGTCCCTGTTTTCATGAAACTTAAATCTAGTTTGGAAATAAATATATAACAAATATGGTTACCAAAATTCTTATAAAACCATACTCCAGCTGATCTACAAAATTTGCGTTACAACAGCATGTCTTGTGTACAACAAAGTGTACCTGTTTTGTTTAGTGTCATAACTTAGTTGTTTTAATCTTTTCTTTGATCAGCAAGTCCTCATTTATGAAGAGGCTATTTTTCCAAAGTTCTGATTTGGAAATTAGAATCCTTTTTGTTATAGGAACAGTGTTACAAGTGGCTTAGTTTCATAACTAGTCCTGTTTTACCTAAAATATACATTTACAGTAAATCATACAAATTGTTTTCAGTGCAGTTTTACATGATAACTGAATAGAACAGAGGAGAACTTAATACCAAAATCTGGTACATGAAGGAGAAGTATTTGTTTAGAGGAATATGAGAAAGTAGATGGAGATTAACATGGAAATTCTGGAAAGGACAGGACTTCAGAAGTTGATGGCACAAATTAAGCTTCACTTTAAAATACTTGTTTTTCCTTCTTCTTGATATGAGTGCATTACAAAATACTTCTTATGTTTATCAGCTAGAATGAGGCTTGTGTGGACTGATAGATATAGAGAGAGGATGGGAAAGAAGGGACATTTTCCTGGACAAAAAGTTAGAAAAGAGAAAAGAATGAAGGAGGTTGAAAGTGTCTGTGTGAGGCTGTTTTGAAAGTGAGAAGCCTTCCTGGAGCAGGAGTTCACAGCCATGAGAAACAGGCAGTGGGGCATAGCGTCCTTTGAGCATGTCTGGGGAAAGAGGAACACTGGGCAACTGGGTGCTTGTACTTACAGAATAGCACACAGCAGGCGTTTGTAACTCCCGTACCTTTGTGTTTAATACTGTTAGAGCCGCATATGATTTGTTTTACCTTTATGGAGCACGTTGAGTACTTTATTCATCTTTTCAACAAATATTTATCAAGGGCCACACAGTCTGGCTGTTTCTTTAAACACATTGTTTTGAATTACTGTTAGCAGCGTACTGTTGAAATAAATTGAGAATCCAGATCCTCTTTGGATTTCTCACTAATGATGTGGCTATGAATAAAGCACAGAATATCCTCTGGTGAATGGTGATATCAGCTGTTCTGCCTGCTTCACAAGGTGTAGTAAGAATCCTACGTGCCGGTGTGTTTAATAGCATATGGAAAAGTTAAGTTCTTTATGACTGTAAGGCAGTCCTGTTACTCCTATTTTATATTACAGCCACATATAGAAAATATCTCGTTTCTTTCTGAACACCCGGGTGAATGTCAACAATTGATATTTTTCTTCTAAGTGTTGTCTTGTTTTCCTCATAAATTTATTTCATGTGGGCAAATCCCTTTAAAGTACTAGCTGCATTAGGATTAAAATTAAAGGTGTAATGTTTTGTTTCTTCAATTAGAGGCTCTTAAAACTTGGCAAGTACTATGTGTTCTCTCATTTCCTTATCTTTGTTGTATGTTGTATTGTAGCACACGTCACATGGAGATGGGCGGCAAGAAGTTACCTCTCGCACTGGACGCTCTGGAGCTCGGTGTAGAAACTCTATAGCTTCCTGTGCAGATGAACAACCTCACATCGGAAACTACAGACTGTTGAAAACAATCGGCAAGGGGAATTTTGCAAAAGTGAAATTGGCAAGACACATCCTTACAGGCAGAGAGGTAAAATACAAATTATGCTTAATTTCTGTTATGATGCTTGCTCTGTTTAGTTCCACGTGAGAGAGAAGAGAGTGTCTATATTTGCGCTTCTTTCTAAGCTAAACTTTTTTTTTTCAGAACAGGAAACATATATTAATTATCTAGGAGTTTTTTTGCTTTCCCATTTCCTTAAATTAGTTGTAAATATTATGAGTGTTTGAATAATCTTTTTCCTTTAAAAATAGTGGTCTTTTTCAGCAGTAAACATCTGCCACCACAGTAAAAAGTGTTTTGAACATCAAGTGTAAGCTCTTGGTACTTGAAAATCAGTAGTGTTATCTGTTTTTAAAGATTTATGCTCAAGAAGGTTCTTCATCTCCCCAAATACTTTTCTCATGGCTTATATTTGATGGATTATCATGCACGAAGGCGCATGCTTTTCTAACTTGTGTGATATTGGCTTTCTGCTCAACCACATTCTCTATTTATCAGAAATACTTCCATTAAAACTACTGAGTTAACTCCTTCTTCACATTATGCTTGTGCAGCACAGAACCTGTTTTGCTTCTTTGACATGGTTTCTTGCATTTAGATCTTTCTACCTGTTGTTCCTCTGCCTGAAATACACTTCACCCTTTTGTGTAGGGATCACTTCTGGGAAGTAATCATTGACAGACTCTTTCCCCAGGCATGGGACTCATGTTAAAAATCCTGCTACTTCCCTTAGATAGCTTGTTGTACGTTATATTGGTATTGCTTATTTGCCTGTCTTCCCCCTCTAGTCTGTAGGGTAGAAGTCAGTACTTAACACAATGTTTGGCACATATTAGGTACTTAATATTGTTGAGTGAATGTAATGATACTTTTGAAGGAAGCTTTTTAAAGAAATGCTTTCTCTGTACTGGAGCCTCCTGATATGTGTGCCAAGACAGTGTTACGAATGTGCCGTGGTACAGATGCCTGCCACCCACCATACCCAGGGCTGCTGGAGCAGGACCCTGGGCCTGTTATTCTGTCAGCAAGCAGCCTGTGTTTGCTGCAGTGTGCCCTAAAAATATTCTCATTTTCTCTATGTGCTGGGACCTGAAGAAGGTTGGGGAGCACTTGTCTATGCTAATTGGAGTCTTTTTATTTATTTATCTATTTATCTATTTATTTATTTTATTGAGGTCATATTGGTTTATAACGTGTAATTTCAGGTATACATTATCATATCAGTTTCTCTATAAACTCCGTTCTGCACACCGCCACTAGTGTAGTTTTCATCTGTCACCATACACATGTGCCCTTTTTACCCCTTTTGCCCACCTTCCACCTCCTTCCCCTCTGGCAGCCACTAATCTGTTCTCTTTGTCCATGTGTTAGTTTTATCTTCCATCATATGAGTGAAGTCATATGGTGTTTTTCTTTCTTTGTCTGGCTTATTTCACTTAACATAAAACCCTCAAGGTCCATCCATGTTGTTGCAAATGGGACGATTTTGTCCTTTTTATGGCTGAGTAGTATTCTGTTGTATGTCTATACCACATCTTCTTTATCCGTTCATCAGTTGATGGGCACTTGGGTTGCTTCCACATCTTGGCTATTGTGAGTAATGCTTCAGTGAACAAAAGGGTGCATAGATCTCTTAGTATTGTTGATTTTTGTGTTCTTTGGATAAATACCCAGTAGTGGGATAGCTGGGTCGTATGCTATTTCTATTTTTAGTTTTTTGAGACACCTCCATACTGTTTTCTCCAGTGGCTGCACCAGTTTGCATTCCCACCAGCAGTTTATGAAGGTTCCCTATTTTCAACATCCTCTCCAACACTTATTATTTCTCGTCCTGTTAATTATAGCCATTCTGATGGTTGTGAGGTGATATCTCATTGTAGTTTTGATTTGTATTTCCCTAATAATTAGTGACATTGAACATCTTTTCATGTGCCTGTTGGCCCTCTGTGTACCTTTGGAAAAATATCTGTTCATATCCTTTGCCCATTTTTTGATCCGGTTGTTTGTCTTTTTGTTGTGGAGTTGTATGACTTCCTTATATGTTTTGGAGATTAACCCATTGTCAGATATATGGTGTGCAAATATTTTCTCCCAGTTGGTAGGTTGTCTTTTTGTTATGTTCCTGGTTTCCTTTGCCTTGCAGAAGCTCTTTAGTCTGATGTAGTCCCATTTTTTATTTTTTCTTTTCTTTCCCTTGCCTAAGTAGACATGGTATTCGAAAAGATGTTGCTAAGACTAATGTCAAAGAGTGTTCTGCCTGTATTTTCTTCTAGGAGTTTTATAGTTTCAGGTCTTACAGTCAGGTCTTTAATCCATTTTGAGCTAATTTTTGTGTGTGGTGTAACGTAATGGTCTACGTTCATTCTTTTGCATGTGGCTATCCAGTTTTCCAAACACCATTTATCGAAGAGACTTTTCCTTTCTCCATTGTATGTTCTTGGCTCCTTTGTTAAAAATTAGCTGTCCGTACATGTGTGGTTTTACTTCTGGGCTTTCAGTTCTCTTCTGTTGATCTGTGTGTCTGTTTTTGTACCAGTACCATGCTGGGTTTTTTTTGTTGTTTGTTTTTTTTTATTTAGGAAGATTAGCCCTGAGCTAACTACTGGAAATCCTCCTCTTTTTGCTGAGGAATACTGGCCCTGAGCTAGCATCCATGCCCATCTTCCTCTGCTTTATACGTGCGATGCCTACCACAGCATGGCTTTTGCCAAGCAGTGCCATGTCCGCACCCAGGATCCAAACTGGCGAACCTCGGGCCACCGAGAAGCTGAACGTATGAACTTAACTGCTGCGCCAGCAGGCGGACTCCCCCATGCTGTTTTGATTACTGTAGCTTTGTAGTATATTTTGAAGTCAGAGGTTGTGATGCCTCTAGCTTTGTTCTTTTTTCTCAGGATTGCTTTCGCTATTTGGGGTCCTTTGTTATTCCCCGTAAATTGTAGGATTCTCTGTTCTATTTCCATGAAGAATGTCATTGGGATTCTGATAGGGACTGTATTCAATCTGTAGATTGCTTTAGGTAATATGGACGTTTCAACTATGTTTATTCTTCCAGTTCATGATCATGGAGTACCTTTCCATTTCTTTATATCTTCTATTACTTTCAGTAATGTCTGATAGTTTTCAGTGTATACATCTTTTACCTCCTTGGTTAATTTTATTCCTAGATAATTTTACTCTTTTTCTTGCCATTGTAAATAAATGGGATTGTATTCTTAACTTCTCTTTCTGCTAGTTCATTATTAGGATAGAAATGCAACTGATTTTTGTAAGCTGATTTTGTACCCTGCCACTTTGCTGTAGTTGTTGGTAATTTCTAGTAGCTTTCTGGTGCATTCTTTAGGCTTTTCTACGTATAGATCCATCTTGTCCACAAACAGCAAGATTTTCACTTTCTTTCCTATTTGGATACCTTCTATTTCTTTTTCTTGCCTAACTGCTCTGGCCAAAACCTCTAGTAGTATGTTGAATAAGAGTGGTGAGAGTGGGCACCCTTGTCTTGTTCCTGTTCTCAGAGGGAGGGCTTTCAGTTTTTCAGTGTTAAGTACGATGTTGGCTGTGGGTTTGTCATATATGGCCTTTATTATGTTGAAATACTTTCCTTCTGTACCCATTTTATTGAGAGTTTTTGTCATAAATGGGTGCTGGGTCTTGTCAAATGCTTTCTCTGCATCTATTGAGATGATTGTGTGATTTTTATTCTTCATTTTGTTAATGTGGGGTATCACATTGATTGATACACACACATTGAACTATCCTTGCGTCCGTAGTATAAATCCCACTTGATCGTGGTGTATGATACTTTTAATGTATTGCTATATTTCGTTTGCCAATAGTTTGTTAAGATTTTTGCATCTGTGTTCATCAGTGATATTGGCCTGTAATTTTCCTTCTTTGTCTTATCCTTGACTAGTTTTGGTATCAGGGTACTGTTGACCTCATAGAATGAGTTAGGAAGCATTCCATTGTCTTCAATGTTTTGAAATAGCTTGGGAAGGATAAGTAATAAATCTTATTTGAATGTTTGGTAGAATTCTCCAGAGAAGCCATCTGGTCCTGGACTTTTGTTTTTTGGGGAGGTTTTGATTACTGTTTCAGTCTCTTTACTTGTAATTGGTCTATTCAAATTCTCTATTTCTTCTTGGTTCAGTTTTGGGAGGTTGTATGACTCTAAGAACATATCCATTTCTTCTAGGTTATCCAATTTGTCGGCCTGTAGTTTTTCATAGTATTCTCCTGTAATCCTTTGTTTTTGTTTTTTTGTGGTATCATTATAGTTTCTCCTCTTTCTTTTCTAATTTTATTTATTTGAGCCTTCTCTTTTTTTTTTTAGTGAGTCTGGCTAAGGATTTGTCAATTTTGTTTATCTTCTCAAAGAAGCAGTTCTTAGTTTCATTGATGCTTTCTATAGTTTTTTTAATCTCTATTTCATTTCTTTCTGCTCTGATTTTTATTATTTTCCTCCTTCTGCTGACTTTGGACTTTGTTTTTCTTTTTCTAGTTCTGTTAGGTGTAGCTTAGGATTACTCATTTGAGATTTTACTTCTTTGTTGAGGTAGGCCTGTATTGCTATAAATTTCCCTCTTAGAACCACTTTTGCTGTGTCCCTTAAGAATTGGTTATGTTGATGTGCCACACTAGAAGGCCCTACAACTAAAAAAAATACACAACTATGTGCTCAGGAGATTTGGGGAGGAAAAAAAAAAGAAGAATTGGTATGTTGTGTTTTCGTTTTCATTTGTCTCCAGGTATTTTTTGATTTCTCCTTTGACTTCTTCATTAATCCAGTGCTTGTTCAGCAGCATGTTGTTTAGTCTCACATATTGTGACTTTCTCAGCAATTTTCTTGTACTTGATTTCTAGTTTCATAGCACTGTAGTTGGAAAAGATACTTGATATGATTTCAGTCGTCTTAAATTTTTTGAGGCTTGCTTTGTTTCCCAACATAAGATCTGTCTTTGAAAATGTTCCGTGTGTACTTGAGAAGAATGTATATTCTCCTGTTTTTGGATAAAATGTTCTATATGTATATATTAAGTCCGTTTGGTCTAGTATTTCATTTAAGGCCACTGTTTCCTTGTTGACTTTCTGTCTAGATGATCTATCCATTGATGTAAGTGGGGTGTTGTGGCCCCCTACTATTATTGCATTGCTGTCAGTTTTCCCTTTAGGTCTGTTTGTAGTTGCTTTACATACTTGGGTGCTCCTGTGTTAGGTGCATATATATTCATAAGTGTTATGTCCTTCTGGTGGGCTGTCCTTTTATCATTATATACTGCCCCTCTTTGTCTCTCATAGTCTTTTTTATCTTCAAGTCTGATTTGTCTCATTTGCTGTCTTTTGCTTGCCATTTGTTTGGAGTATCATCTTCCATCCCTTCACTGTGTCTTTTGCTTGCCATTTGTTTGGGGTATCATCTTCCATCCCTTCACTGTGAGCCTATGTTTGTCTTTAGAGCTGAGATGTGTTTCCTGGAGGCAGCATATTGTTGGGTCTTGTTTTTTAATCCAACCAGCCACTCTGTGTCTTTTGATTGGAAAATTCAATCCATTTACATTTAGCGTGATTATTGATGTATAAAGGCTTAATAATGCCATTTTATCTCTTGTTTTCTGGTTATTTTATATTTCTGTTGTTTCTTTTCTCTTGTATTTCTGACTGCCACTTCAGTTTGGTGGTTTTCTCTTTATGATTTGTGGCTGTACTTTGATTTTTTGTTTAGTGGTTGCCATGAGGTTTGTATAAATTATCTCATAGATGAGATAGTCAATTTTCTGATAGCCTCTTATCTCCAGTAGCTTATCAGTTTCCATCCTTTTCCTCTTCCCCTTCTGAGTTTGTGTTGTCACACAGTGTTGTTGTCTGCCTTGTGAGTTTGTGACTAAATTTAAGTGTTTATAGTTATTTTTGATGCTTTCCTTCCCTTTGTCTTTTATCATATAATTAAGTATTTACTAACCTATTCTGATACAAAGCTGCAATTTTCTGATTCTGTCTATTTATCTCGTTGCTCAAGGTTTTGTAAACCTTTGGGTTTTAGTTTCAGATGGGAGGGCTCCTTTCAACATTTCTTGTAAGGCTGGCCTAGTGGTGATGAACTCCCTCAGCTTTTGTTTATCTGAGACAGCCTTTATTTCTCCATTGTATCTGAAGGATAGTTTCATTGGATAGAGGAGTATTTGCTGAAAAGTTTTTGTCTTTCAGTATTTTTGATATATCATTCCATTCTGTCTTAGACTGTAAGGTTTTTGCTGAGAAATCGATAGGGGTTCCTTTGTTAGGTTATTTTCTTCTGCCTTGCTGCCTTTTATATTTTTTCTTTGTCATTGACTTCTACCAGTTTTAACAGTATATGCCTTGGAGAGGTCTTTTTGCATTGATGTAATTAGGTGTTCTCTTGGCTTTATGTACTTCTAAGTCAAGTTCTTTCCCCAGGTTTGGGAAGTTCTCAGCTATTAGTTCTTTAAACAAACTCTCTGCTCCTTTGTCCCTCTGGAATACCTATAATCCTTATGTTGCCTTTCCTAATTGAGTCAGATATTTCTCAAAGAATTTCTTCATTTTTAAAAAAATCTTAGTTTTCTTTCCTCCTCCACCTGAAGCATTTCTATATTTCTATCCTCTAAATCACTGATTCTGTCCTCTATAACGTCAGCTCTGTTTTTTATGGATTCTAGCTTAATTTTATTTCATTTTGTTTTTCATATCCAGAATTTTTCTGGGTTTTTTGTTTTGTTTTGTTTTGTTTAGATTTTCAGTGTCTTTGGTGAAGTGTTCCTTGTGCTTGTTAATTTTATTCCTGAGCTTATTGAACTCTCTAAATTTTCTTGTATCTTGTTGAGTTTCTTTATGATAACTGTTTTGGATTCTCCTCTCCGTCTTTGGATTGTAAATTTCTGTGAGTTCAGGATTGGCTTCTGGAGACTTGTGTTCCTTCTGCTCTGAATGTTAATGTAGTTTTTCATGGTGTTTGATGAAATGATACTTGGCTGGTGCATTTGTGGTAGTATCAGGTTATCAGGTTGCAGATTCAACCTGCCACTGCTGGCGGGGGCAGGAGCTTTTGTTTTCTGATCCTGCCCTGTCTGCTGCAAGTTTTGCCAGTAGGGCTTCCCTGCATTTGCATGCTGACTGCAGCCATTTGGCAGGTCATGCACGCATGCACATGTGGGGCCTCTGTGCTCCACCAACAGGTCACTCTGGTGTGGGACCGCTGCACTTCACAGGGGATTGGCTAAGCTGGTGTGCTAGGTAGGAGGGGTTGGGAGCTTTCTTTTCCTCATGGTTGGCTTGGCTGAGCTGCTGCTTTTGGTGGGAGCTCCTTCTCAGGGGCTGAGCTGTAACATGGTGGGCACTCCCACAGGCTACAACTCTGAAAACATGCACGGGGGGCCTGGCTGCCAACACTGTGTGAACATCTGCAACCTATATTGCTGCTGCCAGAGAGGGGAAGGGGTCCACTCACCTAGTTCCGCTGCCTCCTGGGGATCCAATCCACTCACCTTGAGATGCACAGTTGTGTGGATCTCTCAGACATCCTTTTGTGCTGTGTGGGGAATGCTGCATAGGGAAGGTTGTGCTGTTCTGCTGGTTACTGAATGTCCATTCAATTGTAGCTTAGAGGGGAGAGACGAACAACTCACTCCACCATGATGCTGACTTATTCTCTGCTAACTGGAGTCTTAAGCAAAGACTCTAAGTAAAGCTTTGTTTCTTCACATACCATCTCAATTTTAGCGACAAATCTCTGGTTAAGACTCAGTTGTTGACTTGCCTGGACTGCTTTTGGAATCAGTAAAGAGCACAAGTAGGTGGAGCTTTCCTCAATGTCCTTGATCACAGCTTGTTGAAATAAGGAATAAAACCTCTGAGTTAGTTCCCACCAGGCTCAGGTGGTTACTCAGCCAGTTTCCTTACATGGGCAGAGAATGGTGGGTTAGAAGAGGAGTGGGACAGACAGAGCCCCTCCCCTTTTACTTAACATACATGGCTGAAATCTGGCCTATAGTGTTTATATCTAGTGGTTCTCTCTCCAGAAATGCTTGAATCTCACTAGATAGTGGCTAAATTTAAATTGTTTGTTTTTTTTAAACTGAACAAAACCATTTTTTCTTTTTTTCTGTTGTATTACCCAGAATCATATAAAATATAAACATAGGAATTCATTATGTAGAATGTAAAAGTTCCTTGAAATTTCTCTCCTCCAAGAGGATTATTTTCAGCAGTTTGGTGTAGATTCCCACAGTTTTTTATGTAGACATTAACTTTTTGATTATTTTAACAAAAAAGGACTCGTTGGACGTAAGGGTAATTTTTTTTAGCCACATGCTTGACCTGGTCTGGATGTTAGTGCTCATAGGTCTGACACGTTCTGTTTAATGGGACGTCATCTTCCACTGTGTGCTGGTGTCCTAGCCTATCCCCTGTCAGTGGGCATTGGGTGGTTTCTAATTTTTTTGCTGTCAGAAACATTTGCAGTGGGTATTCATTTTTTTTCTTTTTTTTTTTTTAAGATTTTATTTTTCCTTTTTCTCCCCAAAGCTCTCTGGTACCTATGTTTTTAGCTGTGGGTCCTTCTAGTTGTGGTGTGTGGGATGCCGCTTCAGCGTGGCTTGATGAGCAGTGCCATGTCTGCACCCAGGATCTGAACTGGCAAAACCCTGGGCCGCCGAAGCAGCGTGCACAAACTTAGCCACTCAGCCACGGGGCTGGCCCCTCAGTGAACGTTCTTTAACATCACTCTCTGTGCTCTTGTTGAGAGTGTTTCTGTAGGATAAATTCCTAGAAGTGGAAGTCCTGGGTCAAAGGGGATGAATATTTGACATTGTAATAGATACTGCTAAATTGGTTTTGAGAAAACATCATACTACTTTATTATCCTTCCAAAATTAATGAGTGTCCATTTTTCTACACCCTTGCTAAGACTGTGTAGATAATTTTTGTCTGATGGACAAAAAAATGGTATCAAAAACTTGCTTTTTCTTGATAACTGCTTAGATTAATGGTATTTTCATATAGTTTAGTCATATTTTCTTTTTGAAACATTTCCTGGTTATATCTGTTATCCATTTGTCTTTTCTTTTCTCTTTTAAATCTTAGTGATTTAAACCCTTTATGTGTTTCAGACATCAGTCTGATTTGTCTGGTTTCAATTCTGATTGGGGTTTCATGTGTTGGTGAGAAAGATTTAGTTTGTCCCAAAATTTTAATAATGATTTTGTATTTTCCTGTAATACTCCTATGGCTCACATTTGAATACTTAATTCATTTGGTATATATTTGGGGGGATTAGTATGAGGTATGGGAACTTTTATTGTTTCATCTGGATTACCACTTGTCCCAGGATCATCTACTCTTTCCCTCTGATTAAAGATACCTGCTTTATCACATACTAAATCCCCATATATGTCCTTTTGTTTGTCTGATTTATTTATTTAGTCTTGTACCAAACTGTGATGTTTTTATTACTGCAGCTTTTGGCTGTACTTTTTGATCTTTTGGGAGTAGGTAAAGTCTGTACTGATTATTGTTATTTTTCAAAAAATTTCATAGCTCTTCTTGCCATTCACTTAGATGAATTTTAGAATCAAGTTACTATGTTCTAAAAATAACCTTACTGGAATTTTGATTAGATTAATTTTGTTTGGAATTAATTGAATTTATAAACTGATTTTGGGGAATTTTGCTATTTTAATGATGCCACATTTTTCTATGCAGAAATATGAAATGCGTCTCAATTTTTTTTTAAGATTTGTAATTTTCTTCATCTGGGTTTTGTGTAATTCTTGTTCATTGCAAAACATTTTATAATTTTTGTCGCTATTGTGAGTGGGATTTTTTTCCCTAGCTGTTGTGAATATATGGGAAAGCTATAACATTTGTATAACATCTTGTATCTGAGCACCTTTTGAACTCACTCTCATTTTGTGTATCAAAATTAAGCAAGTTTATTTTTAAATTATGCGTTATTTTTTTTCTTTTGGCGTGCAACTCTCAATTTTAACACATTTATAGATTCATGTTACCACCATCATAATCGAGATACAGAACAGTCCCATTATTTCAGAAAACTCCTTTGTGATCCCTTGATGGTTACCCCCTCCCCCAACATAACCTCCTGCAACCATTTGTTTGTTCTTCATCCCCGCAGTTTTGTTTGTTTTGATGTCAGGTAAGTAGGATCATATAACATGATCCCTTTTGAAACTGGCTTCTTCTCACTCAGCATAATGCCTTTGAAGTTCATCCAAGTTGTATATAGGATAGTTTTCTCGGTCAACAGTGGACCACGTATACCATGGGGCTCCCATAAGATTAGTACCATATAGCCTCAGTATATAGTAGGCTATACCGCTTGGTTTTGTGTAGGTACACGCTATGGTGTTTGCACAATGATGAAATCACCTAACAACGCATTGCTCAGAATGTGTCCATGTCGTTGAGTAATGCAAGACTATACCATTGTATGCCTGGACTGCAGTTTTGTTCATTCCCCCACTGAGGGACATTTGAGTTGTTTCCATTGTTTGGCAGTTATGAATAGAACTGCATAACCATTCAGGTTTTTTTTTTTCTTTCTTGAGGGGGGAAGATTAGCCCTGAGCTAACATCTGCCGCCAGTCCCCCTCTCTTTGCTGAGGAATACTGGCCCTGAGCTAACATCCGTGTCCATCTTCCTCTACTTTATATGTGGGATGCCTGCCACAGCATGGCTGCCAAGTGTTATGTAGGTCTACATCCAGGATCCGAACCGGGGAGCCTTAGGCCGCCAAAGCGGGACTTGCAAACTTAACTACTGCATCACCAGGCCGGCCCCACCATTCAGGTTTTTATGTAAACATAAATTTTAATTTCTCTAGGATAATTAACCGGGAACTAACTAAGTGAATTTATATTATAGAAAGTTGGTTTTATTATAGGTTTATTGCAGTATAATATTTCTAATAGATAGAAGGAAACTTAAAACCTCTTTTCTATTTATTATTGTATTTTTATCACTTGATGCTGTTCTCAGCCCTCTCAAAGCTAAAATCTTTATTTCTGTTAGCATTTTCTTGCCCTTTGATGTGTCTTGCCTATTGAGGTAACTAAGACCACTAAAGAAAACCCAGAGTGTTGTAGGAAGTGGTAGTACCGATTGGGAGACTTAACTCAGTCTGAGTCAGTATAAGATAAAAGAATTATTATATATTATGTTAAGAGACAGTTTTGTGTTTTTTTTCTTGAAGATTAAAAAAATTTTTTTTTCCTTTTTCTCACCAAAGCCCCCCGGTACATAGCTGTATATTCTTCGTTGTGGGTCCTTCTAGTTGTGGCATGTGGGACGCTGCCTCAGCATGGCTTGATGAGCAGTGCCATGTCCGCGCTCAGGATTCGAACCAACGAAACACTGGGCCACCTGCAGCAGAGCTCGTGAACTTAACCACTTGGCCATGGGGCCAGCCCCTAAGAGACAGTTTTAACTGCTATCCTTGGGGTAAGAATAGAGATGAGGTAGAATTATATAGTGGAAAGAATTTCCTAAAAGAAGAAGGGAGTGGGTATAATCTGTATCATGCACTTAGATCACAAGGATGTTGGGAACATAAAAGATACATGAGAAAATTTATGCATTCATTGGAAGAATGGCATTTTTACTGAACAGACAAATTAGATTAATGACTTATAACCAAGGTGTATACTATGTACAGCTAGATAACAGTTTCTGATAAAGTCTTTAAACAGAATGATTGTGGTATAAGCCCAGTTTAAATGAGACCCTTCTCTCAGGATGATTCTTAATTTTTAGACCATGAACTAATCAGAAATAGACACCAAAATCCTTATTTTATATATATTTAAGAACACAAATACCGGTCATAAAGTTTGTCTGATTTAATTCTTTAATGAAAATGCTATCCATTCTTCTTAGTGTCATGGAAGCACTATCCCATATTTACTATGGATTTGGGGATGTTTGGTGCATTTACTGTCTTGTTTTTGGCCAGCTTTTCACAGCTGAAGGTTATTTTCTCTTCTGAAATATTGTCTGTTTCTATACTACAGTTTCCTTTGAACCTAACGTTTTCTTTCAAGCTCATTTTTTTTCCTCAACTTATTTTCATAGCCTCCCAGGGATCTCTCCCCTCACGTGAACTACAGGAGAACTCACTTGTATCTGTCATTTGGTACTTAATTGAGGCTATTTTTAATTATCTTAAAAAAATTTTTTCCATAGTAATATATGCATATAGCTTACAAAGTCAAATAGTTCTAAAAAACTTCTAACTAAAATCAGAACTTTCTTTTCCCATCACTCCTTGTCACTCAGTACCATTACTCAAAGGCTCTCACTTTCAATTCTTTAGCTCTTTCTTCTGATACTCTCTTGGCCATCTCCAAATTTGTAATTTTAGATACCACTGACTTCCTCTTTATGGAAGATGAGGATATAGCTTTCTTACATAACTCACTTCCACATCTCCTTTCTTTTCCTCAATATTTCTATTGCAATGATAGCTTTGGGTAAACTTAGATTTATTACTTAACTAAGCTCTGTAAATATTGTTCACTGTTGAACTGTGATCATTTATTTTTTTATATAATTTTTAATTTTGTCTAGAATTGAGTTGCTTCAATTTTTTTAACACCTTTATGATTCTATGTATTTACTGCTAATTGTCCCAGGTGTTCTAGCATATCTCAAACATCTTAGAGTACCCATGCATATCGTGTAATATATTAGTTCAAGAGAGAATGGGTGGGTGGACTTTAGAGACAGCAAGATAGTTCTTTCAAGGCACAGAGAAATGGGATGGTAGCTACAGGGAGATGTCAGACCAAGATATTTTTTAAAAGTTGGGCAAAATACCATGTTTGTCTGCTAATGGGAATAATTTAACAGAAAGAGAGAAAGTGGTGGCGTGGGAGAGATACTGGAGTGAGTTGAGAGATGATGATGGAGGCTTTGGCCTTGGATAATGCGAACAGTTCTTACATGGAAACAGGAAGAAGGTAGAGGGTACTGGCATAGGCACAGGTGTGCGGCTCTGTATGGTGATGGGAGCTTGTAGACGTTTTCTTCTCATTGCAGCTATTTTTTTTTCAGTGAAATGGAAAGCAAGATCATCGGCTAAGAGTGTGATTATCGATAGGAGACAGAGATCTGAGAAGGTTACAGTAATTACCGGGCAAGCTCGAGAGTGAATGGACTAGAGAAATGCAGTAGAATTGTCAGGCAACCTTAAGGCTTCCCTGAGGTTGGTGATCATGGATTTAAAGTGGGAATAGAAAGCAAGGTAGTAAATTACTCTTCAACAACATTCACTACCCCGGTGCAGCATGGCATTTGTGGATGGTTGGGATTTTGTCACACTAAGTGTAGTGAAATGGGAATGGAGTGAAGGCATTGATTTGGAGTACCCAAGGGAGTCATTACAGTGAAGAACTACAGATTTAAGTAGGAAGTAAGAACTTGAGGGAAAGGCAGACCATGCAAAGGTGGTGGGATCAATGGATTTTAGATCCTGGTGAGTTCCGACAGTTGTTGGAGTTGTAGAGCAAGTGAGTGAAAAGGTTGGAGGAGGTGGTTAGAGAGTGGGAAATTCAAAATTAGGATCATACAGCGTTTTCACATATTCATAGTTCCAAATACTAGAGTATAACAGTGCAAGTGGCTTAAGTATGTGACTTTTTTTTTTTTTCCTTTCTAGAAGCTTCTCATTTATACTGTTCAGAAATTTCACAGGTGCCAAGGAGTTGTTCATCTTCATTCATTGTTCCTGGTACTCATTAATCAGAGACCTGACTCTTGAAAAGAGCCTTGATTTTTTAAAAAATCTGTTTTCCAGCTCAGCTCTGTTTTTCTATTTTACTTTTTGGGACATCTTTAATTTTATCTTCAGTCTTTCTGTTAAATATTTGTGTGTGTGTGTCTGTGTCCTCTCCTCTCCTCCTAGCTCTTTCTTTATTCTCTGATTATTTGTATCCAGTTCAGGTGTCATGAATGCTTTTTCTTCTGTTAAGTCCCTTAGGATAGTAAAGCCTTAATTCTTTTTTTTTTAGGTAGATTTTTGCTCCCTGCATTGTATCTCTTTTCTCTGGGCTTCTTTCTTGATGTATCTCTTTCATACAGATACTTTCTTTGGAATCTGATCATCTCTAGTTGCCTATTTGTATTAAGGTGGAACCCTAAGAAGCTGATCAGAAGCTGGGTTTGCATATCTGACCACAGAGCTTTCCTGTTGGGAGTTGTTCAGTGCTTTTACTGAAGGACCCCAGATTTGTTTATCTTTAGATCTCTTTTCTGGGCCTATTTAGTTTCTTTAGATAAGAATCCTCTGTTGTGTGTGGGAAGAGCTGGTGGTCCCACCCTTCAGAGGCAGTCTGACCCTTAATTCCCCCTGCCTCACTCCTGTCTTCTCCTGGACTCATTTACCTTGAATCCAGAGCCTTGTCATCTTCTATACAGAATTAATTTCCAGCCTCTTAAGAACCAGTGGTTATTGGTCGGGTTGAGGAACTGCAGACATTCTCTGTAGAGTTTTGCCCTTAGAATAGCTCAGCAGCTCCCCCTTTCCAAGTTGTGCTGGGTGAATCACGTGTCTGGTTATACCTTCCTCTCCTCTGCTCTCTGTCTGCTCTCTTTCAGAAAATTATTGAAATACCTTCCCCGCTCTTGTCTTCTCAATGTCTTATTGTGTTTTTATGCCTCTATGCCTTTACTGTCAGTCCTCCACATTTAACTGGAAGTGTACTGTTACCTTCTCATGTGTGTGTCCTGTCTTCTATGATAGAGGAGACAACAAAGAGGGGTTAGTGGGGAGGATTCGATCTTGAGCCTTGTTTACCCTCAGCCTCTAAGTACTCAATAAGTATTTGTTGTTGATTGTAAGAATGATAAAACCAAAGTTCTTCATCCTGGGATGTGTGCTAAACTTCTTGAGATTTAGATAAGTGGTTATTTATTTTTGTCACAATTTTGTGTGCATGTGAGGACTGCGTTAATAGCTTTACAGAAAGTTTGGAGACAGGAGAAAAATCCCATGATCATAATATTATGAATACCATTTTTATTTTTGTATATTCTCCATATTTATGTGTATATTATTTCAACATACTTTTGGTCATAATTTTGTATCCTCATTTTTTCCCTCAGAATTTTATCCTAAGCAGTTTTCCATTGATGCTGCATGATCATCATAATCATAGATTCAATGGTTATGTGCAATCTAAAGTTTTTTTGCCTTAAAACTCCTTTTAACTTTTTAGATTGAGGACTCTCAAAAACCTTTTGTTTATCAGGTTATATCTACTGATATTTACTGTATTAGAAGTTATCAGTAAGAAACTTAAAATATATATATTAATTCATTTAAAATAATCACAAACCTATTACATGTTAATATAAATAATGTGTTTTTATGAAAAATAGCTATTTTCCAAAACAAATTATCAAGAAGAGTGACAGTGTTTTAATTTTTTGCAAGTCTCTTTAATGTCTAACTTAATAGAAGTTAGCTGGATTTTCCTGTCTGCTTCTGCATTCAGACTCTTTTGGCATATTGTTTTGGTTGAAGTAGATGAATAAAATCTGGCCTCACCCAAATATTTAGCTAGAAATGAGAGGAATATCTTAATACCCCTTCAGGTACTGTTCTTTGATGCTATACTAAAACTCAGCAAGTAGTAATTTCTTGGTGAGGAGCAATGATTAGTAGAATGTTTATTCAAAACAACTGTAGTAACAGACAAAAAAGAATTAATACTCAGAACAATTTGCTTCAATTGGAAATTAATGGCAGCAGATTTGGAAGCAAGCAAGCAGAAAAATGAAAGAACCTTAGTACTTTGGTAACAGATGTAACTGAAAAGCATAAAGATGATCATCATGCTTTTAAGACAATCTGGAAGTGGAGTATTCACAGTTGATCTGTAGAAACAGAAGGAAAACCCATATAAACTCAGTTCTTTTAAATTATGAATCACTTTATTATGCTTTTTTTTTCTTGAGGAAGATTGGCCCTGAACTAACATCTGTGTCAATCTTCCTCTATTTATGTGGGGTGCTGCCACAGCATGGCTTGACTAGCAGTGCTGGGTCCTTGCCTGGGATGCAAACTTGCAAACTCTGGGCCACTGAAGTGGAGTGTGCAAACTGAAGCACTAGGCCACTGGGCTGGCCCCTAATTACACAATTTTGATACTTTTGTTTGTTTGTTTGTTTGGTTTTTTTTTTTTTTGAGGAAGATTAGCCCTGAGCTAACTGCTGGCAATCCCCTTCTTTTTGCTGAGGAAGACTGGCCCTGAGCTAACATCTGTGCCCATCTTCCTCTACTTTATATGTGGGACGCCTACCACAGCACGGCTTTGCCAAGCGGTGCCATGTCCGCACTCAGGATCCGAACTGGCAAATCCTGGGCCACTGAAGTGGAATGTGCACACTTAACTGCTGCACCACTGGGCTGGCCCTGATACCTTTTTTTATTGTGATAAAAGATACATAAAATAAAATTTACCATTTCAACCATTTTTAAGTGTACAGTTCTGTGGCATTAAGTATATTTGCGTTGTTGTGCAGCCATCACCACTCTCCATCTCCAGGACAGATATAGTCAATCTCATTATTTGAAAATTCCATATTTGCAAATTCACTTACTCCCTAAAATTTATTTGTAATCCCAAAATCAGTACTCTCAGTGCTTTTGCAGTCATTTGTGGACACACAGAGAACAGCAAAAAGTTTGAATTGCTTGATGTGCATTTCCCCAGCTGAGGTTCAACAAGGTGACACTCTTGTCATGTTTCAGCTTTCGTACTGTAGACAAATGCCCTTTTTGTGGTCTGTTTAGTCCACATTTTCCGCATTTTTATGCTTTTTGTTGGCAATTTCACTGTTTTAAATGGCCCCCAAATGTAAAGCTGAAGTACTAGCCAGTGTTCTGATTGCAAGGCTGTGACGTGCTTTACAGAGAAAATACATTTGTTAGATAAGCTTCATTCAGGCATGAGTTATATCGTGCTGTTGACTGAGAGTTCATTGTTAATAAATCGATAATATATAGGAAATAAAGTTTCCTTAATAAACAGAAACACACATAAAACAAGGTTATGCATTGATCAGTTGATGAAAATATTATGACTAGGGCTCGCAGGAACCTAACCTTGTATTTCCCTAGGAGCAGTAGTTCAGTATTCACAGCGACTTTATAGAACATAATCACTGTGAATGATGAGGATCAACTGTCTCTCTCTCTCTTTTTTTTTGTTTTTGAAAAAGGAGGCTTAATTATTGCTGATAGTTTTGCCTAACAACAGATATCTGGAAAGGGCTATTAGAAAAAATCATAGGCTTTCCTCATATGTCTAATGATTTTTGATTCTCAATGTTGTCAAGAGGGGAGCATTAAGAAGCAAATTGAGAGCTCTCTCCATGAGGTGGGGTGTGTGGAGGTGCTGGTCAGGTACCTGACTTAGCTTCATGGTGGCTAGGAGTTAAGTTGGCCCCTACACTGGGACCTTCCAGTTATTTTCTCTGGTCACTTAAGTTTTTCCTGTATTGTACTCTTTGAGCACATTCTAGGCTTGTATGTGCCCTGCTACAGGTGCCTCAGATTTTTATCTCCCAGAAATTGTTTAAAGTCACTTGTCTACTGATGGCACCTCTCCCATTCTCTTTGCCATTCTTTGTTATTCTTCCTTCTTTTTTTTTTTCTTTAAGATTTTATTTTTTTCCTTTTTCTCCCCAAAGCCCCCTGGTACATAGTTGTATGTTCTTAGTTGTGTGTCCTTCTAGTTGTGGCATGTGGGATGCCACCTCAGCATGACTTGATGAGCAGTGCCATGTCCACACCCAGGAACCGAACCGACTAAACCCTAGGCCACCACAGCAGAACATGGGAACTTAACCACTCGGCCACAGGGCCGGCCCTGTGTCTTTATTCTTTAATTGAGCTATCAGGTGGGAGAAGAGAGAAAGACATGTGATGAGTATGCCATCTTATCCAAATGTCTTCATTATGGTTACAAAAAACCTTTTTATTTTTATTCTAGTTACATATTATACAGTTTAAGAGTCAAAGCTTGTTAAAAAAAAAAAAAAGTGTCCTCTGACCTCCTCTCCCCGGCTCCCAATTTCCTAATTTCCCAGGATGGCCACTTTCAGTCTTTCAAACTGATTCTTTAGGTTTTACTTTTATATCTGTAATAACATGCTTCTATTCTTAATTATTCTGTCAATTTTAGGCGTTGTCTATTGACTTTTCATTATCAATTTTTAAAGTCATCATCAGTAGTTTTAAAAACTCTTTAGTGAAATACAACACACATCCAGAAAAAGTCCTCTCATAAGTGTACGACTTGATGAATTATCACAAATAAACACATTTGCATAACCATAACTCAGAGCAAAAATATACTATGACTTGAACCCCAGAAGCCTCTCTTCTACCTCCTTCTAATCATTTCACCATCCTTCCTCCCCAAGGTATCCACTCTCCTGACGTCTAACACAGTAGATCATTTCTTCTGTTTTTTCTTTAATATCATATTAATGGAATCATACAGTATGTATTATTTTATGCCTGCTTCTTCTACTCCACTCTATGTTTGTGATATTCTTCCATGTCGTTATGTATCATTAGGTTTTAATTTGAACTTTTATTTTATAGCCCACTGTTGTTGTTTGGCTTGGTCTCCATTGCTGTGGACTGAATTGTGTTCCTCAGAATTCATGTATTAAAACCCTAACCCCCAGTGTGACTGTACTTGGAGATAGGCCCTTTGTGGAAGTTGTTAGGTTAAATTAGGTAGGTCATAAGGGTAGGACCCTGATGCAGTAAAATTAGTGTCCCTATAAGAAGAGACACCAGAGAGGTTTTTTTCCTCTCTCTGCCATGCAAAGACACAGAACATGGCCATCTGCAGGCCAAGAGGAGAGTCCTCACCAGGAACTGATTGTGCTGGTACCCTGATCTCGAACTTCCAGACTCCCAAATTAAAGAAAATAAATTTCTGCTTTTTAAGCCCCCCAGTCTATGGTATTTTTTGTTATGGCAGCCTGAGTTGACTAGTATACCATTCTTCCAGCTACTGTGTCCTCCTAAAGGATTTGGGATCTTTTTTTGCCTTCTCTTTATTGATTGTGGGTGTTTTAACACCTGCCAGGAGCAGAATATTAGGATCATGTGACTAGTAGTGAGTTGACAGGAAGTAGAAGATAGGATTTTTCTCCAGTAGGTGTTTGCTACAGGTTTGTTGGGCCCTTTCAGTTGAGGAATGCTGGGAGAAGCCCTTCTCATGTATGAGCTCTCTTTATTCCTACTTCATAATTTTCTACTTTGCTTCTGGCATCAGGACGAGTAAATGGAATTTCCCAGAACTTTACACACGTGGCTGGGACACTCATCTTTCCTTGCCTAGTGTGCTCCCTTGACTTTGGCTGTGTGCACCACCCCTCCCCACCCCAGACAAAACAAAACAAAACTCTACAACCTTGAGAGTGAGTGGGTGGTCTTCTCTCCAATCTCCATCTTCCTGAGGCACCTAGGGATGCCTCACAGTTGCCTCTTTTGGTGACCTCAAGGTCTGAGCTCTCCTCCAGGCTCCAGCTCTGGGTCAGGGTTATTTTTGGTAGTTGAGTCATCCCAGAAGGGAGCTCGAAGGAAGAGGGGATTAAGAGCTTCCCCCCTCAGGCTTCAGTGACACACACGCACATCATGTTAAATGATGTTTTACTCTGAGGACACTTGCTTTTGATAAAATGACTCTTTCCTACTGGTCGATTTAGCTGAATGCAGCATATTTTGAGCTCCTGTTTTTGCTTTAGACACTGTTTGAATAGCAGTACTTGAAAATGAATAAGAAACATAATCAGAATAGAATCTTTAGAATAGAAGGCAGATATTGAGCAGAACCAGAAAAAACTAGTGATCAAGAGTCCAGTCATGAGAAAAGATACCATTCTGGCTCCATCTCTAATGTGTGTGTGTGGTTACTGATGTGAGTGTTCAAGGCCTCAGATCAACTCAGCAAGCATTTATTGAATGCTTCTTATGTACCTGGTAATGTGCTAGGGCTGTAACAATGAATAAGACATCTTCTTTCCAGTTGAGATATACACAAGGTGGTCATTGTTTGGGTATTCCAGTAGCCAGTATGTTGTTTTGCTTAATTTACTATAATTTCTATCAAGACTTATATTTTCCAAATAGAAAATTACAATACTAACTTTACTTTTTTCAAGGATACATACTCATTAACTTTCCACTCCTCCTTCAATTCTGATTTTGTTCCTCTCCCAGATGGGAGCAAGAAGAGGTGGGCTCCTTCCACTCCAGAGAGACTCACTGGAGTCCTCGCTGCAGCATTTCTCTTTCTGTAGCTCCTCTGGAGGTTAATAGGTTCATAGGAAGTAATCAGATAACTTGGGCAGATGGAGGCTTTAGACCAAGTTAAGCAGATTTTTGTTTTTAAACAGTGTTAATATGAATAATGCACCAGTTCTTGAAATAGGCATGGGGACCCCTCAAGGTTTTTCTGAGACCATTTTAGGGGGTGTGCAAAGTCAAAACTATGTTTGTAATACTATTAAGACATTATTTGCTTTTTCCAGTCTAACGTACAATTTCAGGAGGCTATGTGACATGTGATAACACAACAGATTGAACACAGAAACACATGAGAATTCCATAAAAATGTTATTTATATTAACATGTAATGGGCTTTTTCCCCCCAATTTTTTATTGTAATAAAATACAACATAGGGGCTGGCCCTGTGGCCGAGTGGTTAAGTTCGCGCGCTCTGCTGCAGGTGGCCCAGTGTTTCGTTGGTTCAGATCCTGGGTGTGGACATGGCACTGCTCATCAAACCACGCTGAGGCAGCATCCCACATGCCACAACTAGAAGGACCCACAATGAAGAATATACAGCTATGTACTGGGGGGCTTTGGGGAGAAAAAGGAAAAAAATAAAATCTTTAAAAATAACAGTAACATAAAATGTATCATCTTAACCATTTTTAAGTGTGTATTTCAGTGGTATTAAATACATTCATAATGTTGTGCAACCGTCACCACCGTCTATCTCCAGAACTTTTTTCATCTTGTAAAACTGAGACTCTATACCCATTAAACACTAACTCCCCATTCCCCCCTTTCCTCAGCCCCTGGCAACCACCATTCAACTTTGTCTCTATGATTTTGAAAACTCCAGGTATGTCGTATGAGTGGAATCATACAATATTTGTCTTTTTGTGACTGGCTTATTTCACATAGCATCGTGTCCTCAAGATTCACCTATGTTGTAGTGTGCACCTGAATTTCCTTTGTACGGCTAGCATTCCATTACATGGATATACCACATTAGGCTTATCCGTGCATCCCCTCAGTGGACACTTGGGCTGCTCCCATGTGTTAGTTATTATGAATAATGCTGCTATGAACATGAGTGTACAAATATCTATTTAAGTCCCTGCTTTCTATTCTTCTGGGTACATACCCAGAAGTGGAATTGCTAAAATCATATGGTAATTTTATTTTTTTAATTTTTTGAGGAACTCTATACTGTTTTCCACAGGAGCTGTACCGTTTTACATTCCTACCAGCAGTGCACAAGGGTTCCAGTTTCTCCACATCCTCACTAAGGCTTATAATTTTGGGGGTTTTTTTGTTTTATTTTTTTAAATAGTAGCTGTCCTGGTGGGTATGAAGTGGTATCTCGTAGTTTTGATTTGCATTTCCCTAAAGATAAGTGACGTTGAGCATCTTTTTCATGTGCTTATTGACCATTAGTATATCTTCTTGGGAGAAATGTCTCTTCAAGTCCTTTGGCCAGTTTTGAATTCGGTTGTTTTTTTGTTGTTGAGTTTTAGGTGTTCTCCATTTATTCTGGCTATTAATCTCTTGTCAGATTTATGATTTGCAAATATTTTCTATTTGATGGCTTCCCTTTTTACTCTTGACACTGTCTTTCAATGCACAAAATTTTAAAATTTTCATGAAATCCGATTTATTTTTTTCCTTTTTTCCCTATGCCTTTAGTGTCATATTTAAGCAATCATTGCCAGATCCAGGGTCATGAAGTTTTTGCCTTTTATTTTCTTCAAAGAGTTTGATAGTTTTAGGTCTTAGATTTGGATCTTTGATCCACTTTGAGCTAATTTTTGTATATGTTAGCTAGGAGGCCAACTTCGTTCTTTTGCATATGGATATCCAGGTTTCCCCAGCACCATTTGTTGAATATTACGATGTTGAAATGAGTTGTTCACTTATTTTTACACTTTTTCAGTTTTCATTTGTAATATGGTAAATATTGATAGATATAACCTACACTTGGGGTCATCAGTAATCTTCAGGAGTGTAAAGGAGACCAAAAAGCTTGAGAATCATTGATGTAGAGAATCTCTGAGCTGCTTTCCCCAGACTTTGACTATAGTCCCTTTCTTCAGTGTTTCTTCTCATTGGATCTGTCCTCTGAAGGATGCACAGGAGGAAACACAGCCTCATCGATATGTTCTGGACCTCAGGTGCAAAGCTGAGTTAATTATGTTGCTCAGTTCATGGCAAAGCTGCTCTCTTCAGTTATGTTCTCTTCCATCCCGTTGTCACTCCCGTCCCCTCATTCTGGATATCCATAGTTCCTAGAAATCACTTTCTGCAAGAAATGATGAACAGACCAGGTGAGGATGCCTGTGCAGTTCCACTTAGAAAATATTAGTAAGACTGATTTTTCTACTTTTTTTAAGATAAGAAGTACATATAACTAGAAGCTTTAGTTTTCTTTCTATGTCTTAGTGGATTGTTTTAGACTTCCTGGGGTATCCTCACCCCTTTTTGAGAGAAGGCTATCAGGTGACCAGTTTGTTGCCTCTGTACATTCATTGTGTTAACCTACAAATTGGTCTGGAACTCATCCCTTTTCCTTCTTTAACCACCTAAAAGTCTATTTATCTTTTTAATAAAATGTTTTTAAAGTTTTCAGATTTAACAACAACCTATTTGTTTACGTATTTACTCAATTATCAAGCTCCCACTGTGTGCAAGACACTCTGGGAGCCATTCTGGGCTATATAAACCTATAAAAGCTGCAGTTTCTGCCCTTCAATCCCAGAGTAAGATAAAATTAAAGTGTCAGTAAATAGTGAATGGATTTGCTACATTGCCATATGTTTTTAAAAGTGTTTTGTATAGTCTCTCTCTCTCTCTCTCTTTTTTTTTTTAAGATTTTATTTTTTTCCTTTTTCTCCCCAAAGCCCCCCGGTGCATAGTTGTATATTCTTCATTGTGAGTCCTTCTAGTTGTGGCATGTGGGATGCTGCCTCAGCGTGGTTTGATGAGCAGTGCCATGTCCACACCCAGGGTTCGAACCAATGAAACACTGGGCCACCTGCAGCAGAGCGCGCAAACTTAACCACTCGACCACGGGGCCAGCCCCTCTCTCTCCCTTATTTTTTGGTGAGGGAGAGGTTTGTGGGGGATTTTTTCCCCCATATCTATAGGTAACTTAAATATAAAATGTTATAATAATACCCTTATTTGCTTGAAGCCCCTCTTTTCAATTATAAAATATTTATAAAATATAAAATATTATTGTAACTAGTTGAGTTTTAGGTTTTGAGATTTGTTTACTTGCTTTTTAACAATGCCACTGTCTGGGCATTTATAAAACTATTACCAGTTAGTCTGTAATTACCAAATTCTTAAAATCCATGAATATTTGTTAATTTTTTTTCTAGGTTGCCATAAAAATAATTGACAAAACTCAGTTGAATCCAACAAGTCTACAAAAGGTAAGATTGGTCCAGTATCCAGTATTTTTTAAATTATTTTCAGTGCTGATTGCCATCTAATTTTTCCCTTAAATACCTCTACCATTGTTTTTATTTATTACATTTAGTACAATAAAACTTTAGCCCTCATGAGTGCAACTTAAGTGTAGTATTGTTTAAAAATAGTATTGTTGGATTTTTTTCCTTCAGTTGAAGATAATGATTTAAATGATCTTAATAGTACAAACTGAAGGCTGTACTTCAAAATTGAATATTCTAAATATTGACTAGAATAGAGTTTTTAAAAATAAGACAGAACAACATGTTTTCATATAATGAGCAGAGTTATATACCTTTCTTATAGCTAATACTGAGATCTTTAAAGTCAGTACTTTGGCTATATTAAAGTGTCCCACTATGTCTAATTAAGGAGTGATGATTAATTCATATAAAAGGAAAATATAAAAGTAAAACTGAATGATAGTTGAAAAACATGTTTGTAATGCACTGTTGCCATTTGTATCATGTAACATAGATCAGAAGTTCTCAACCCTGGTGCCTGTTAGAATCACCTGGGCCTCTTTTCAAAGTCCTGATGACTGGCTGACAGGCGAGATTTAATTGCTAAGGTGGGGCCTGGCCATAGCTATTTCACTGGCACATCAGCAAACGATTAATGACCTTCATAGTAAGATCCTTCTAGTTCTTTTTATGTGCAAAGCGTTTTACATACTTTATTTGATTTCTAGATTTGACCTATAGTAGTTGGGGGTACAAAGACCTTGAACTAGGGACAGGAAGTCCTGAATTTAAGTCCTGGCTCTGCCACTTAAGCGAATGTCTAACTTGACCTTGAGAAAGTTAAGTCATTTAACTTTCTGGACATTGGGTTCCTCATCTTTAAAATGGAGAGAATTTCATCTTCTCAGGATGGATGTATTAAAGAAATAATGCATATAATGAAGTACTGCACATGTAAGATATTGTAAGTGTAATGCCCTATAAATATGTCCCTAATAGTTATTTTCCATTTATATAATAATTTTGAAGCCTGTGTGTGTGTGTGTGCGCGCGTGTGAGATGGGAAGGGAGATAGACTTTATCTTGCACTAAAAATGGTATTCAAACAAGTGGTTCTGCAGGACATAGTGGGTTCTCAAGGTGGCACTGAAAGGATCCAGAAATTCCAGTCTTTTGTTCTGAAGATGAAATTGTACCTAGTTCCTTAAATTTTCATTTCTTCATATATCTAGGGACTTGGTACTAATAAGTAAATTAGGGATTACTAAAATTTGGTATTCAGAACTAAAATCACCATATAAAGAAGTTCAGTGTTCTGGTGATGTTACAAATCTTCCACTATTCGAGTGTACTTGTAGATAAACTGGAATTGTAGCGGTTTTTTAGGAAGAATTTTATCATAGTATTGTCTTGAGTTGGTTGTAATTTTTCTTGCTTGCTTTTTTCATTATTTTCGGTTATAGTTTTTAATTGCTGCTACTTTATTATCATTATTACAGATTACTGTTTGTCATGTTGTTATCAATTTGGTACATGGTAGATTGATTAGCCTGATAGTGTGATTGTACAGATTTGCATCAGCATTAATTGTAGCACATAATAATCTAATAGGTAGGACTTTAAGATTTGTTTATGGTATAGTTCAAGTATGAAGCGTACACAAAAGACTTATACTAAAGCCAGATCTGTCCAAGTTATATAACTTGATAAGTGTAATGTTTTCAGTTTATAGGGCATTGTTTTAAATTGTGTATATAAATTCATATTCTTTTCTTATAATTTAGAAGCATTCTATATATATATTTCTTTCACGTTATTTTTCGCTGAGTTCCTTTTCCATGGAAAAGTAGAAGCAGGGTGGAGTGTACCTGGCATCTTTTGCTTTTGGGATAGTAGTTCTTGCGATCTTTTTCTTCCTCAGCACCATTCACAATCATATCACACCTGCGTGAGGAATAGCTCTCTTTATATTGTGACTTTAAGTCCTGGAGCTTTGGGCACTGCCTTAGAAGCTAACATTCACTTTAAGGAACATTCTGCTATCAACAGTATGTAATCTTTTTGTACTGCTACTACCAAAACATGTGAACTGGTTCATTCAGTCAGTATTCGAAATAGGTATTAAAATAGTGTCCATTTCAAAATGTTCACAATATTCAGGCTTGCACATTGAATCATGTACATTTAATAAATGCATGTAAATAAACCTGAATTGACTGCCTATTTGCAAACTGATGTTATTTTCACAGACAGGCTTTTCATTTTTCCTTTTTATTTTTCCAGCCATTGAGTTAATAAATGTTAGATTCTAGTAAGCGATATATTTTTCGCCATTGCTTTAGTACTCCTTAACTTCTAACTATTATTCCTGAGATGTTTCCTGCTCATAAATGTCTTTTAGGTCAGCCTTTAAACAACTCTGTCATATTGTATACCTATAATGGTTTTGAAAACAACAGTAATAAATAACAGTTAGTGTTCTTCCAGGTTTTACAAAGTCATTTTTAGTTTCGATTTGGTTATACGCAGGTGATCTTGCTGGGTCTTGTTTTATTGCATCTAAGTCTGTCATTAAGAAGTAAGTCATGGTTCATTTTTTAAAAATGTGTTTACCTATTCAAAAATACTAGACTTTATTAAGACATGCCAGTACACTAAGTGTAATCTATCTAAAGTTGTTAGTGTTCTTTTTCAGTCTTGGAGTAGACTGTTAACGTAAAGAGGGACTGTAGAGTAATGGTTAGGAACACAGTGAAGCCAGACTGCATGGATTCAAACCTAGTCTTCAACCCAGGCTAGCTGTGTGACAAGTCACTTAAAGTCCTAGGTCTTAGTTTCCTCATTTGTAAAATGGGAACAATAACAGTATCTCATAGGGCTTTAGTGAGAATTTAACATTTAAAACCCCTTAGAAGAGCTCAGAATAATACCTGGCACATGGTAAGGACCGAATGTTTGCCATTATTGTGTGTCCTGCTGAATATTAGTTTTTTTGTTTGCTTTGTTTTGGGGCATGAGAGATGCTTTTTGTTTGTTTAAAATTTTCCTCTCATAGGAAGTAAGTAAAGCTTAAGAATTGAATGGTAGGTTCTGGCTAGGTCTCTTTTGTAGGACTTAATTGCAGTAGCCTACTTCTGATAATGGCTGATATTTGAGCATTTAGTATATTCTGAGCACTGTTGTAAGTGTATTCCCTATATTAACTCACTGTAATAATTTGCTCCAGCTGCTGTAACAAAATACCATAGATTGGGTGACTTAAACAACAGATGTTTATTTCACACACTTCTGGAGGTTGGACAGTGCAAGATCAGGGTGCCAGCATGGTTGGGTTCTGGTGAGAGCTCTTTCTGGCTTGGGGAGGGCTTCCATCTCACTGTGTCTTCGTGTGTGGCACAGAGAGAGCGAGCGAGTGAAGCAGTTGCGAAGTGAGTGCGCTTCCACTCTCCCTGGTGTCTCTACTTATAAGGGCACTAATCCATCATGAGGACCTACCCTCATGACTTCATCTAAACCTACTTAACTCTCAAAAGCCCCATCTCCAAATCCCATCATTTTGTGTGGCAGGATTTCAGTGTATGAATTTTGAGGGAACACAGTTCAGTTGGTAGCATTCGTTTATTTAATCTTTACAACTTTATGAGGTAAGTTCTATTATTAAAGAAAGAGAGGCCAGAGAGATACCTGCCCAAAGTCCCCTAATTAATAAGTGATGGATACTTGGACAGTCATTCTGTGATAGGTATACTTAGCATTGAGTCAAGCATTAATGAACTCTAAATGAAAACGTTTGCCACAGTTCAGACGATAGAGCAGTTGTGGTAAGCAACATCCTAGGAGCACTATTGTGTATTAGTTACATAGGAATTCATTGTCATTAGATACTACAGCATGTGCCTCCTGTGTTCTTACACATGTAGACATTAAACTGTTTCACATCAGCTAGTCTGGTAGGTATCTTTTCCTCTTTATACTCTGTTAGGTGAGTACGTTATTACCATCTTGATTTTCCAGTAAGGAGGCAGACTCTGAGAAGTTCATGTAGTGAAGCTCCCCAGCTAGTAAGTCATGGAGCAAAGATGTAAATTTTGACCTGACTCCCAAATATGGGCACTTTTCATCCCATTATGCCACCTTACCGTAGTTATTTGTTTCCCTAATTCAGAATTTATGAAAAATTGGATGAGAACTAACCTGAGGCTTTCCTTTGTAGTAACTATAAAGAAGTTGGTTAATAGTTTGAAGTTGGGAGAATATTTCAAGTACTTGAGAGAAGTAGACCTTGTACCTCCCCTCCCCTTACAAACATTGCATTAGCCATGTTTTTATGCAGGTTTGTTTAGTTATTCACTCATTCATTCAACAAACACTTATTATTAAACACCTGCTGTATGCCAGGTACTGTTCTAAGCACTGTGAATATTACATTGAACCAAATGAAGTTCCTGTTTTCATGGAATTGACATCCTAGTAGGGGAGCAGCAATAAACAAATGTATAATGTCAGTGCTATGAAGAAAAAGAAAGCAAAAATATTAAGTATATTTTCTTTTTTTCTCTACTCTTGATGCTCTGGCATCTGGGACTTTGCTGACCTGAGAGAGACTGCCCCTCGCAGGGCTAGCTAATTCCTAGAAATATCAGCCTTTCCCCTTTGAGCACACTGTTCATATGCAAACCAGCTAATCCCAAGCCTGTATTCCACACCACCTCACCTATCTGGCTCCTGAACTCCAGGAGGCAGTATTCCTCTGCCCTAACCCCAGTGCTAGGTACCAGACAACTAGGAGCGCACTTATACCCCAGAGCCTGCTGGAATTATTCAAATGAGCCAGTCCTCAGCCTGCTTACCTGCCTGGCCTTATCTTTCTTGTGGGAACCATGATAAAGACTCTTTCCCATACTTTCCCTTTGCTCCTTCTGCCTCCTAACTGACCCTGGGCTTCCACATCTGGCCCTGCGTGACACTATCTGCCCACCCTTTCTTGGGAACTATGAGTAACAAATGATCCTTTCACTGGCAGTCCCCTCCTGATCTCTTGGTTCACCATACCTGAAAAATAATAAAACCTACATTTTAAAACACAGAGTAAGGAGATAGTGTTACAAGGAACATGTAGATTTCAAATGAAAAATAAGAGTGTCTTCTTAGTAATTAATTTAGGAAACATCCTTGTCCTCCTGAACCAAGTTCTGTTTTGTCTCTGAAGAGTCAGATAAGGTCAACGAACTCTGGGTGAATCCATGTAGTTTGGAGTAAAATTTTACCTAGGTCTTGAAGGATCTAAATATTTTTCACCAAGTAATAAAGAATGGAAAGACTTTTGCAGTCTTCATTGCTGTGTTGACGTCGGGGTACTCACTAAGTGTTGGTGGGAGGAGTGCACACACAGCCCAAGAAGCCACAGCAGCAGTGGGCTGCAGAGACCTGCAAGTGTGCAGGGCAGGTCAGGCTCCTGAGCTGGAAGAAGATGAACTGGAGGCTACATCAGGCCTCGGCAGGAGCCTTGAATGCCCCAGCTCTTATAAGGAACAGTTGTCCGTGTGTAATAAACTTTTCAGTGATTCCCTAATATTCCCCTGGGTTCTCCTGACTGACTAAAATTTGATCTTAGAAATAGTCTTCTCGGTGGCAGAAACTTAATTGTCACCATACTGTGGCAGAATCGATTTAAACAGGAATCTCTTTTTCTTAAGCTGGAACTACTTAATTAAAAGCAAGAAATTTGTAACATATAATGAAATAATTGATTTTTTAAATATATGTGATAGCTCGTTAGTTAGCTAGCTTTAAACACATCTAGGGATGGCGGCACACTCCTTTCTATGCCATCTTGTTCCAATGTTGGACAGCTGTAATTATCAGGGGGTTTTTTCCCTTAGTTCGTAGTAGCATCTGTCTTCTAGAAACTTCTACAACACTTCTCTATTCTGCCATATGGAGTTAGAAAGGTTAAATCTACTACTTCAAACGTAGCCAGCTATTTCGAGTCTTTGTGGTCCCTTCTGAGAATAAATAGCCTCTTGGGCCAGCCGCAGGAATTGCCCTCAATATAGGACTAGTTTGTTCCATACCTAGAATTGATTTTTTTCTTACCTGAATTTGATACCTGCTAAAGAGCATTTAATGGGTTTTCTGCCATAATTCAAGTCTCTTGGGGAATTTTTGATTAATGAATCTTTGTATTAGCTATCACTTCTAGTTTGGTGTCATACAAATTAGATAAGGATGTCTTCATCCAATTAAAATATCCAACAAGGCCCTTAATGGAGAATTCATTCTTTAGTTGATCTGTTGACCCAGTAGTAAAGCATTTTTTGAGTAAGATTCAAGCACCATTCTTAAATGCAGACTTTTAGTGAGAAAGGGAAATCCCTGTGTTTGAAAAATTTTAATCAGGGTCCAGCCCCATGGCTGAGAGCTTAAGTTCGCACACTCTGCTTCGGCGGCCCAGGGTTTCACCAGTTCGAATCCTGGGCACGGACCTATCACCACTCATCAAGCCATGCCGAGGTGGCTTCCCATGTGCCACAACTAGAAGGGCCCACAACTAAAATACACAGCTGTGTATTGGGGGGCTTTGGGGAGAAGAAGGAAAAATAAAATCTTTTAAAAAAATTTAATCAAAATTACTGAAGAAAAACAGAATGAACATTAAATACAAGTATATGCAAAATATACAGTAGATTGCCAAATGATCATTGAAGGATTATTGAGTACTCATTCCTTTTATTAGGGTCTTTTGTGGGGAAATCCTACTTACACCCACTCAGTCTGTTTTCTTTTTAAAGCTGATATTTGTTTTGGAGCCACTGTTAATGTTAGAACTCTGTAACAGTAGTGGCATTTTTTGGCGTCCCAGGGAATCTTAGTTGTAGGACAAATCAGAGAACTGTCTAATTTGAAGGCAGAGAGAACAGTTGATGCTTTTCATGTGGTCCACAGTGTAATTGCTTTTACTGCTACCCCACCGGGTTATTTGGGGCTGTTTTGCTTCAGCCTCCTTAAACCAGTCATTTTTCAACCCTTGCTGTGCATTAGAATCATCTGTGGAGTTTGAAGAGAAAAAAAAAGCCCATGTTTCCTTCAAAATGCCCCCCAATTCCCACCCCTCATAGGTCTATAGGGTGAGGCAGAGGAATCCCAAGTGCCCAGCCCGGGAGAGAATGGCTCCTAGACTTCCTTTGGTTCCTCTCAAAATTCTTAGTTTCTCTTCTCTTTCTAAAGGTAACCTGTTTAAAGATGACCCCTTCCCAGGGTTCTGAGTCTTAAAAACTGCTGCCACTGCCACTCCTGAGAATTTCCTCCCTCTCTTGAATTCTTTTCCTGGGAATGCCGTGATACCCAATTTCTGGACTTGATTCCTTCCCCTTCCCCATCAGGTGAAGCACAAATCATTTTGGGAATCTTTTTCATTAAACAACTCTGTTCATCTTTTCCTTTCTTAATGCCTCCCTTTTTCCATATTGACTTGTATCAGGCTAACAGTTCAGGCCATTAACAAAAGTAATTATTAGAGTCCTGACGTTTATTTACCGTCCAGCATCTTCATCCATATCATGTAATGGATCTGGTAAACTAATACAAGTGGGTGATGATAAATGAAATCTAAGGCAAACCCTTGCTAGACTTATTTTCACTTTGGCAGGAAATAATACAGCTTGATAATTGAGTAGATTGTGAATTGAGAGTATTAGAATTTATTTACTTATTTTTTTATTTTTTATTGAGTTAATGATAGGTTACAATCTTGTGAAATTTCAGTTGTACATTATTGTCTGTCAGTCGTGTTGTAGGTGCACCCCTTCACCCTTTGTGCCCACCCCCCACCCCACCTTTCCCCTGGTAGCCACTAATCTGTTCTCTTTGTCCACATGTTTAAATTCCTCATATGAGTGGAGTCATACAGAGATTGTCCTTCTCTATCTGGCTTATTTCACTTAACATAATTGCCTCAAGGTCCATCCATGTTGTTGCAAATGGGACGATTTTGTTCTTTTTTATGGCTGAGTAGTATTCCATAGAATTTATTTTTAATTGTACCAATGATTCATTATCCCATTTTAGATAAGTCATCATAGAACCAAGTATTTTAAGTAGGTTAAACTTAAAATATAGCGTGGACCCATTTGCAGAAAATTGAAAATGGGGCACAAATTAGATCTTTGGGAGAGAACCATAACAACAGCCTGAATCACAATCACATATCACATGCTTTTTGTGTGCCAGGTTCTGTTCCACGCCTTCTACATGTCAGGCTCCTTTAGCTGTGGGGGTACCACAGTTAAAGCCAGTGAGTGAGTGCTAGAGCCAGGCTGGAGCCAGGTAGTGTACTCCAGAGGCCAAATTCTTAATGACTCTGCACACTACCTGCGTCATTTGTGGCCTGTTTCTTACAGCAGCCCTGTGACATAGCTATTTTTATCTATATTTTACAGATGGCTAGACTGAAGCTTTCTAAGATTTTGTAGCTCCTTCAGTCATCTAGTGAGAAAGCGACTGAACTAGCGTTAGAACCTAAAGTCCTAACTTCTAATAGTCTTTTTCCAACATGTCCCCTTGGAAGGAATCAGGCCCAGCACCTTCCATATGGGAAGGATAGCAAAGGAGTGTACTGAAGTTCACCTTGCATGTGGTAGATACCCAACAAAATCTGTTCTTTATTTTTTAAGTGCCAAATTTATTTTAACACTAATATTTCTTCATATGGCCCTGATTCCAGGAATCTTGACCACAAGAACTTTGGGTTTGGAGGAGTGGAAGAATTTGTCTTTGAAATATTTGATCATAAAAATCCACATTGCTACCACTCTTATTTTAAAATTTTAAAAACTGCTTAATTTTATTAATCAGCTAAATCTGAGCAATTATTTACAATTAAGTTTTAATTTTTATTAAGTTCTTTACATACAGAAGAATATTACGTGTTTTCAGTATAAATATGTTTAGGGAATGAGCACCTGTTTGGGTTAAGAAACAGATCATCAACAATGCCTTAAACTCAGTCACACTGCGGCTCTCCCAGCCTGCTTCCCCTTCTTCATTCCCCACCTACCAGGCAACCAGGAACAAGAATTTCGTGTTATTATTTTCTTGACTGTCTTTAAGTTTTACCACATATGGATCCCTCATCAGTATCGTGTGAAGATTTTAAATATTGTATAAATGGAATACTATTTTATGTATTCTTCTCCTTTTTCCTTTCTTTTGCTCAAATTGTGTTCCATGTTGACACTAGCTATAATTCACTTTCACTACCATGCTCATTTTTATGATTATATAATATCCTATTATATGAAAATGTCACAATTTATTTATCCATTCTCTGGTTCAGAGTCATTTGGATTGCTTATAGCTATTTCTATTACAAATGTTGCTGCTATGAATTGTCCTGTATGTGTCCTGGTACACTTGTGCAAGAGTTTCTTAAGGTGTATATCCAGTAGTAAAATTACTGGTTCACAGAGTATGTGCATCCTCATTCATTAGAGGAGGCCAAATTGTTTTCAAAGCAATTGTGCTAATTTATATTCCCACCAGTAACATATAAGAAAAAGGTCAAGTAATGTCACATCCTCATCAAAATTTGATTTTATCTGATTTTTTAATTCTTGCCGGTCTGGGAGGTATAAAAATAATATTTCATTGTGATTTTAATTTATATTTCCTTGATTACTGATGAAGTGTTACATCTTTTCATATTTTTATTGGCTTTTGTTTCTTCTGTGAAGTGCCTCTTCAAGTCTTCAGTTTCTAGTGGATTTTTTTTCCTTAATCATTTTAGGAGATTTTATATTCCAGATACTAACATGTGGCGGATATCTTCTTCCGCTTGATGGTATATCTTTTCATTCTTTTGATGTTGTCTTTTAATGGAAGAGGTTCTTTTTTTCCTGATGTTTTTTATTTTTTTATTGAGGTCATAATAGTTTATAACTAAAATTTCAGTGGTACATTATTATTTATCAGTCACCATATAAATGTACTTCTTCACCCCTTGAGCCTACCCTCCAAATACCTCCCCTTCCAGTAACCACTAAACTGTTCTCTTTGTGTGTTTATCTTCCACATATGAGTGAAATCATATGGTGTTTGTCTTATTTCGTTTAACATAATACCCTCAAGGTCCATCCATGTTGTTGTGAATGGGACGATTTTGTCCTTTTCTTATGGCTGAGTAGTATTCTATTGTATAATACCACATCTTCATCCAGTCCTCAGTCACTGGGCACTTGGATTGCTTCCACGTCTTGGCTATTGTGAATAATGCTGCAGTGAACATAGGGGTGCATAAGTAAGAGGTTCTTACTTTTAACGCACCTGCATTTGTCATTCTTTTCTTATATGGTTTGTACTTTTTGTGTCTTTTTAAAGAAATTCCTCCCTACCTGAGGCGCTAAAGATATTCTTCCCTGTTGTCTTAAAGTTTTCGTAACCTTTAATCTACCTGGAAGTTGTGCACATTGTGTGGTAGGGATCCAATTTTGTGTTTTTTTGTATGTGTTACGACTTGTTGCCCAGTCTCTCTTTTCCCCACTGATCTGCAATGTAGAATTTCCACACCTCTTTGTACACTCACACACTCTGTTCTTGGTTATTCTGGTTCACTTAACAATTGCTGTTTTAAGGGCAGTTATTTTAAATTTATTTTCGTATTTTAAAATTTTAATAGTAGAATGGCAAATGATAAATAGAACCCCAGAATATGTGACAGATAAAATCTGAGCTAAATTAATAGAAACACAAGAGTGACAAAGGAGACTTTCCTCTCTCAGGCCATTATGACACATTAAATTGAGGGAAAAAAGATGCAGGTCTTAATATACAGTGTCTCACTAGCCCATAGTACAACTTCATGAAATTTTTTTTTTTTAAGCGTCCCTTTCTGAGGATACATTACGGCTGTGTGCCAGGAAATTGTAGTAACTATTCAGATCTATGATTACTACAAAGTAAATTATTTCCTTAGGGTAGGGCAATATGTAATTTGCACAACTTTAAGCAGTGGTCCTGTTAATATGATTAATAAGCCTAACTAACGGATCTTTCCAGGCTACATTTTCTGAATGAAGAGCAATAAAAATAGAAACCAATAAAATTAGAAACAAACAAGTGGAACTTAAAACACAGAATTCATGGGTCAAAGAGAAAATGCAAGCCAAAATGGCAATATATATAGAAATTAACACTAATAAACAATGTATCAGAACCTATAGAATACTATTTTTGGTACTCAAAAAAACTTGTAGCTTTAAAAACATTATTAAACAAGAAAGAATGACAATAAATACATTATTAAACTAATAGGTTAAAAAAGAGAGCAGAATGAATCTCAGGAAGTAATAATATAAGGGACTAATAAAGTTAAAGGTGGAAATTAATGAATTTGAAAAACAGTGGAAATAATAAATCTAAAGCTTTGGGGTTTTTTGAGGGGCGATGAGAAGGGAGGCGATAAAATAGATAAACCACTGGTTATTTAATCCAGGAGAAAGGAAGAGAACACAGGCAAAGAACGAAATGAGGGCTGGGTAGAAGACCAGGCAAAGTAGAATTTAAATTATTATAAAGGAACCTTTTGTGCAAATAAATTAGAACCAACCTAAAGAAATGGATAATTTTCTAGGAAAATATGTTATCAAAATTAACTTCAGAAAAGAATCCATATGCATCAGTAACTATAGAAGAAATTGAGAAAGTGATAAAAATGCCATCTGCCCACTTCCAGATTGCCAAACTCAGAATTTCATAATTGGCTTTTTTCAAACTTTCAATGAATAGATAGTTATGCTTCTGTCCAGCAGTTCCAGAGCTGAACAAAGAAGGGACACTTGCAATTCTTTTCTCAAATTCAAAAACATTGCTATCAAAATGTTTTGGAAACAAGGAAGAAAACTGTAGTTCAGTCTCACAATCTCCTTTCCAAAATTGGAAATTAAGTGTTAGCATATAGGACTTCCAGTTAAACGTTAGTACATTTATCTTTTCTCCCTCCCCTCATTCACTAAATAGTGGTAAAAGAATTAAAAAGGGAGTATCAAAAATAGGAGAGAAGACTAGCTGATAAAGAATTAAACTTAGTCTTGCCCGATGGAAAATAGGTGGATGAATTAGTGCATGTAACACTATACTACACAACACAGCACAGCATAACATAACATGTAATAGACTTAGTAAACCAGAGTGAGCTGAAACCAAGTCCCTAAGGGGAGGAGTTAGGGTTGGGAGTGGTGGGCTGGTAGCAACAAGAATCTTGCTGAGTCATGCTACAATATTCAGAAAGTTCAGGAATGAGTTCTGCTGGCTCCTGTTATGGGTGGAGGTACAAGTAGAAGTGGAAACAGGAGTGGCTGAATACCTGTATAAGGGCCCCGTATCACTTCCTGCAGTCTGCCCAGTCAGGCAACTGCCCTCTCTCTGCCCTAGTAGAAACTGAGCAGTTTGTTTTCTAAAGAGGTTGAATCAAAGAGCATTTACACCTGGGGACTGCATACTGAAAACAGGGGCCCACTGAGTGGTGAGATGCTTACTCCACCCTGTTTCTTAGCTCGCTTCCTGGAACTCTGTTAGCCCTTTGTATATTGCCTGAAAAGGAGATTGGAGGATTCTTATCTGGGAAAACTGGCTTACACAAAAATATAAATACCGACATTTGCCTGTTTTCCAGTGAAGCTGCTTAATCTCTGCTCACTTATCCTCTGGTCCAGCCCTCACACATACAAAACATTCAGTCCAGCGTTTTGGCACCTCTCTTAAACTTGGAAGAACAGCCAAGAATCTCCAGGTATTTCAGGATAATCAGAGGTGAAAACAAACAGGAATAAAAAAAACCTGGAGAGGAAACTAGACTACTTTTTTAAAAAATTGAGGTCATAATGGTTTATAACATTGTGAAATTTCAGATGTACATTATTATTTATCAGTTTCTGTATAGACTGCATTGTGCTCACCACCAATAGTCTGGATTTTATTCGTCACCGTATATATGTGCCTCTTTACCCCATTTGCACACTCCCCGACGAATGCCCTTCCCCTCTGATAAGCACTAAGCTGTTCTCTTTATCCGTGTTTATCTTCCACATACAAGTGAAATCATATGGTGTTTGTCTTTCTCTCTCTGGCTTATTTCTCTTAACCTAATACCCTCAAGGTCCATCTGTTGCGAATGGGACAATTTTGTCTTTTTTTTATGGCTGAATAGTATTCCATTGTATATATGTACACACCACATCTTCTTTATCCATTCTTCACTTGATGGGCACTTGGGTTGCTTCCACGTCTTGGCTATTGTGAATAACACTGCAGTGAACACGGGGTGCATAGATCTCTTTGTATTGTTGATTTTGTGTTCTTTGGATAAATACCCAGTAGTATTGGGATAGCTGAATCATATGGTATTTTATTTTTAAGTTTTTGAGACATCCCCATACCGTTTTCCATAGTGGCTGTACCAGTTTGCATTCCCACCAGCAGTTTATGAGGGTTCCTTTTTCTCCACATCTTCTCCAACATTTGTTATTTTTTGTCTTGGTACTTATAGCTATTCTAACGTGTGAGGTGATATCTCATTGTAGTTTTGATTTGTGTTTCCCTAATGATTAGTGATGTTGAACATCTTTTCATGTGCCTAATGGCCGTCTGTATGTCTTCTTTGGGAAAATGTTTGTTCATATCCTCTGCCCGTTTTTTGATTGAGTTGTTTATTTTTTTGTTGCTGAATTGTATGAGCTCTTTGTATATTTTGGAGATTAACACCTTGTCAGATATATGATTTGCAAATATTTTCTCCCAGTTAGTGGGTTGTCTTTTCATTTGTTCATGGTTTCCTTTGCCTTGCAGAAGTCCTTTTAGACTACTTTTTTTTCCTAAAAAAAAAAAGGGAGAAAAACCCTATAATTTGTGTTTTCAAAGGTTTAATAAAGAGGAAGACAGTTCAACAACCATTATATTCGTGAAAGAAGAACATGGTGCATTGAAAAAAGACCATTGGGGAGGGGATAATTTATGGTATTGGAAAGAAATTCAATAAAAGGGTTAGAAAATACAGTCAAGGAAACCTCTCAGAAAGTGGTATAAAAATTCAAAGAGATGAAAATTAAGAAAGATACAGTATAAACTGAAGTCTCTCTAGGAGATCTAGTTTGTGATAAAGAGGAGTTACAAAAAGAACTGAGAACAGGAGGAGAAATTATCAAAGACTAACAGAAGGTCATTTCCCAGAACTGTAGGACCTGAATTTCTAGATTAAGAGGTTCAATGCCCAATGCAGTAAATGACAGAAGGCTCACAATGTATCTGGATTGAATGCTAATGTACTACAGATACTGAATCTGTGCTACATTAAAATTTAAATTCATCAAGGTTAAAGAGAAGGAATGGGGAAAAATAGGTCACAAAGGATTGTAACAGAATGGCATCATACTATTCCACATCACTGTAAACTGGAAGAAAATGGATCAAGGCCTTTAAAATTCTGAGAGAACCGGCTATTCACATATAAAAGAGTGAAATTGGACCCCTGTCTTATAGCACCCACAAAAATTAACTCAGAATGGATTAAGGACTTAAATGGAACACCTGAAACCATAGAACTCTTGGAAGAAAACATAGAGGAAAAGCTCTTAGACATTGGTCTTGAATGATTTTTTTGATATCATACCAATAGTACAAGCAACAAAAGCAGAAATGAAAAGGCAACCTACAGAGTGGGAGAAATTATTTGCAAATCACGTATCTGATAAGGGATTAATATCCCAAATATATAAGGAACTCCTGCAACTCTATAGCAAAAAAAAAGGCCTCACCAAATAATCCAATTAAAAAATGGGCAAAGGATCCGAATAGACATTTTTCCAAAGAAGATATACAAATAGCCAATAAGCACATGAAAAGGTGCTCAGCATCACTAATCATCAGAGAGATGCAAATCAAAACCACAATGAGATGCCACCTCATACCTATTAGAATGTCTCTTATCAAAAAGACAAGATATAAATGCTACCAAGGATGCAGAGAAATGGGAATTCTTGTGCATTGTTGGTGGGGATGTAAATTAGTCCTGTTATGGAAGACAGTATGGAGGTTCCTCAAAAAATTAAAAATAGAGCTGCCATATAACCCAGCAATCCCACTTCTGGGTATATATTCATAGGAAATGAAATCACTATCTTGAAGAGATATCTGACCTGCCGTGTTCTTTATAGCATTATTTGTAATAGCCAAGACATGGAGATAACTTAGGTGTCCATTGACAGATAAATAAAGAAAATGTGGGGTGTGTGTGCATATATATATGCATGCACACACACAAAATGGAATATTATTCAGCCATAAGAAGGAGGAAATCCTGCTATTTGCAACAACATGGATGAAACTTGAGGACATTATACTAAGTTAAATTTAAGTCAAAGACAAATACTGTATGATATCACTTATATGTGGAATCTTAAAAAAAACAGACTCTCATAGAAGCAGATAGTAGGTGGTTGTTGCCGGGGCTGGGGAGTATAAGAAATGGGGAGATGTTGGTCAAAAAGTACAAACTTCTAGTTAAAAGATGGAAAAGTTCTAATATACAGCATATACTTGAAAGTTGCAGTAGAGTAAATCTTCATTGTTCTCACCATAACAGCAACAACAACATGGTAATTATGTGAAATCAGGATGTGTTAATTAACGTTATTGTGGTAAAGATTTCACAATATATGTATGTATCAAATAATCAGATTGCACACCTTAAACTTACACAATATTATATGTCAATTATTCTCATTAAAGTTGGGGAGATTTTCTGAGAGAAAATGATTCTTTGAATTCTTTACCCAGCCAAACTATCAATCAAATGTGAAGATAGAATCAACATTCTGGCTCATGTGAGGTCTTAAATCATTTACTTACCCCTCCTCAGGAGCTATTTGTGAAATATATTTTGCCATAACAAGAGAGAATACCAAGAAAGAGAGAAGCTTAGGATCCAGCACAGGAAATCGAACACAGCAGGCCTTGAAAACAGGACAGAGGCCTCCAGATATGGATATCTACAGGGAAAACAAAGATTACTTGACTTTTTGAAAGTATTTGAGAGGAGATTTACATTTCTGTCACAAAGTTTAAGGGTGAATTAGTAAAGAGAGATACGTAGAAAACAAGTGTACAAAATTATCTCCCAAAGCCAAAAACATTAAAAAATAAATAAAAAGAATGAAAATGCATTCCTAGTGTGGCTGTAAGTAATATTTACATAGTGTAAACTGAATAATTTTGCCAAGTATCATGATAACTGATTGGGGGAAGAAGAGAAGGGATATTGGATGGTGGGCAGGATGTCAGAGAGCTAAATTTTTACTGCCTATGTTAAGAAGTTAATAGATAATGGAGGAGGAGGGAGCTAAAGAATCATTGACAAGCAGCGCAAGCATGCTGTTTAGAAGTAGGGCGGCAGATACCAGAGTTAAAAGTGCTTACCATTATGAACAAGGATTGAGAGTGGAGAAAAACATTAAATTACACAGTTTGACTTTTAAAGGTATGTATGTCTACTACTTTTATAAATAAAAATTAAAAACAATATTTATTTAACCAAAACTGTGACAGAACCTCATGAGGACATAGAGGGAAAGCAAAAGTATGTGTTTGGAAGGGCTTAGGAAAGCTAAATCCAGAGTAGGAAGCCACAAGACAGTGACCTAAATAGAAAATCAAGGAAGCAGTATATTCTGACTTTTTAGAAATATGTAGTTAAACAATAGATGAAATAGCTAAAGGAGTTGAAAGGATTGCTCTTGAAAAGTCAGAAAGAATAAGGGGACAGGGTGAATTTGGTGATGAGGAAAAGCAGGTACATCATCCTTCCCTCTTTCCTTCATGAAGTCCCCCAGAGGTGCTCCAGGCGATCTTGGAAGCTAGTTATAAATAAAGATTTATGGCTGCATGTGTAGGCCTGTGGCAGGCATTAGACTCTAGTGTCTGGATTTCGTTCTCTGTCTCTCTGGCTGCCTTTTCTGAGGGTCCATTGTGGACCCCAGCTCTTTTTCTCTCTGAAATATTTGTCCTTGGTGGTTCTATCTTTTCATTCTACACTGTTGGGCAGTGTCATTTCCTTCCAGAGTTGCCATCTTTATGCTGATAATTCTACAGAATGTCTCTAGCCCAGGTTTCTTTCCTGAGCTTCAGACCCAAATAGCAAATATCAAGGTGTGCTTTCAGTAGTATCCTCGCTTAATCGTCCCTCCCATGGCGTGTCCAAAACCGGATTCAGCCTGCCCTGCCATTCCTCTCTGCCAACCTTTTGTGTCTTTTCTGTCTCAGTGGCGCCATATCCACAAACATGGGTGTCAGCTTCAACTCAGCCTCCCTTTCCCTTACCTCCTGAGTATTTCTTGACTGTGTCTCCTTTTCTTCATCCAAGGCATCTAATAATTGTTCCTTAATCTTGGGTTTACAATACAGCTATTTCCTATTAAAGAAGAGGGTGGCCATTGTATTCCCTTCCATTATTTCTAACGCGTAAGTTGTCATTCAACCTGTCTCTCAGCTGCCATGAAAAGTACAGGTTCTCAACGTTGTGGCCTGTTTCTTCTGTCTCATACCCATCTATCTGGAGAAGAGAGTGTGAACACTTTCATGATGATGATTTAGATCATAGTTTGATGTCCGTAACTCCCCCGCATGCTCTCTTTTGTGTGCTCATTTTATTTTTATATTGCTTAGTAAAATTGTCTTTTTCCAAAGATAATTTCTGTACATTCCAAACCCTGGCTATTGCGACATTTCTTTACTCTGTGGTACTGTAGGTTTGGTGTCCTTGGTATTCTGATCACCAGGATCCCAAATCTGTTTTCCTCCTGCGTACCAGTTCCTAGAGGACATAAAGACGTGAAAGTGTGTGCAGGATGCAGATGGGTCGATGAGGAGAGAATTCTTTCACTATATACATTTCTGTGTTATTTGGTTTTATTTTTTACAACTAGCTTTTGAATCTAGCATCTGGTTGAAAGGGAATGTAGAGAAATAAGTTTAGTTAAGATAGTAGAAATAGGTGAATTTCCCTTATTTAAATATCCTTTTCTAATAAAACTTTTAAAATATGTTATACAATCCTAGTAGGGACTTTCCTTAAAGTTCATGTTTTCTTTTCAATAAATTATTTCTGTTTCTATCCATATTGAACTGTCTTCAGCCATCAAGTTCACAGTTGGTCCAAATATATGAAATCTCTGGCTTTTTTTCTTTTTCCTAAATATTTGCTCTGGAATTGCTCCTCACTTTTTTTCTTTTTTTTTAAAGATTGGTCTTGAGCTAACATCTGTTGCCAATCTTTTTTTTTTCTTCTTCTTCTCCCAAAGCTCCCCAGTACACAGTTGTGTATTCTAGTTGTAGGTCCTTCTAGTTGTGATTCTCTGGCATTTTTATCATTTATATGCAAATTGTCAACTTCTTAAAAAGTTCTATGCCGCTGCCTAGCTGTTGCCCTGGAGTTTCCTATATCACCAGCTTGTAATCTGTCAATTATTTTACTTGGGAATTTCGAAGGTAGCTGCGTGAGATGAGTGTGAACTTTGGAGTGAGACAACTCAAGTGCTGGCTCCAGCACCTACCAGCTAGGATTCCTTGAACAAGTTTCTTAACTTCTTCAGTCCCCGTTCCTATACATTGGAGATGATCATAGTCACCTGACCGAGTTCTGAAAATTAAGTTAGATCCTGTCATAGATGTGAAGCATCTAGCTCTGTGCTTCAGGCACAGTAAGCAGTTTATAACTATTAGCTTCTTTCTTCCTCCCCACCCCTTTGATTAACTTGGTATAGAGTTTATTAACTCATTTTTACCTGATACAAAATTCTGATAGAGGTGCATGTATAAAGTTATTTTGGTAACATCCTGACACTCTCCTACTAGGGACTCATTGGCTACTCTTTCTGCCTACAGAATTAAACTTGTACTACTCATCCCTCTGTCTGGTTCCACTTACCTTTGCTCTGTATTTTCACAATACATCCCTTGGTGTGACCTCTGCTGTTAACTTGGGAGTTCTCAAACTTTAACGTGTTGTCTGTAGTGTATTAGTTATCTACTGCTCTCTAACAGATTATTCCAAAACTTAGCAACTTAAAACCATTTGTTATGGCAGTTTCTGGGCGTCGTATGTTTGACAATGACTTAGCTGGATGGTTCTCGCTCAGGCGCTCTCAAGAGGTTTTAGTTAAGAGCCACAGCTGCAGGCATCCAAAGATTTGATTGGGACTGGCAGATTTGCTTCCGGAAGGTCCCTCAGCAGGCTGTTGTTGAGAGGTTGCAGTTCCTCACAGGCTGTGGGCATGAGGCCTCAGTACTTTGCCATCTGGGCTTGTCCATCGACATGTGTAATGTCCTCACTACACGCAGGTGATTGATTTGTGAGAGCAAGGAGGGAGCCGCAGTGCATTTTATGGCCTAGTCAGTCTCTGAAGTCCCCCACCATCTCTTCTACCTTACTCTGTTACAAACAAGTCACTAAGTGCAGCCCACACTCAAAGGGAGGGACATTAAGTGCTACCTTTTGAGGGGAGGATTGTCAAGAAATTGATGAATGTATTTTAAAACTGCCTTACCTGGGGTTCTTGTTGAAGCACCAGCCCAATGGCATAGCAGTTAAGTTCATGCACTCCGTTTCCATGGCCCGGGGTTCGCAGATTCAGAGCACAGACCTACTCACTGTTTATCAAGCTGTGCTGTGGCAGGGGTCCCACATATGAAATAGAGGAAGATGGACACAGTTGTTAGCTCAGGGCCAGTCTTCCTCAGCAAAAAGAGGAGGATTGGCAGCGAATGTTAGCTCAGGGCTAATCTTCCTCACCAAAAAAAGGAAAGAAAAGAAAGATGCTCAAGACCCATTTCAGATCAAGTGATAGGTAGGGCCCAGGAACCTACAGTTTGCACAAGCACCCTAATGATTCTGATGCAGGTGTCCTGAAGTCCACACTTGGAAACACACTGCTTTATGGATCACTTGGTCTTCCTTAAAGAGTTTTAATTAGTCACACCTCCATATCTTTGCAGAGCACACATAGCCTGTTTTCAACTGTAGATAGTGTTTTTTAGTCCTGGGTAAGTCTGATTACCTTCATGGTTCCTGTACCCTAGACTGAAGTGAGCTCTTGCTACCTTGAATTTCTACAATATTCTGTTTTTTCCTGCTCTTTAGCTCTAATTACTTTGTTTCAATGTTCCACTGCCAGTAAGAATTTTTAAAAAATGATTGCCTGCATCTGATCTGCTCTCCTGCCAGCCAAACTATGACAACAAGCATTCTGCTACTCAGGATTTAAAAGCAGAATGGTCATTAGAATGCCAAGGAAGCTGGCTTAAACCACACTTCTTGGTAGTTAGTACTTTCACGCAGGCATTTATCAAACAGATGAGTTCCTGTTGTATTCTAGGCTTGGTTTCAAGTATACAGCAGTGAAAGGAGACAGATGTGCTCCTTGTGGATGAAGAGGTAACAAGAAACAGGTACACAAAAATATGTCATCACAGCTTGACAGACATTCTAGGAAAGAAATGGACAAACTGCTATGATGTAAAACTAAGGAGACCTACTTAGATAAGGTTTTTAGAGAATCTGCCTGAGATTTGAAGGATCCAGAGGAGAAAAGACTCTTAAGGAGATAAAAAGCTTAGTATAATATTCTAATACCTGAGAGGAATTGGGGTGGTTGGAAGGGTAAGAGAGGCTGCCATGGCCATGGTCCGGGTTAATTTAGCAGTTGTAGAAATACCTGGGAGATTCAACTTATAGCTACAAATTCAACTATAACTGATTGGAAAACAGGATTTCTGTGTTGGCTTGACAGATGGAAGCTAAGAAAGAACTCAAGCCCGAATGGTTGTCAGAGTGGCTGTGTTCTCATCTCAGAACATAAAATGTGGAAATGACCACAACAGCAACAGGAGGTTTTTATGTTAGAGATAAAAGTATTCCTGCCTTTAGAGATGATCCAGTATTCTAGACAGGAAGGTTATTCATCTGATTCCATGTTTTTAAGCTCTGAGCTCCATTTGTAGATCAGATACGTCCTTGTCCATCTCTCCATGCTCTCACTTGTTAGCTGCTGATTCAGTTCCAGCTTAGACATGGTGGGTAAGGACAAGTGCAGTAAGAGCCCTGTGATTTCTCACCAACTTCCTTTCCACATAGCCAGCTGCTCCTCATCTCCCAAAGTTCTTCCCCACCCTTGCCTCCTGTAGGTTGAAGTATACTGGGTGTTGGGAGACCTAGTTCTGGCCAAATTGCTCGGGAAAGATAACAGGACCTTGAAAGATCTTTTCCTCTCTTTTTCTGGTTCCCACTTATTCACAACAGGCTTGGATAAGATGACCTCTAAAATTCTGTTATTTTCTCATGTTAGCCCAGGCCGTAATCCTATGACCCTCCTCTGAATTCACAGCATGTGTTCATACAACAACAATTTAATATTTCTCCTTACTCTTTGGGATGACTGGACAGTTCTGCTGGTCTTGACGGGGCAGTTTTTCTCACTGTCCCTTCAGTCTACTTGTGTGGTACCATTCAGCTTATGAGTTGGCAGGAGCTGCACTCAGTTGGAACAGTGGATCTCTCTCTCGATTTCTCCATATAGTCTTTCATCCTCAAGTTAATTGGCTTCTTCATATTATGGCAACATTGTTCCAAGAGAGCAAGCCCCAAGGCGCAAGCATTTTACCCAGTCTTTCCTTGCTTCAAATTTGATAATGTACCCTTGGCCAAAGCAAGTCACACAGCCAGTACAAAAGTGTGAACAGGACCAGTGAGAGGCAGGACGCAATACGGCCGTTAATGTAACAGTCTACCACAATCTCTGTGCTAAATTACCTACCTTCTCCAATGAAGATTTCCCAAAGTGGTTTTGTTCAAAATCTTCTCATAGAATTGCTTGGAATTACGAATCTAATACACTCATGATGTAGTTTGTTGGGACTATACAAGTTTTGATTTGCAGAGTTAGAACCCCTGGGTAGATAGTAAATCAGACCGAGTTTAATCACAAACTCTTCTTGCCTAAACCTCATATGTGTTCAAGATAGCAAAATATGATTCTGATTGTGGTATCATCCTCCTCTGGGACCTCTGCTGTTTCGTAAGATAAAATTGAAGCAGGTAATATTAGGTTATAAAGCAACTTCATCGTTAACCTGGACTTCATGTTAGTCTAAGACGTGGACTACTAAACATTATCAGTCAGTCAGTTATCTAAGAGAAAATATAAATTTATATTGTAACAATGAAATATAATGTTTAATAACCTGTGTTGGGGGGTTGTGTGTTTGTTTTTTAGCTCTTCAGAGAAGTAAGAATAATGAAGATTTTAAATCATCCAAACATAGGTACTTTCTGCTTTCTTCAATCCTTTTGGGTCTAAATGCATTTTTGAAAGTATGTCATAAAGCTAAACATATCTCCCAGGAGTGATAGGAGATTCCTTCCTTCCTCCCAGCCCAGATACACTTTTAATAAAATATGTATACAGACTGTTGATCGTACATATTAACCTTTTGAAATTACTAAAGACGGTTAAAAGCTGAAGTGTTAAACATTTGAATTTAAAGCTTTAATGTGGTAGAAACATCTGTAATCAGATTATAATTTTTTACCATATTAGGAAAACTTCATAATTATATTTAATTCATAGATAGAAGGGGATTATAGTAAGTCAGAGTTAAGATTTTCAAACTTATAACACTTTTTGCTGTGGCTGTGTTCCTAAGAAAATACTTGTGTGTTGAATCATATTTTGAAGGATATAGGATACTTAATATTTAATGGAATTTTTATATGAATTGTTTTCTACAGCACGGATTTGTTTTCTGTGTCCTCCATGTACACAGCTCTGTGCTGGGTGTGATGAAGGAGGTTTAAAGACACAAAGGGTCGTGGTCCTGCCCTCATCATAATTGTAGGAATAAAATGGAAATATGCAGTTTACTTAATACTGACCCTGTTATATATACAGCTCAATGAAAACTTTTGATCCCACATATATCAGAGCTCTTTTTAAATAATGTAACTGCCTTTTCACACAGTGATAGCTTCTACATTTTAAAGATATTATTCCTATGATGTACACCTGAAACTACTAGAATATTACATGTCAGTTATATATCAGTAAATAAATAAAAATATTATTTCAAGAATGAAATAGCTCTTAAGACTGCCAGTTATATATCAGCTTACTATCAAAATCAGTTCTGGGAAGTGGGAGGGGTGATGTTTGATGTTAAGGATATCCTATCATGAATTCTTGAGACACAAGAATAAAAAAATAAAATGGAAGCACAGGAGGGAAAAAACCTATACCTTGTTTCATCAAGTCTAAGCCACCATCATTTAAAAGGCGTTATTATTTTACACACTACTAAGAAAAAAAATACTACCAAGGGGCTGGCCCCGTGGCCGAGTGGTTAAGTTCGCGCGCTCCGCTGCAGGCAGCCCAGTGTTTCGTGGGTTCGAATCCTGGGCGCGGACATGGCACTGCTCGTCAGACCACGCTGAGGCAGCGTCCCACATGCCACAACTAGAGGAACCCACAACGAAGAATACACAACTATGTACCGGGGGGCTTTGGGGAGAAAAAGGAAAAAATAAAATCTTTAAAAAAAAAAAAAAAAATACTACCAAAGCATCATCCTATTATCAGTGGTATTAGTTAAAATATGAAAAAATATACATCTTAGAATCAATGAAGTATGATATATTTGGAGAAAAGAAAAATAACATGAAGTACAGTAGTGGGAAGAAAACCTTTCATCACTCTTTATTTCAGTCCTTTGGGGTTAGCTAGCCAGCTCTGGATTTCAAATTCCAACTTTTCACTAAAACAGTACTTTATCACTACTTCCTAGAACTGGCTAACTTAAACATATGTATTTTGTTTTTTATTTACTTAAGTTCTACCACAATTAGAGTTCTTTACTTACTAGTAAATGACATATCTTTGATAATAGATTTAAATTTCTAAAAATTTAAATTTTTATTGGATTAAAATAGTTTTTCCAGAAGAGCCAATATTTGCATTGGAATTTTAGAAAGGTTTTATTTATATGTTGAGGCTTACCAGCATATATGTGTTAAATTTCTTTAAATGATTTTTCTTGACAGTCCAAGCATATCTTAGAAGTGATATGATAGTTGTATTCATCAGTTCAACAAACATATATTGAATACTATGTTAGGCACTTTATTTGGCCTAATAGTTTATATTAAAACATCAGAAAATAGCAAGAGAAATGTAAGAGACTAGCATCCCCCTCCCCTTGGTAAATTTAATTTTAAAGTATATGTTATCAAAGTACATATGCAAAATAGTGATTTGATAGCTTTAGAAATTTACTTCAGTTTCATTTAAAAATGTGTATGTTTCTGATTGATTTGTTATGTATATTTATGAATTAGCAGTAATAGAAATATTATTTCTGAGGCTGGCCTGGCAGCGCAGCAGTTAAGTTTGCACTTTCTGCTTTGGTGGCCCAGAGTTTGGGGGTTCAGATCCTGGGTGTGGACATAAGCACCACTTGTCAAAGCCATGCTATGGCAGCGTCCCATATAAAATAGAGGAAGATGGACACAGATGTTAGCTCAGGGCCAGTCTTCCTCAGCAAAAAGAGGAGGACTGGCAACAGATGTTAGCTCAGGGATAATCTTCCTCAGAAAAGAAAAGCAGTATTACTTCTATCTGTAAAAAGGGTTTGCTATAGCAAAGTCACACTGACTCATTGAAAATAAATCTATACAAAAGTTCTTTTCAGTTAATTATGGTGTAATCTGTTCTACTTTTTGCCATCTCTGGCTTCAGGATAGTGACAAAGGAACCTTATTCTCTGAGAACTGTAGTGAGTTTCCCAAGCAACAGAAATTTCAAGGGGAATTATATATATCCTTAAAGCCATAATGACAAGTGAATGGACTTGGACTTGTAGAAATAGAGAGATCTGAGCAGTTCCTGCAGGTTGAATGTGAAATAAGAACGCTTTTCCTGAAGGGCAGAGGATGAGCTGCTGGCAGGGCAACTAGCCAATATAAACATCATAAGACAATGATAGAGGAAAGGGGAATAAACACACTGCACCGTACTACTGAGTGCATGCTGAAGTTACGTAGTTTGAGCACCCAGAAATAATCTTTATTTTTATGGAATTCCATGCTTTCATAAAATCTTTTCTGTTCTTATTGTAATATGTAATAAAATTTCCTAAAAGCATTTTTGTAGAGAGCCAAAAATGTAAATCTAAAATCTTTAACAGAGGGGCCGGCCCCTCTGACACCGCTCGTCAGGCCACGTTGAGGTGGCATCCCACATGCCACAACTAGAAGGACCCACAACTAAAATATACAACTATGTACCAGGGGGCTTTAGGGAGAGAAAGGAAAAATAAAAATAAAATCTTTAACAGAGGAAAAGTTACTTTTCGTAGTTAGAGTTTATATGTACATGGTATATGCATATAGACATTTGTTTCTTTTTCTCCTGTATCCTCTCTCCTCCCCCAGTGAAGTTATTCGAAGTCATTGAAACTGACAAAACACTCTACCTAATCATGGAGTATGCAAGTGGAGGTAAGAAATTTAAATATATTGTTTTTCTTTCTTTCTTCTCTTTTAGAAGAATACACAACCACACTGTCCATGTGGATAATTGTTAAGGTTTTGTTTCACATCCAGAGTCATAACACACTAGGATGAGAATCAGAAAAGCTGACTCTTAGCAGTTCTGTGGGTTGCTATGAAATGTTTTGCTATTAGCATCGTTGATTGATAGTATCCAAATACTTGTATTTTTTTAATTCTGGTAAAATATAACAAAATTTACCATTTTAATTGTACAGTTCTGTAGCATTAGGTACGTTCACATTATCGTGTAACCATTACCACCATCTATCTCTACAACTTTTTGTTTTTCCCAGATTGAAACTCTGCCCCCATTAAACAATAAGCCCTCATTCCTCCTCCCCCCAGCCCCTGGCAACCACCATTGTGCTTTCTGTCTCTATGAATTTGGCTACTCTAAGAACCCCACATAAGTGGAATCATACAGTATGTGTCCTTTTGTGACTGCCAGTTTAATGTGACTTAATGCCCTCAAGGTTCATCCATGTTGTAACATCAAAATTTCCTTCCTTTTTAAGGCTAAACAATATTATATATATATATATACACACACACACCATATTTTGTTTATTCCAGGTACTTGGATTTTTAAACATATCAATGTATTAGCCTGTTTGAAATAAATGTGTACTGCGTGTAGGATGGTTTTCTTTATCAGATTTTAATGTTGTTGGTATCTGTCTTTCTCAAGGCCAGAAATGGTGATGACACTGCATATGATTAGATTTTCCTTAAAATAAAGATTAAGGAGTAGTAATTATTTGCTTACAAGATTATATAAATGTTGGACGTTTTTCTGAAATGAATGTGAGTAGCTATTATCTTTTATAAAGATTCTCATTTTAGGGATGAGGTTAGGCTAGGTTTGTAGGTTTTGGACCACATGTGAGTTTCATTGTCTGTGGAGGGCAGAAGCTTTCCTGCTTGTCTTTGTGTGTTCCCTAGCTCTAGCACAGTGCTTGGCACAGAGCATATACTCAACAAATAAGAGTGGAACTGAATTTATGAAATTATAAATTACTGGGGACATATTCTGTTTAACTCTACAGTATAGTTTAAATAGTTTTGATTACAGTGGAGTTGGGTTTTTTTATCCTTAGTACTTTGATCCAGGTTGTAAAACCTGGAGAGAGACAGTTGAATCACAGCCTCACTGTATGAGTTAACTATTAAATGAAAGATTGTAAGCCTGTTGTGGGCAAGAATGAGTTATAGTAGACACACCTCTAACACCACTTTTCTGTACTTCTAATCATTATTAGTTGTATGATTTATAGTTTAAATGTGTGGTTTGAAAATTTAGTTGGAATTTTCACAGCTGACAAACAGTAGGAAGAGCTGAAGGTTGATTGCAATACCAAAAATCTGTATGGAATTCTGATGCTTTTTAGTCATCTTGCAGAATAATGTTCATAACCTTTTCATTTGTGTAGCCTCTACAGTGCACAACCGCTTTCTTACCTGATCTCCTTTGACCTTTACAATGACTTCATGATGTGGCCAGCAGTGAGTGGTGGGCTTTTACCCTTGAGGAAATGGAGGCTGGAAAGTCTCACTGTAGTCACTCTGTCAGGTCTGGAGCCCCACCCATCTGACACCGTATAGCCTCTCCTGGTTAGTCAGTTGGTCGTGGCTTTCTGTTCCCATCTGATTTAGGTACCAGAGTCATAGAGATTGCTCTTATATAGGAGCAAGACAAAAAACGTCTGAGAAACATCCAGTTTTATTAGAAAGAGGATGGCTTTTGGAAAATTCAGAGGTGAAGTCAGTCTGGCCAGTGCCCCTCATTGGTAGCGTGACCTGATAAATTATATGTCTCTGAGCTTTTCAGTGGACTTGCTAACACAGCCCTCATTTGAGAACTCAGTGCCATTGCTCAGCATTGTAACAGCACTGATCAATGATGGTGGTGGTTTATTGGCTTGGGCTGTTTGTTTTAATCAGCTCAACAAAGCACTGTCAATCTCCAGGACATCTGTTTTATTGTTGATGCGTTTGCTATTTTGAACAACAAAAGTTTCGGTAAATTGACTACCTACTCCTCCCCGGCCTGGTATTTTTCAGTTTGGTAGAATCATAGAATTTTAGAATTGGAAAGAATCTTAGAAATCATCGAGGGCAACTGCCTAATTTTTACAGATGAAACTAAAGCTCTGAAAGGTTGTTCAGTGCCGGTGTTTCCATCGGTAGTTAGTGGCAGGATGTGAAGTAGGACTAAGGGCTTTCTGAACTGTCGTGTCCGGTGTCCTTCCGTCAGCCCGCACAGCCCCTGACCTGGGTGAGGAGAGCCACCGTTTGCTCTTTTTTCTCTAATAAATACCCCTCATAGATTTTCAGTTCAGCTGCTTAATCTGAGTGCTAATACATTTTTAATGAGGGAAAAAAAGAGAGATCTGGGGTGAATTCCTGATTTATAAGTTGAATTCCTGATTTATAACTTAGTAATTGTGAGTGTGACTTTATGGTTCCAAAATCTTTTAAGAGGTTTATATTGCATTTGAATTGATAAAAAATATTTTAAAATTATATCGACAAACTTGGACTTTATCTGTGTTACTCTACAACAACTGTGGGTTTAATCCATTAATTTTTTCTTTTAGTCAAAAATGTTTTCTATATGATATGCACTTTAGTTGTTTCCACTTTCTGACCACTTGTTTTGACGTTATATACTATTCCACAAATAGGTTATTTGCTTAGAAAATGCTGACATTTTACTGAGTTGACATTTAACTTCATAATTCATCATAGTTGGATGAATTGTGTAGTGTAAATTAGCAATATGTAATGCCTTTTAAAAGATCATTGTGCAGTCAAGTGTAACTTGAAAATATGTATGCCCACCATTATTTAAAAATGTATTCAGAGTTAGAGCTAAAAGTGTAAAAGTCAGAAATATTAATGTACAATTCAGAATGACTTTTTCCTCAAAAATATTTAAATTATGTTCTCAAACTGAGCTTTTTTTAAGTATCAGAATATTTTAGTTGGATGTTGTCGCTAAGATGATGGAGGTGCTCCTTATTTGTATGAAATAGACGCAATTCTTTCCCAAATACTTGTTATATCTAATTTGCTAAATTAGTACTCTTTTCTGTTGATTTCAGAGGTGTTGCCTCCTTATTCCAAATTGATAAGCAATTGGCAATACTAATATATTTCCTGAAGTGTCACCTGTCTTCCCTGAGGAATTAAAACTACCATGTAGATGTCCGCCAGCACATTCTGTTGGCTTCACCTCACATTGAGTCCTGAATCACCCCTTTTCTCACCACCACTGCCACTTCGCACTCTAGGCCCAGCCACCCTCATTCTTGTCTTGATTATTGTATTACTGCCAATTGGTCTCCCTGTCCCTTTCCCCAATCCTGACCCTCTACTCCCACTAGCAGCCAGTGATCCTTTTAAGAGGTCATTTATTTCATATTCTCCACTTCTCTCAGAGCAAAGCCCGAGTCCTTACGAAAGCCTACAGGACTCTTCATGACCTCACCCCTCCTACCCATCTCTGTGCTTGACCTACCTCCCTTCCCCTGTTCATGCTTCAGCCACATGGGCCTCCTTGCTCTTTTCTCTGCCTAGAATCTTTCTCCCAGATGACTATATTGTCCACTCCCTCAAAGTAGTCGGCAAGGCGCTTACACACACAAACGCACTTCCTGTTCTTTTCCCCTGCTTTTTCTCCACAGTACTTCTTATCATCTGACCTACTGTATATGCATTTGTTTGTTGTTTTTTTTTTTTTTGAGGAAGATTAGCCCTGAGCTAACTACTGCCAGTCCTCCTCTTTTTGCTGAGGAAGACTGGCCCTGAGCTAACATCCATGCCCATCTTCCTCTACTTTATAAGTGGGACGCCTACCACAGCATGGCGTGCCAATCAGTGCCATGTCTGCACCGGGGATCTGAACTGGCGAACCCCGGGCAGCTGAGAAGTGGAACCTGCAAACTTAACCGCTGCACCACTGGGCCAGCCCCGCATTTGTTTGTTTATTGTCTGTCTCCCCTACTAGAATGTAAACTCCATGAGGAAAGTGGCCTTGCTTTGTTCTCTGCTATATTTCCCCAGAGCCTAGAACAGTGCCTGGCAGTTAGTAGGCACTCAATAAATATTTGTTGAATGAATGAATATATTCAAGAAATGCTTTTTTGTCATAATCCTACAGTGAAGACCTCCTTTTTAACACAAATAACTTATCCATTTTAACTTTCAATTTTCGTTGCTAAGTTTTGATTAAAACATATTGTGAAAACATGGCCTTTAAAATAAAAGTTGTTATATTTTAAACATACGAGAATTTAATTTTAAGGCTTTTCTCTAGCTTAAAGATTTTGTCAGTGAACTTTTCCTGTAGTTAAACTTAAGCCTAGCTTAGTTCAAATTCCACTTTTTTCTGTTTGTGTTCATACTTATACTTAAAAATAAAAATTAGAGCATTTCGAAAAGTGAAACATCATCAGTTTATGGGAAGATTAATGCTCAGAAGTAGGACTTCTGCTTACTTTTATTTCTCTCAATTATAGGTGAAGTGTTTGACTATTTGGTTGCACATGGAAGAATGAAGGAAAAAGAAGCAAGAGCTAAATTTAGACAGGTATGAATTAATGCACCTTTAGTTTATTAATTTAATAAATTTATCTCCCTTAAACCTGGTCATAAGGCCTGTTAGATGGTGCAGGGGTTGGCCATTCAGTTCAACAAAAATTTATTAAGTACCTTTTATGCCTAAGGCACTGTACTAGAAGCAGCCATGGGTTCTATTCTTAGCTTTGTGATTGGGATTTTCGTCTCACGCTTAACCTTAGTTTTTGACAGTTAAGCCTTTAAAAATTAGAGCCTTTCAAAACACTTGTGATTGCATTATTTTCCGAGTTTTAGCAAGAAGAGTGTCACAATCCCAAAATTCATTATTAGTTTTGTCTTACATAAGCTGAAATCAAACAGAACTTAATCTGTTAATTAATGACTTACCTTCTTGCTTTATCTTTATCCTGCTCTTTATAGAAACACTCATTTTAATAAGCATGTTTTAAACGTAAAGGTGACTTAACTCTCCTGTCTTTATTAATAATAATTTCTATTTGTTGGTTGATCATTACCTGGCAGACATTGAGATAAGTGCTTTAACTATGTTAATGTAAATCCTGCAGCAGCCTTGTGAGTTAAAGAGTATAATGATGCCCATTTGCTAAAGATAAGGAAACTGAGGCACAGAGAGATTAAATAATTTGCCCAAAATTTTGATGCCTGGCAAGTAGGAGACCCACTGATTCAGACCCAGGTCCTCTGACCCCAAAACTCAAATTCTTAATCATTATGTTGTGCTATTATTTAGATTAGGAATCAGCAAACTCTTTCTGTAAAGTGCCAGATAGTAAAGATTGTAGTTTTTGTGGGCTGTACAGTCTTTGTCTCCACTATTTAAGTCTGCTCTTGTAGCATAGAAGGAGCTGTAGACAGTATGTAAGTGAACACACTCACATGATTGTGTTGCAACAAAACTTTTATTTACAAAAACAAGTGGTGGGCTGCATTTAGCTTACAGGGCATAATTTGCCCACCCCTAATTTAGATGAAGGGAAGGAGCAGGTGCTTTATTACTTTTAAATTAACTCTGTAATCCCATAGTTATAAGTTTCGTATTTAAACAGCAGTACAGCTTCATTCTTTCAGAACCTTTAAATTTTTGTTTTATTCACATATAACGTCAAGGTAGAGGTGTAGACAGACGTCTTTAAGGTTTCACAATATTTGGAAAGGCAATTTTAGCTGATTTTCAAGATTTCTCTTAACAGGTGCCTCCTTTGATTTGCTTAAGTCTAGTGTTTACAGTTAAGAACTCATTTATAAGTTTCTTAACTTTTGTTGTTGCTTTAACTTAAAAGCTTAAGAAATACTAATTGTACTTTGAATTAAAACTTATTAAATATCAAAGTTGAAACTTACTTGTGGCTATTATTTAACTTGTCTCATCAGTTTTTCTAGCTGTAACAAAGACGACGTTATACTTGAATTCTGAAGTTCTTTCCAGTTCTGATATCATTTTATTCTGTGGTCTATGGAAGGAAACACTAATTTAATTTCTCTTTATTACAAAACAAGTCTGTTTGGCCCTCTCCATAACTATACTCTTAGTTTTTATAAATTGGCCATCTAAAAGCCAAGATTTTTTTTGCCTCATAAAATTTAAATTTCTTCCCATTCAGGTGAATCTGTCTGACTTGCAAATATTTATGTAAATATGGTTTATTGACTTCGAGGAAAAGGCTGATGCTGGCCAGCAACAGGTGTCAGCCTGGACCCTCTCCAGAGAAGTCCTTTAGCACGCAAACCCGTAACTCCTCTCTCTGTCTCCACCCATCCCCCTGGTGGGATCCAACTTGTCAGAGGAACTTAGGCATTTACTAACCTAAATCTTTAGGAAATTACTCAGATTTTTATTTTAAATTCCCTGCAGAAATTCTGAAGCCTTTATTTGCGGAACCTATTAGTTGGTCCAGGAAAGATAGTTTATGTGCTTTTACAATTAATAACTTGATTTACAGTGCTTACAATTAACATAATCCTTTCTCCTTGCCATAGTATTTCCTCAAGGCAGTGTATTTAAAGCTGGAAGGATCGAGCATGATATTGGTGTTTCTGCTTTTCTCCATTTCTAATTGCCATGCTTTCCAAAATTTATATCATCATAACTTTGACTAAATAAAAAGGTTTCCTATTTCTGACAAAGAGGAAGATATGCCACACACAAAGTATGCTATGCCTGATCTGTTTTCCGTCAAAAATAGGCCCTTCTTTCCATATTCATCAGCAGATGGTTTTTCTTCTTCCCATTTCCTTCCCCATTTTCATCTAGTTACTGCTTATGTTGTTTTAATTTTTTGACTTAGCTCTTGTTCTTTTCAAAGAAAGAGAATAGATTCATCGCTCTATCTTCTTTCCTCACATCTTTCTTGGTGGATTGGTATTGTTGCTGCCTCTCTTCTTTCGTGTTAGGCTTGCATTCATATTTTAATCTGGAAAACATCCAGGTTCTCAACCTTCTTTAGAAATAACTACTCCCAGCTTAAAAACAGAATACAAAACAATAATTTAAAGTTGAGTGTTTTCAGGTTATTGTAGCATTAGGTTAGCTTTGAGCTGTTTGGAGATAAAAGAAGAGAAATTCTTTGATCTCTTTGAGAAAGGCTTGGAAATTGTCAAATCTGATTCAAAAGCAGAATTTGAAAATAACCTATAAGAGAAATCTCAGTATGAGGGGAAAAAGAGGGGGGAAATTGGATAAAATTTACCTATGTTCTAGGCAATAAACCTACTACTTTGTTTTGGGAAAACAAAGCTGTTTCACTTCCCCAGTTTTCCTGTTGACAGAATAGAATAGCAGCATAAGCGATAATCCAAAGTAACAGGTGCTGGAAAACCGATACTTTGGCATTGGAATTTCTGTACCTTTCCAGTTGAGTATGAGTGAGTCTCATCCTGTGAATATTTAATTTATGAAACATGAAGCTGCTTAGTGAAGCCCTGATTTTGGCATCATCCCACCCTGACCCCAGCCCAGTTTCTCCTTGCTGCTTATTCTGAACCAAAATATCACCTGACCGAACAGCACTCTCTGAGTTATGTCCAGTGTAGGTGGGTGCACGTTGCTTACAATTAAAAGTTGATGATGATTTGGAGGAAAAAGCAGTATTTTCATTACCAAACCCCAGTTTTGTGTGTATGTAATTATATATGTTTAAATACACATTCATAATACCAAGGAAAAGACCAGAAGCAAAGGCACCAAAATAACTCGAGATGTTATCTCTCTTTGGTGGTAATACAGGCATATATACTTGTGTATACTTTTCTGTATTTCCTAAAATTTCTATAATGAGCATATAAAAACTTTTATAATTAGAAAAGGAGACTTAAAAAATTACTAGTGAGTGTGAATTTCAGCAAAACAATTGTTTAATTAACATTGCTAATCACAGGAATAATCAAAAATTGACTAAAGAAAAGCATACCGTTTGCTGAGAGTAGGAGGGATCCTTATTGATAGAGCGCATAATAGTTTTCGTAGTTAGTAGTTCACATACATTACAACATTCGTTCTTCCACTTTAAGGAAGAAGAAACTGGTCCTCAGAGAAGTGAAGTAACTTTTGCTGTCCTCGAACCCACATCAGCTGAAAGGAATAGAGTGTTGTAGGAAGCAAACTGACTGGAAAGAGAAGTAATTAACAAAGGAGAACTGACCTAGATGAACACCTGGCCATGGATAGCCTGTAACTGTCAGTTTGGTTTTGAGTTGATTTACACGGGCATGGAAAGGTTGTACCACAGCCATCTGATCCTGAGCCCCAGGGCAGCCAGTGTCCTCTAGTTCCTAGTGGTCTGTTGGGCCCTGGCACCACACTCAAAAATAACTGAAATGTCAGGGGTAGAGCCCGAGAAGAGTCTTTCCACTTAAAACTATAAAGAATAGGAAGAACATCCTCACCTCTCTCCTCTTGCCCTTACCCATGAATTTCTCCAAATTGAAAAGTTCAAAGCATAAGAAAATTACAGAGATTCACACATTGAAGTGCTCACTGAGTATTTTGCATGTGTAAACATTAGTGAAGTATTTTCATTCTAATTAATTATCAGTCTGCAGCAGTGATGACTATTAACCTTGTACCTCTCCTGTCCAGATAGTGTCTGCAGTCCAGTACTGCCACCAGAAGCGGATCGTTCACAGAGACCTCAAGGTGAGTCACAGTGTCTTTACTAGTGTATGCTCTGTTTGTATGTATTCAATTCTCCCAGTGGTCGTGACACAAATGAGGCATAGATTAGATTGTGTTATTAAATTAAAAAAAATCCTTTCATAATTGAATCCTTTTAATTCAGTTATAGTAAAGAGCATTAAACATAATGAAAAATGAGATTTATTAAAGTACTTTACATTTCAGTTTAAGGTAGCTTGTAGTTAGTTGGTCTCTGGAGAAAAATCATCATACCACTAAATAAAAGGAGCCTCCAAAAATGTGTATTCTCGCCTGACCGTGTACTCAAGGCTGCCTGGCACCCACCCTTCTCTGTCTCTAGTCAGCATTCTCTCCTGTTAACAGCAGTGGCTATTTGAGACCTACTTTCACAGTCCTCCACCTCTGCCTTCACTCTTGCCATAGGATAGTTTCCTATTTTACTGAGAAAATAGAAACACCAGGCAGAAACTCCCTCAATTTCCCAGGAGGCCCACAAACTTAGCTGCACCTACACCCATCCATCACCTCTCAGAACTTTCCTCTTGTTACAGGACAATGGGGGCGCCTCTGCCAACCTTGCCTCTGTGTCCTGGATCTTGTCTCCTGCCAGGGGCTGCTGCACTCTGTTCGTTGCCTCCTGTCTCCCATTTCTTCATCCACCCTCTCGCTACTAACTTTTCACCACCAGCATTTACAAAAACATACTCAAGTATATACCATCTTTTACGAGAAAACCTCTCCACATCACTTCCCCTTGCATACCCCTTTTTTCTCTCTTCACCTTCACAGCCATATTTCTCTACACATTGTCTAAATTCTGTCTTAACTTGGTCTTTACTTCCTCTATCTCCTCACATAATTGTCATGGACTTGCTTGTTCCTCTCTGCACCCACCTTTGCCACATTCACATCCAGTCTAATAGCTGCAGTGGCTACCAATGTGTTGATGACCCCTAAACCCATGCCTGCAGCCAGACCTCTCTTCTAGGATGCAGTATCCAGCTGGCAAAAGGACACCTTCACCTAAGCATTCCTCAGGCATCTCAGGTTCACCAAGTTCACAGCTTAAGCACTTCCCTCCTAAACTTGAATATTCATTTCTCATTCTGGTGATTGATGTCCCTCAGGTGCCTCTCTCTTCTCTGCTCTACCATCCACTCAGTCCTGGGGTCCTTTTGCTACTGTTTCCTAAATTGCTCTTAAATGTACTTTTTTCTTCCTCATTACCACTATCCTAGTCCAGACTACTAGCATCTTGTACTTGATTACTACACTAGTTTCTTACCTGGTCTTCCCTGCTTCCAATTTGCCTCTCTCTCCCATGTTTTCTGTATTGCAACCAGAATGGGCTTTTACAAACACAAATAAGATTGTCATTTCCCTGCTTGGATGACTCTTCAGTGGCTTTCCGTTCCATTAGGTTGAAAACCTGAGCTCCCTGACTGCAAGTCTCCCAGCTGGCCCTTTGTGATTCAGACATGGCCACATCCCCAGCCATCTCTCTCCCACAACTGTCTTTCAGTTTCTTGAGTGAAACATGTTCTCTCTTACCTTCCGGGTTTGCAGACTCTTTATTCTGTCTGAAATACTTTTCATCAATTCACCCACTACTGTCAGCTGAACTTTAGGCAGCAGCTTCGATTTCACCCCCTCCAGGAAATCATCCCGCACCTTTCAGTGCCGGACTCACGATTACCCACACCTCTTCTGTCACAGCACTTAGGTCAGAGAGTGTAGCTGCTTATTTTCCTGTCTCTCTCCTTCTAAACCGTGAACTCCTTGAGGATAGGACCCTGTCTGTCTTGTTCGTCATTATAATCCAGACACTAATATAACACCTGGTGTGTAATTGCCTCGTAGTAAATGTTTGTTGAAATAAATGAAAACAACTGTGATCTGTATCTTGAGTGAGGTTTACGATTTTCCCCTACCCAATAATAGCCATTATACAACTGTTTAGCAGTTTTTATGAGATGGGGCTGTCCACTTACAATAATTATCCGTTTTCTAAAAGCCCCTTAGTGTTCTCAATTGAAAGAGCTATTTAAAGGTTTTTTTGACCCTAGGCATTTGTTGTTTAAATTAGTGCTAGAATTACTCTATACCTTGTGTCTGTTATTAGTTGTTAATGTTTAAAAATTCGGAATTCTGATTTCTTGCCTGTTTTTTTCTCATTTTGCTTATTAGGATATAGTAACTTTATATCATTACAGGAAGCTTTTATGAAATACCTAATTCTATCACAATTCTAATTATATTTTGGTTAAATTTCTTTTTTTTCTTGATGTTTTCCCTCTAGGCTGAAAATCTATTGTTAGATGCTGATATGAACATTAAAATAGCTGACTTTGGTTTTAGCAATGAATTTACTGTTGGCAGTAAACTGGATACGTTTTGTGGCAGTCCTCCATATGCAGCCCCAGAGCTCTTCCAGGGCAAGAAATACGATGGGCCAGAAGTGGACGTTTGGAGCCTTGGTGTCATTCTTTACACTCTAGTCAGTGGGTCGCTCCCCTTTGATGGACAGAACCTAAAGGTATAAGAAGCATTTGCATTCATATTCTTCAAAAAACTAAAAGGATTTTATAAAATAATGAGTTAATATTTTATTGTTATGTCAGTATGCGGGTTTTCGATGGGTTTTTTGAGGTTCTTTTTTACCATAAATGTTGACTCACTAATTTTCTTTCCTGTCCTTACCTCCCCAAAGGAACTGAGAGAGAGAGTATTAAGAGGGAAATACAGAATCCCTTTCTACATGTCCACAGACTGTGAAAACCTTCTCAAACGTTTCCTGGTGCTAAATCCAATAAAGCGAGGCACTCTAGAGGTAATTTCATAAGTAGAAGTAAATAACAACTTTGAAGAATCTGTAAACTATTTTTAGAACTTTGCTTGATTTGTATGACATATTGAATACTATCCTGGGGCTTTCTAAGCAGGAACTGAGACATTAAAAACATTTTTTTAAGTTACCTTTGAATTATAATCAATGAAACGTTGAAAATACATTTTCCTAAGTATTGTGATTATCAGAATGTTTTATTTTATGCTGCTAATGAACAGTTCACCTTTCAGCAAATCATGAAGGACAGGTGGATCAATGCAGGGCATGAGGAAGATGAACTTAAACCATTTGTTGAACCAGAACTAGACATCTCAGACCAGAAAAGAATAGGTAATTACTCTGTGCCTGCATGCTCTTGTGTGTACAAGTAACATGTTTCTGTTTTCACTCATGCATATGCCTAAAATGGGAATAATGGGAAGTTGCACATGTTATATGAATCAGCTTATCTGTTTGTCATATTTAGGAACTTACCTAGAGTTTCCTGTAATAGCAGTCAGTAACTTAGAAATAAGCCAACCACACATTTATGTTAGAAAATGTATAATCTTTTGGGTCAGATAAAGGAAATTATTTTACCGTATAACACAGTGATTTCTTACCAAAACAAAAGACATAAGCTATATTATGCCCTTCTCTTTTAGATATTATGGTGGGAATGGGATATTCACAAGAAGAAATTCAAGAATCTCTTAGTAAAATGAAATATGATGAAATCACAGCTACGTATTTGTTGTTGGGGAGAAAGTCTTCAGAGGTAAGAATAATCAGAAAAAGCTAAAATATCCTTTATGTAAATTATCAGTTTATGTAAATTCTTTTCTTAGTTCTAATTTTTTTAATATGTATATTTTGGTATATTATTTTTTAATTTACCTGCAAATAACAAATTTAACTCCTATGACCATTATGAGCCGCTATTTTAACTCTAAGATAATAACCTTAATGGTGGATATTGTCACAGACTTTGCCTTCATAAGTTAACCTATAGTTGTTAATAGTTTAGAAATGTTGTCAGGTATCAGATGAAGTAGATACAGCCTTTTAAGTTATGTGAAAAAGCCTAGAAAGAAGATCATAAATAGCTATCCTTTTGTGAGTTTTTCCAGTGGTCAGAAAAATACTTTTGCCTGAGTTTAGGGTTGTTTTTTTTGTACATCTTGATTCTGCTCTCTAAATGAGCTGTTTATGAGCGGTTTGTATGTTATAAGAAGTTTAGTTTCCTAATAAACTATTTGGGTTCGTGTTGTGGTTTGCTCTGTTTTTCTCATTTTCTCTTAGCTGGATGCTAGTGATTCCAGTTCTAGCAGCAATCTTTCACTTGCTAAGGTTAGGCCAAGCAGTGACCTCAACAACAGTACTGGCCAGTCTCCTCACCACAAAGTACAGAGAAGTGTTTCTTCAAGCCAGAAGCAGAGGCGGTACAGTGACCATGGTAAGTTTCAGACCATTCCAGGGTGTTCTCTTAGAGTCTCCCCTTACTTAAAAAGCCTCCTAACATTGGGAAGCAAACTTTTGCTTAGGGCCTATGGAAGCCAGGGATTACCTTGACTTCCCTTCTTGGCATTTCTTTCATAGCAGCCCTACAGGTACTAGCATGATTATCTCAAGGCTCTGATCTCATTCCCTGGGCTTCTGCTGGGTAAGGCCTTGCTGGGGGGAAACCTTACCATTCTCCTGTCTGGGACCCCTGCTTCAGTCTTTAGTTCTCTGTTCACTCTCTTCCCCATCTCTGCATCAGATCTACTTTCTAGAGCAGCACGGTCTAGTATAACTTTCTGTGGTGATGAAAATGTTTTATATCTATACTGTCCAATAGAATAGCCACTAGCCACATGTGGATATGGAGCACTTGAACTGAGGAAATGATTTTCACTTGTGTTTAACTTAAAATTAAATTTGTATAGCCACATGTTGCCAGTGGCTACCATGTTGGACAACACAGCACTGGAGAATGTGTAGTACCCCACTTTTGCCTTAATTTGTTTAAATTTTTACCGGTGTCATTTTAAGCCACACTCTAGCTGTTGGACTGTCTAAACACCCTCACTCTTAAAATTTTCACCATAGAGGTGAATCTTTTATGAGACTTAGGGCCTTAAAGGTATGCTTACCAAACTTGACAGTTGTTCTACCTTCCCAGCCAGCCCCATGTGTGGGAATCCAGAGACTCTAGCATTTATATGTTTATTTGCCCATAACTATGAATGTTAACGTTGCAGGTATTTCCTTTAATTCTAGTATTCTAGGATTCAGAAACCAAATCTACGTTGACCTGGTCTTAAGTTTTAAAAATATATCCTTACATGGAACACCCATTTATCTCTTGTTCAGGTTATTTCCCTTCTCTGGACATTGTCCACCTCCATTCTTTCATCTTGAGATTTGGCACTTAGAACTGCACCGAGCATTCCAGGTGTGGACAGCTTTGGTTTTGTACCAAAAATGATGACACTTTTCTCGCTTTCCATTTCTCTTGCTGCTGATGCCACTTCTCTATGTGGTTTGAGCTGAAGCACATTGTACTGATATTGTCAGTAAACTGTCTACCTGTCTGCTATAACAGAGCTCAGAATCTGTTCTGACGCCAGAATTTGTGCTCATGGCATTTGTAAACCAAGTGTTGATCTGGGTCTCTGTCTCTTTTGTGTTCATGTTAGTTGCTAACAAGGAGGGGTTTTCAGTGCCTTGTGGACTGCAGGGCAATTAGCAAAGTGCCTACATATTGCTCTAAACTATCTAGTTTAATGGGAATTGTTCCTAAATCCTAGAAAAAAACTGGTAATAGAGTTTTCTCCTGTCTCTAGTGACTGTCTTAATAAGTTAATTCTTCCTTAAGCACGCAGATTCCATCTGGATTGGTAATGCCTTTTTCGCCAGCTCAGAAAATTTTAGAACTAAAAAGGGCTTTAGACATGATGTCATAGCCTCACCAAACCCCCGTTTTATCATTAAGGATAAGAGAGCTCACAAAGTCTCCCAAGGTTACATAGAAGTGGGAACACCTGGGACAGAACCCAGGCCTCGTGGTCTCTCCTGTGGCTCTGTCCACTAACCCGTCCATTACCTCTTGGAGTAGTCTTTTTATAATAATAGTCATCCTTCCTTCTTGGAGCCTCTAATATTAAAAAGCAGTTCATAAAAGCATTTTTCCAGAAATCCATGTATACAGAAAATCACTCACCCAATTCCTCATTCTCTTTTCTTCTTTATGCGGATGAAGATAGTGGTCAACAAAGGAAAGATCTGATTATACCTCTGGCGCTTTTGTTTTAAGTGCTATAAATGAGATAGGTTCTAAATACAGTGTCTAGTAAAGCATTTCTGCTTGATGCCAAGTGAAGGCAGACGAGCCTATAAGCAGATCAGCTTGTAGTTTGTCCTCCCACCTCCTCTCATGTCTCTCCTTGTTCCCTACCTCTAGATGCCAGTGATTTCTATATGTCTGCTTCTGTAAAATCACAACTTAATTTTTATCTGTTTCTTAATTTGGGTCTCATGTGTGAACCCCCTGTATGTGTGTACATGTTTTTCTAGGAGGGGTGGTTTCATCAGATTTTCAAAGAGTTCTTTGTCTTATATATATAAAAGGTAAAGAATCACTAGTTTATTAATCAGTAAATGGTACTGGGGCTGGCTGGTAGTTATCAGAAAAAAAGTAAATTTGCATCCATTTCTCTCGTCTTATACAAGGGGAGATTCCGATTGGAATGAAGATATAAATATAAAAAAATAAAGCTGCAGAAATATTAAAAGAAAACATGAGATATTTTGCTTTTAACTTGGACTAGTGAAGGTCTTTCTAACTATGGCCCCAAACACTAAAAGCCCTGAGAAAAAAGATTTGACAAATATGACTAGTACAGAAAAATCGCATTTCCATCTGGTACATCCACACCATGGAATGCTACTCACGCTAAAAAGAAACAAACTATTGATACATGCAACAATTTGGGAGGAATCTCAAGGGAATTATGCTGAGTGGAGGAAAAAAAAAAATCTCAAAAGGCTACATAAAGTTGATTCCATTCATATCACATTCTCCTTCTTCTTCTTCTTCTTCTTCTTCTTCTTCTTCTTCTTCTTCTTCTTCTTCTTCTTTTGAGGAATATTGGCCCTGAGCTAACATCTGTTGCCAGTCTTCCTCTTTTTCCTTGAGGAAGATTGTCGCTGAGCCAACATCCATGCCAATCTTCTGTTTTATGTGGGATGCCGCCACACTGTGGCTTGGTGAGCAGTGCTAGGTCCACGCCCGGGATCCAAACCTGCAAACCCCAGGCCACCGAAGCAGAGCGCGTGAACTTAACCACCACGCCACCAGGCCGGCCCCCATATAACATTCTTGAAATGACAGAATTACAGAGATGGAGAGCAGATTAGTGGTTGCCAGGTTTTAGGGAAAGGGGTTGGGGTGGAAAAGAGGTGGCTGTGGCTGTGGCTGTGAAAGGGTAACCCACAAGGTCCTTGAGATAGAACTGTTCTGTGTCTTGACTGGTGGTGGTCACATGAATCTGCACATGTGATTAAAGTGTGTGTAGAACTAAATACACAGAGGCACAAATGATTCAAGTAAAACTGGAGAAATCTGAATGAATAAGGTCAGTGGATTGTGTCCATGTCCGTTTCTATTCAGAATCTCAAATCTTAAAATTAAAGGATTTTGTATTTTCTAAATAGAAATAAAAGTTTCACAGTAAATCAATAATAACACTAAAAGTTCAGAATATCATTAGACATCTCATGATATTAAGAAGAAAAATAAGCATTAAGGGTAACATCATTCTATACTTGGTTCTTTGGTTTATATGTTAAAATTGCCAAACTTAAGAGCTTAATTCTTGTCCTCTCATAAATAAAATCAAACCCTTATTTACTTTTAACTCTGTTCCAAATAGTTTTGCCATTTAGATTTTTGTCTGAGAAGTAGCTTTTCTGCACCCCACCCTACCCTCTTTTAGACCTAAAATGTCAAGTCTCTTCTACTGTAGACTAAGTGATGAGCATTTGGTGCTGTTCCTTAAGATTACCACTGGACATCGTATATAATGAATATACTAGGTATCTTCTTTATTTCCAAAGTCCCTTAAAGTCTGAATTTCCTGTGCTACTATCGGAGTCTCCAGATGGTTTATTCCAGCACATCAGTTAATTGTTCACCCAAGATGTCCCTAAGTACACCCCTCTTGTGGTGTGACTGGAAACCTCTGCCCACTTCCTCTCTGTCACTTGCATGGGGAACATGCTTTCCTCTCTCTACTTGTATCACCTTTCCCTGTCTACTCAAATTCCTGTTTATCTAGAAGATTATGAGTGCTTTAAAAAAGATCCAAGATTGGGGCTGGCCCCATGGCTGAGGGGTAAGTTCGCGCGCTCCGCTGCAGGCGGCCCAGTGTTTCGTTGGTTGGAATCCTGGGCACGGACATGGCACTGCTCATCAGACCACGCTGAGGCAGCGTCCCACGTGCCACAACTAGAGGGACCCACAACGAAGAATATACAACTATGTACTGGGGGGCTTTGGGGAGAAAAAGGAAAAAATAAAATCTTTTTTAAAAAAAAAAAGATCCAAGATAAAACTTCAAAAGAAAGGCCCATAAATCTGTACTGTTCTGTCCCAAAAGGTGAAGGCATCTCTTGTACAAAGGATGTGATTCACTCAGATGTACCAGGTGAAGCAGTTCATTCTGCATGATGTGTGTGCATCAAGTTCGTTTGATGAGTTATCTGTACAGTAACACCCCCGAAGATGTTTCCAATGGACACCTGTCCCTGAAGGTGTTTCCAAAGGACAGCTGTACAATCTTATTAATAATAATAATAAAAACTTTAGAAAGTTAAGAAGTAATAAGTGGAATTGCAAAATTGAATTCATTGCATAGGGAAAACATTGTACATGAATGGGAAACATCTTAGAGGATTTTACTGTCTTATATTTTCTTAGATGAATAGCAATCTTAGGTCATCTTACAAAATATATTTATTTCCACAGAATAAAATGTGAAACTGTATTCTCACTTTTAAAAAGCGAACTCTTTATTTTAGCTGGACCAGCTATTCCTTCAGTTGTGGCGTATCCGAAAAGGAGTCAGACCAGCACTGCGGATAGTGACCTCAAAGAAGATGGAATTCCCTCCCGGAAATCAAGCAGTAGTGCTGTTGGAGGAAAGGGAATTGCTCCAGCCAGTCCCATGCTTGGAAATGCCAGTAATCCCAATAAGGCAGATATTCCTGAACGCAAGAAAAGCTCCACTGTCCCTAGTGTAAGTATTGTTGCACTGTAGAGCTTTTCTAGGATTGTAGGGTTGAAATGATACAGACATTTTGCGCCAGTGTTCTCGTCTGCCTGGAATGCCCTCCCCACTAGGCCACCATGCCCAATCTCAACCTGTAGAGATCACTTGCTGCCTCGAAGGGATTTCTTGTTGAGCCCTATCCTACTAGAGGAGTGGTCAGATCCTTTATGTCAAGGGCTGTTCCTAGTTATTCTACAAACATCTACCGAGCTTTAGGTTGTGTCAGGCACTGAGAGATGCAAAGACCTCATAGTCTAACAGAGGAAATAAATAAAACCAAATGATGACAGTGCAGACAGGCGACTGCAGACAGAAGCCTGATGGAATCTGTACAGGGCACTGGGAGGTCTGCCTGCCTGTGAGCCAGGGATGTGGTGTTTGCATTGTATCTTCAAAGGGCTCTAACGATAAAAAACGTTGACTGAATCCTTAGGATGTGCCAGGGATCGTGCCAAGTGCTTTTCCATGTATTAGCTAAATTTTAAGGTGAAGAAAAGTTAGGTAACTGCCTAAAATTACAGTGCTAACCTGAATCCATCTCTTGATCCCTACCCTTAACAAAATCTTCCTAGTTAAGTAGGTAGTACTTGTTAAATTAAATTGAGTCTATTGAGTTTCAGAAACTTTTCCATGAATCGAAATGTATTTTGTCTGACCTAACATAGTAATTATTATTCTTAGCACTCCTAAAGTAATTTTAGAAAGAAATTGCAGAGAATGAGCAATCTTAAAGATATTCTGTAACCATGTTTTTCCCTACAAAGTTAACAATGACACAGCCCTCCCTCCGCTCCAGAAAAACCCTAGAGTGAGCCACCCATGTGGAAGTTCTGCTGCTCCCTGTGGGAGTTTTGCATTTGTGCCATTCTGGGGATAGGGTTTCATAAAGGAGCCCAAAGAGTTTTGTCTGCTCCATCCTCTGACCTTGTGCTTTATCAGAGTAAACCCTGTGTGAAAGGGTTTTTATTTTGGCTTCCTATTGCCATCAAATTGGATTGTCATACCATAGCCCTGCAATTTAAATTCAGCCTCCAACATTTGTTGACAGTTAGCAGAGGAAGGTGAGGACCTTCCTGCCTTCTCTGTTCTGTGCCTTCATAACTTTCATCCCTATCGCCCTACTCATCTGCACACTGATCTTTTGAAAGTATATCCTGAGCATTATCAGTCACCCATATTTGATTATTTATGAAGGAAAAAAGAAAGATTACTATAATTTTCTCCTGTTAGTCTTCAGGGTTTACCTGTACATGGTCCCCTCATGCTGTGCTTAAAATTGTTCTTATCTGATAAAATTCCTTAGTTGTGACTTGTTCCTTGCTTTTTAATTTTGAAAGTATTAACTTTTTAAAGCTTGATGTGAAATTCACGTGACATATGGTTAACCATTTTGAAGCATACTGTTCAGTGGCATCTAGTACCTTCCCAGTGTTGTGCAACCACCACCTCTCTCTGGTTCCAAAACTTTTTCAACACCCCAGAACACCACCCTGTACCCATTAAGTAATCACTCTCCAGTCCCTCTTCTCCCATCACCTGGCAACTACTAATCTGCTTTCTCTCTTGTTGGATTTGCCTATTCTGGATATTTCATATAAATGGACTCATACAATATGCAGCCTTTTGTGACTGACTTCTTTGACTCAGCATAATATTTTCAAGGTTCATCTGAGTTGTAGTATGTATCAGTGTTTCATGCCTTTTTGTCTGCCATAGTTTATCTGTCTATTGATGGACATTTAGGTTGTTTCTACCTTTTGGTTATTATGTGTAATGTTGCTATAAACATTTGTGTACAAATTTCTATGTGGGCTTATGTTTTCATTTCTCTTGGATATATATCTAGGAATGAAATTGCTGGGTCATATGGTAATTCTATGGTTAACTTCTTAAGGCACTGCCATACTGTTTTCCACAGCAACTGCACCATTTTACATTCCTACCAGATATGAGAGTTCTTGTATTCCACATCCTTGTCAACCACTTGTTATTTTCTGCTTTTTTATTACAACTGTCCTAGTGGGTGTGATATAGCACTTCATTGTGATTTTGATTTGCATTTCTTTAATGACCGGTGCTGGTCAGCATATTTCCATGTGCTTGTTGGCCATTTGTATGCCTTCTTTGGAGAAATGTCTATTCAGATCCTTTGCCCATTTTTAAATTGGGCTGTTTGTCATTTTTTGGTTGAGTTATAAGAGTTCTTTACGTATTCTGGATATTAAACCTTTACCAAATATATGATTTGCAAATATTTTCTCCTATTTTGTAGGTTCTCTTTTCACATTCTTAATAATGTCATTTGATGCCCAAAAGTTTCTAATTTTGATAAAGTCCAATTTAACTGTTTTTTTCCTCTTGGTACTCATACTTTTGGGTGTGTCATATCTATGAATCTCTTGTCAAATCCAAGGTCTTGCAGATTTACCCCTATATTTCTTCCTAATAGTTTTATTGTTTTATATTTATATCTTTATTTTTATTACTTTTTACTTTATTTGTGTATTTACCTTATATTTATAATCCTTTATAATTTTTTATTTTGAAAGTATTAGCTTTTAGGGCTGGTCCTGTGGTGCAGCAGTTAAGTTCACATGTTCCACTTTGGCGGCCTGGGGTTTACCGGTTCGAATCCCAGGTGCAGACATGGCACCGCTTGGCAAAGCCATTCTGTGGTAGGCATCCCACGTATAAAGTAGAGGAAGATGGGCACAGATGTTAGCTCAGGGCCAGTCTTCCTCAGCAAAAAGAGGAGGATTGGCAGCAGATGTTAGCTCAGGGCTAATTTTCCTTCAAAAAAAAAAAAAAGTATTAGCTTTTAAAAATGTGGATCTCTCTATCTTCCTACTTTGTGTTCATCAGTAAATCCATGAGTTATCACTTTATGGATTATTACAGCCAGCTTTTCAGAATTCCTCTGCCACAACCATTTTTCATTCTTTCTGCCAAGAGAGAGGGCAGAGACTGCTGCCTCCACCCCCTTTTCTGATCTTTTGGCCAGTACTGTTGATATTTTAGTGTAGGTTTATCTGAAAACTGTTTGTTTATTTAGATGAAGGGTTTTTTTCCCCTCATTACATTATACTTAGTTTGACAAAAATGCCTTCTTCTTTTAATAGAGTAATACAACATCTGGCGGAATGACACGGCGAAATACTTACGTTTGCAGTGAAAGAACCACAGCTGATAGACATTCAGTAATTCAGAATGGCAAAGAAAACAGGTATGAAATTTCTCCTGGTTGCAAGAAAATTTGTTTGTCCCAAGAGAAATGGAGGCATGTTAGTTACTTCTCAGTTTTTATAATAATAATTCAAATAGTGATGGTAAGTATTCCCCAACGGTAAGTTAAATTTGAATGCAAATTTTTAACGAGATACTAGAATTCCAAATTTCTCTCATTGTCCAGAACTTGTCCTCCTGGCTAGCTGTGTATGATGATTGAAAAGGTTGAGTTAAACCAGGGAGCTTTCCCAGAGGAGATAGATAGTAAGCTATAGTTTACATGTAGAATAGTGAATAGGGAAGTGGAGATTATTTTGGGCATATTAGTAACTTGAACAAAGGCTGAAAGGGGTGTGGGTAAGGACCTGAAGCAGGGAGCCAGGTCTCTGGAGGATATAGAACACGAGGTAAGGTGGACGAGCCTTCAGTTACAGGTCAGCAGTTTGCCAGAGGGGCCAGGTGGACAAAGTAGTAACATAGGCTCCACCTTAAAAGAGATACAGTTGAGAATCCCAAAGAAATAGAGAGTGCAATCTTCTGAATGATTGTAATCTGGTGAAGAGTCAAGCATACATAGGATAAATGTGATTTAAAATGCTAACAAAGTATTATGTCAGTAAGGAGTGAGCCATATGCAAACAACTTTTGGGGTTACAAAATAAGAGAGAGTTAGAGTCAGAAAATCGCAATTAAGTAGATCTAGAGACCATGGGGTAGAGTTAGTTTGGGGGGAGAGAAAAAAGAAAAGTTGGATTGGTAGAGTAATTAAATATATTCTATATAAAACAAATTTCCCAGGCTAACATGGATTTTCCTTCTTTCCTTTTGAAAGAATAGTATATAAACTAAATTCATAGTGGTGAGATATAGTCAAAGTGAGCAGATAAGGTTCTAGAGTAGAAATCATAAAGTAAATTCACATCATCTTTCATTGTCCCTTGACCTCTTGACTTGAACATTGTTTGATCATGTCACATTCCCATGTCTAGCATGAAAATTGTTTCTTTTTTTCTGACATTTACTTTCTGAAGTTGCATTGTAAGTTTTCTTTTTCCTTTAGACTTCATTAGTCACATGACACGTTTGATCATTAATTGCTATGACAGCCTAAGCAAAGATTCATCTTTCCCCTTCCTCCTTTAAAACCAGACTCTTTATCATTTCCCTTTTCCACAGATCACTTAAGTTTGAATTGATATGAAGGTAAAAGCTTGTTATGTAAGATAGTGTTGATTTTTCAGTCAATTTTTTGAAATATTTACATTCCGGTGTTCTCTTTTCTGATTCCTGTGTGTGTATTGTTTTAACATTGTCTTTTTCCTTATGATAAAAAACTATTAATAACTTGAGTATAGCAACTGGGCTAGATAGCTTACAAGTAGTGATTGATATATTTATTCCTTAGTAGTAATCTATTCTCTGGTAAACTTTCTTTCGTTGCAGTTACATTCTCAAACCTATCAAATTGCTTGTAGTTCAGAGTGATTTAATAGAAGACGTCAATAGAAGACTTAATTAGAAGTTTCTAATATGTTAGGGGTTTTAGTCGATAGAACTAGAAAGATGTAGTCTCATGACCCTTCTTCTTTTTACAAATTCTTCTAATTGTTGCACTGTCAGATTCCTTTTGAACTTAGAATGCACATTCTCTGAGGTACAGATTCAGACTCTTTAGGAGTTTGTTAAGACCAACCTCCCCCGCTTTGTGTCTGTATGTGTGCATGACATGCTCTTCTAATTCTCCTTCCCTACAATTATTCAGTTCACTCTTTGGAAATAGTTTTAAGAATTCTCTAACTTCTTTGGAGTCATTACCTGTCTGTGTTCTACGTGCCAACACCTTCCTCGTGAGGGCTGACTCCTCCTTATCCTGACCTGTTTGCCTCTGTTAGCATCAGTCATTTAAATGCTTTGCTTTTGAAAGTGTTGTCCGTATCTCATATCAAATAGAGCCTCAGGGGCAAACCACAGAAGACTGGGGCCTAAAATTTTAGTAATATCTCTTTTCTTTTTCTTTCTATCTTACAATTGAATTGAAAAACTGGAAAATTACTGGAGATTTGAGTGCCAAGCTAATGGTCATATTTTTTACTTTCAGTTAAGGCACCAAATGTGACAACTTTCTCATCCTTAAAATAGATGCTTGAGTCATAAATTAGATACTCAGATGACTTCTTAGGCAGATCGTTGCTTTTTCTTCTACATACGTATTTTATTCCTTGACTAAAATACTAGTGAGCTACAGGATGCCTGGATCTATGTTAACTTCTGAAAGAAGGACATTAATTTCCACTTTTAGCCTTGAATATGTTGAACTTTTTTCTTATATATGTGAGTATTTATGCAGAATTCCAACATAAGGATGATCATGACTAATAAAACCTGTATGAAAGTTTAAACCAAAGCCTGCATGTCTTAAAAACCCTTCTTCAGCTGTCTTCAAGTCCTACTTTGAACATGGGGTGATGTTTTAAAAGCCTCAGCAAGTGTATTCTCTTTATTGCCACAGGCAATATAATTGATTTTTAATAAATAGTTTTTTCATTTTAAAATTAATTTTATTGATTCTTACTACTGTAATCTTTCTGCTTTATCAGCTTCACTGTGTGAAAAATAAAACTAATCATTGGTGTCTGGGGCTGGCAGAGGTGTAGGTTTTGGCAAATTGTCTCTTTGGCAGGGGCACACATGACTAGTTTTCTAAGTAAGACTGTTTTGAAACCAGACCTGCTAAAATCCATTGTACTTTCTGCTGTAATCCTCCTGATTTAATTATTCGACCTTCTTCTGATGTCAGTCTCTGAAAATGGCCCAGTTCCAACATTGACTAACAGTCAGTATAAACTACACGGGAGAAGGTGTAATTATATCTTCAGTTGTATGATTCTGTCAAAATCACGTAGATTTATAATGAGTCTTAAACCACTTAGCACAGACACTGACACATAGTGCTCAACAAATACTGGCTTTCATTATTATAATAAACAGCTCTGATATGAATGTGAAGAATTTTCTCTTTTTTTCCTTTTTTTTTTTTTTTTTTTGGTGAGGAAGATTCACCCTAAGCTGACATCTGTTGCAAATCTTCCTGTTTTTTTTTTGGCTTGAGGAGGATTAGCCCTGAGCTAACATCTATGCCAGTCTTCCTTTATTTTGTATGTGGATCACTGCCTCAGCATGGCTGGTGAGTGGGTAGGTCCACACACAGGATCTGAACCCATGAACACAGGCCACCGTAGTAGAGTGCACCAAACTTAACCACTATGCCACCAGGCCAGCCCTGTGAAGAATATTCTTAGTTTACACTGACTATACCTAATCTCTCAACTTAGTAATGTTGCTAACCAAGCCATAAAACATAGACACTCTGTCCTCTTTCATATGCTTTTAGATATCTGTGGGAGACTATTGAAAATGTGTTCATTTGAGGAACCCCAAAGAAGCAGGGTGATGTTGTTATAATAAAGCACAACAATCTTTCCAAAGAAGTTTTAGGTATTTGATATCATACGTAAAATTTTAAAATTATAAAGTGGCTCTATTATTTTATCCATTTATCCACTTGTCCTGCATCAAGACACAGGGATTGAGCAGAGAAGGTTTGATCATAGTTAACACATGTATCTTTTGGAGTGTATTTTTAATTCTGCTTTTGCCCAATCAATGAGCATGTTTTGAATCAGCAACCAAAACATTTCATGTCAGAATGTTCTGATACAGGATAGGTATCATATCAAACAAATTGAAAATACCTGTCCTTTAGTAACCATAAGTGAATTAAGAGTTTTTAAAAAAAAAGAGGGCTGGCCCTGTCGCTGAGTGGTTAAGTTCGCGCACTCTGCTTCGGTGGCCCAGGGTTCACCAGTTCGGATCCTAGGCGCAAACATGGCACGGCTCATCAAGCCATGCTGAGGCGGCATCCCACATGCCACAACTACAAGGACCCACAACTTAAAAAATATATACACCTATGTACCAGGGGCGCTTTGGGGAGAAAAAGGAAAAATAAAATCATAAAAAAAAAAAAAAAAAGATGATCAGACATAAATATCAAGCAGTTAGGAAGATTAATATGAACTCATGCAACATGAATTTTAAGAAACTCATTATTTCTGTAAGTTTAGGTTTAAAAATGGTTCTTCCTTGGACCCAGAACTACTGAAAATGTAATGCAGCTTATTTAGCTTGTTGTGGGCTAGTCTCTGAAGTAGTATCATTATCTTTAACACTTTTCTGGAGGGAAAATTTTGTCCAGCTTTCACAAGAAACAACTTGATGAACTTCCAAAATATGCGACCAGTTGTGATGTTGGGATTGTCTATTATAAACAAAATTTTTGTGAGTTTGATTGTACAAACATGAAATTCAGTAGTTACTGAGTTTACTGTTTCCTTAATCAATGTGCTAGGCCTCCTGTAGAAATCAAAAAAACACATTTGTTTTCTTGCTTTCTTTGTGTAATTCTTGATATGACATGGATTAAATTTCTAAAGAAATAATTCACTTAATTGCCTTTAAGCTTAGTACGTCAAAAAAATTAATAATTTGTATTGAAAATATCAATTTACACTTCCTTTCTAGAATGGTCTCCAACTTGAAGGAGGGTCACTTTTTTGCTCCAAAGCCTCTGTCCAAACAGTCTTGCCATGCTTGTCTACCTTGTAGATGTTGCCTATACTGTCCCACCAGTGAGCATTGTGCTTTGCGGGGAATAGGTGGAACGTCTCCTTGCTTGGTATGCTGACTAAAAGCCTTTCCTTCTCCAGAGTCTTTGGAACCATATATTCTCCAGGGAAAAAGCCAAACACCCCAACCTCCCCTTCTTCTCTCCTTTTCTTAATGCATCCATTGATTCCAGCTCCTCATTTGAGCAAGAGGAATGTCAGCAGCTGGGCAGGGGTTAAAGTGTGTTGACCCTTGACCTGTCCTGAACAGATAATAGAGCACAAAAGACAGTTGTATTTGTCTATAACTTGTTAATAAAGTAAAATAATATAGTATATGTATATGTATGTCTGTATGTATGTATTGGGAACAACCAGGCATTTCTTCAGATAGTTGAATCAGTTAGGACTCTGTGTGTTGCAGGTGACAGAAAGCTGGTCCAAACAAGCTTAAATTTAAAAAGTTATCTCTTGAGTTCCGATATAGTCCAGAAATAGAGTCAGGTCCGTCTAATAGTTCTGCTTCCTCTGTAGTAGTTCCCTGGTTGGGCTCGGCAGCATCAGACTTAACTTCTTCCCACACTCAGCTCTGCTCAAACAGAAGCCCTGGGCTTGTCTCCTTGGTCTGTGTTGGTCTGGCTCTGGCCATGTGCCTGGCTCTAAACATGTCATTAGCCGGGATAGCTGCGAAGGTCTGGGGTGGAATCAGCAACGTCTAGAGCCCAGGAACCTGCTTCCCCCAAGTATTGTTGCCACAGGAAAAGAGTGGGTGCTAAGTGGCAAAAACACAAAAGTGAATCTATTTTTATCTTTATGAGACATTTGTTTCCAGTTCTGTGACTATATTAGAGCCACTCTCCCAAATCAGGGCAGAATTCCCAAACAAAAATGCGGGGACAAGCAGATCTTCTTGAGCAATGTATTATAAAGACCCAGCTCCCTCATTTTAGGACTACCAGAATTCTAGTGACTCATTTCATTAACTTACGTTTTCAGTTAGGAGAGCATTTATTGAGCACCTGCTCTGTCTGAAGACTTTCTGCTGACACTGAGGACACGCTGATGAGACTGTGGGCCATGTTTTCAGGGCGCTTAAGCAGGGAAGGGTCACCATGATACAGTGTGGTGTGCCACAGCAGGTGCATGCACTAAATACACGGGAGGAAACGATGAACTCCTGATGTGTGAGGGTGTCAGGGAAGAATTCCTGGACAGGATAACCTCTGGGTTGAATTTTGATGAAAACAGGAAGATGCCAGCTCTCCAGGCACAGAGGATAGTTCCTGAAAAAGTTTTTGACCTGATGCATGACCCAGGGACCTCACATCGTCAGGAGAGCCAGAAGGTTGAGTTTTGTGAGATAACAATAGAAGGTAAAGCTTGGAGAGCTGGCAGGGGCCAGGCTGTGAGTGCCTGAGGATGTGACTTGGATGCCACAGTGAGAAGTTTAAACTTGTTCCTGAAGTTGCAGTGTGCTTTTGTATAAGCAGATGAGTGACAAGGTCAGGTTTGTGTTTTAGGAGTTCACAGCTTTATGGTACACAGATTGGAAGGTATGCCCGTGAAGGCCAGGACACCAGTGAAGACAGATGCTGAGTAATGGGCCTGTGAGAGAGCTGAGGCTCTACACTAAGACCCTGGGAGTAGAAGTGGAGGGTAGGAAGTTGACACCAACCAGGTGTCACAGTGGCTCTGGATATGGGCATGAGGCGGAAAAACCTGATGGTTTCTAGATTTCAGGCTTTAAAAGGATTTCTGCAGAAAGAAAGACAGTGAAAGAGTATGATCAGAATTCTAAATCCTTGATTATCCTTAAAGGAAAGAAACTGCCCCTTTGGAATTCCAAGGACACAGTGACTGAGCTGGAATTAAGGAGTAGCCTGGTCATAGTGAGACTCATGTAGGTAGTTTTGTCCCGTAGCTATGTTTGCCAGGTGAAACTGCAGACTTCCAGCCGTTTCTCTTGCTGTTTCTCTGTCTGTATACAGTTAATTTGCTCTTATAGTTTTCCCACCTGAAAAAGGGGACTCTGTTGACCCCTTAGGAATTTTGACTACTGTGTATAAAGAAGTCAATGTCCTTTGAGTAGGAGGATTTTCAGCTATATTTAAACAACACATAGGATACTTTGATAACAGCCAGTCACTATATGCATAATTTGACTAGTCCATTTAAAATATTTCAGTGTGCTTTGGGAACAGGTTAAGAGCACAGTGTGCTTATGTTATCGATTGACTTTACCACTTTGATATGAATGGCGACATCTTTTTTAGCATAAGCTTTATACCTAGCTCGGAAGACATTGTCCCTCTTGCATAAATAATCAAACATGTAAAATGTTATTTTCTTTAAAGCTAATAAACTTTTTAAATTACTGTTTGAAAAATAGATACAGGTTAGCAGCTGCTCCAGAATCCCCAAAACAAGTTTAAGAGATTTTTATTCTTTGACAAAAATGAGATGGTTTGGGGAGGAAGGTATGTGCTTTAAACAACAGGTTGCTCTTATTGTCACTGGTCCATCATACTGTTGTTTCTGCCTTTGCCTGAACCCAAACCCCCTCCCAGCCTGACAGAAATGTTCGCTTACGCAGCTAGCCCTGCCTCAGTTTGTACCACATCTTCCACCTGTCGGCTGAGACATCAGAAGTCGATGTCCATGTCAGCCTCTGGGCACCCCAAGATGATGTTACCTCCAATAGACAGTGAAGGAGATAACTTCAAGGCTATGTAAGAACAATGCACATTCCTTGTGAAACTAATGTGTACCCACTGCTTCTTAATTTTGTGCTGTGGATTATAGTCCAAGATTTTGTTACAGTTGTCCACAAAGTGTCCTTCTTGTGTGTGGTTTCAGTTAAGCACATCCTGTCTCATGGTGTCCTTGGTCATCTGTGTGTGTCTTCATGCCTTATGCATACTACAAAGGGTGTAAGAAATTCCCCCTCCTCTCCAAGTTGCTTTCAGCATGTGGAATTTTATACTTAGACCTTTTGTGTGCTTCCAAAACTTTTTAGTTGCCTGTTCTTCAATTTCACCTGCATAGCCTTTTATTTCTTTTATATTTGCAAGGTTCTCTGCATGTAAGCAATTTGAGAGGGAAGCAAAGGAAACAGCTTGAGTTAGCCATTTTTTGTTCTAGAATTTCCCTGCGTTAATCTTGTCCTTGAAAATACGTATGTACTCTTTCCTTAAACTCCATGAGGCTTTGTTTCATTAGATACTATTCCTTTGGTACCCTTTCCCATTTAACTTACCTTTTGTTCCTAAGTCCTGTAAAATACCCCTTGGACCTGGATTTATTATAACTGCTTTTCTCCACTGTATATAAAAGATATATTGTGATTGTAAATCTTTGTGTGCCATGTTTGCCACAGAGCCAGGATTTTGTGAACAAAGATGTAAGAATTTATTACTTTCTGATCTCGTAGCACTATTCCTGATCAGAGAACTCCAGTTGCTTCAACACACAGTATTAGCAGTGCCACCACCCCAGATCGAATCCGCTTCCCAAGAGGCACTGCAAGTCGTAGCACTTTCCACGGCCAGCCCCGGGAGCGGCGAACTGCAACATATAATGGCCCGCCAGCCTCGCCCAGCCTGTCCCATGAAGCCACACCATTGTCACAGACTCGAAGCCGAGGCTCCACTAATCTTTTTAGTAAATTAACTTCAAAACTCACAAGGAGGTAAGTGCCAGGCGGCGCTGGTTGTTTGGAGCAAATGCAAGAGCAAAAAGAGAAATGTCTTCTCCTCTGTTGTGTGAAGCCACTGCCCAGATGCTGTGCATTTTGTCTTTAGCTCATCTGTTTCTGGTTTATTTATCTAATTTTGTACTTGAAAACCTCTTAGAATAGAAATTACAAAGTTCAAAGTCTTTTCACAACACTCAAAGTTCTGAAGCACTTGGGAGGTTGTTGTTCTTTAATTATTGTTCCTTTTGATTACACATCTCTCCACAAGGCATGTAAACTGCAGTTTAGCAAAACCCTAGATCCACTGTAGGCGGGGGCCTGGCGCTCTGTAAGCAGTCCCTGAAGAAGACATTATACAATGTAATCATCCCCAGACACAGAGGAGAGAGATATTTCCTCGTCTCTCATTTCATTTCATTGTCGTTGAGGAGCACTGAGTTTCTTAGAGTCTAAATCTTGAAGTTTCTCTCTGTTGGTCTCAGTAAATTATAGTGAAAACAAGGTAACTTTCTTAATTGCTGTAGTTTTGGAGACAAAGTGCCTGGTTTATTCTTAGAAAGAAACTAGTATCTGGTCATGTATAAAATCCTTCATGTGTCCAGCAGACTATCATTTTGGGCTTTGGGAAATCTCTAAGGGTTCCTGAGGTGCTTTAACTTTGTTTCCATAATCTAGTCTGGAGGTTGCAAAAGCCTAGAAACACTGACTGCTACAAGAGAAAAAAGAAAAGATACCACTTTGCACCCACCATAAGCAAATAGCCCAAGGCATCTTTAGCCAGGGCCACACCCAGGAAACCTGAGAACCCCTGCAGTTCCTGGACTCCCGGAGGAAATTCTTTGAAATTAAACCTCACTATAGATTAGTATGTGCAAGGTTTGTCTTCAGGTTTGTCTGTTACAGACCTTCTTCTTCATCATCTTATCTTACTCACAGAACAAAGGTAGGGTCTTCTCAGAATCTAAAATGATTGATGCCCTCGTCTTTGTTTCTCTGCACTCCCTCTGGCCCATGAGCCTATACTGCTCTGTTTCATGCCATCTTTGTTATTTAACCTGCAAGCTAAGTACCACTTTTCAATCCCCTTATTTCCTCCAGTAGTTTTATTTTATTTTAGAGCAGTCATCTAAAACTTAGACGAGTCACATTTAACTGTCTTTCCTCAGATGATCTGTTTGTTGTCAGGGCATTGAATACCAGATTAGGGAGGACTTCTGATATTAGCATTGACTAGAGGTCACAGGAGTCAAAAGGTTCCAGTCTACCCTCTTATTCTCTTCTGAACCCCTTTGCTGAGACACCCCATTCCAGACTGGGCAGAAGAGCAGAATCGTCTATAAAGGGCCTTGCCAGGTTTGGGGCACCCATTCGTGACCAGCGAGAGAGAGAGTGAATTCAAGTCTGGTGACTTCCAGAAGAATTCATTCCTTCCTTTCAGAGTTATCCCATGGCCTATGCCAGGCTGCCCTGTCCCCCAGTTCCTTCCTCGGGGACTAGGCTGAAATGGAATCTGCTTCTGAAATTTGAGTGGTAGCAGATGGAGCCAGGTATCATTCACCTGGCTGATTACCTGCCTGACCCTGCTTAATATCAACTCATGTTTTGCCCTCTGAGCCCCAAGCACAACAGGGATGTCCAGTAGTCAGGTCTGTCTAAGCTTTAGTTAAAGGACAGTCAGTTTTGTGACTCTTTGGTCTATAACAGGCTCTTTAAATAAAACCTTGCACATCATTAAAATTCTTCAGTCTGTCTCCTTTGTGTGCATTTTTTTTTGTCATCTTAATATTATCGGTGATAAAAAATAATATCAGCTGCCATTTATTGAGTGCTTACTAGATGCTAAGTTAAATAGACATAGATGTATAGATATACTCGTTTTACATATATAAATATGTATGTGTGTATACACACACATTTTCTCTCACATACTCATTTAATCTCCACAGTCTACCCTGTGGAGAAGATATTATCCCAGTTTCATAGAAGAAATAGGTGAGGTTCAGAGAGATTAAGGCACATGTTCAAGATCCTACGGCAGAAATGTGCTGAGCCAGGTCTGTGGCTCCAGAAGAAGCCCTTGCAGCCACTCCCTTGTGCTCCCTTGTGGAGAAAACCGTAAAGGACTGTTGCAGGCAGGAGCCCTTTTCCCGCATTTTTTAATTGTATGTATTCATCTATTTGAATTGAAATTGGAGACTGAAGTTTCCTATTAAAACAAAAATTCTAGGGAGTGCCCTTGTATTTGCTAGATAGGATGCTGCCTGAGTCATGAATTGCTTAATGAAACCAATTAGATCTTCAAAAGAAAACACAAAAACAAAAATTCTAGGGTATCATCTTATTTTATAATTTCCAGGCGATTTCCACCCCTAAATTTTTGCAGAAGGATAGTCTTTTGTTTGGTAAAGTTTGCAGACTGAGGTCTGTAGTCTCCCTTCAGTTGTAGACAGTTCATTCTTAAAAACAAAGTCCTTGCTGCTGTGTCAGCCTTCTTATCCTCCCCTGACGATAATTCCTAGGATTACAGTTCTAGTGTCTGAAAGTCTCAGGTGTTTACACTTAGGTGCTGCAAAGGAGAGTGACTGCCAGTGACTTGGTGGGAAGAGGTCTGGCCTCAGAAAACCCACACTGCTCCTAGCCCTGCCCTGGACATGTGTGGCTTGGAGAGCTTGGGCTCTGCGGTGCTTTGCAGTCAGAAGAAGCAAGGCTTTCCCTTTCTGGGGCCAGGCCTAGTCTGCTTGGGCACTCAGTGCCACCTGTACCCTGGAAGCAGAGCGGTCCTGGCATGGATGCAGGGACTCTGCACCCGAGATTCATCCGTGTGGCCCCAGGCACAGAGGGAGGGCCTCAGTCCTGCAGCTTCCTCTCCTTTATCCCTTAAGGGATTCATGGGAGGAAAAGTTAAGAAAGAGAGTCCTGTGGTACTTGACCAATAACCCTGACTTTTCTCAGGTTGAAAATTTGAAAACAAAAATACATTTTCAAGACCTTTTAGTCAATTTTCAACTAAAATAATCTTTTGAATAATACTGCTTTATATTTATGCAGTGCTTAATTATGTACAAAATATTTTCACTTATTATCTTCTCTACTGTGCATAACCCTGCTGTGTACCACTTTTGATCTGATTATGAAAGTGGCTGGCAGTTATCTACCGTAGTTAGATATTTTTTAAATTGCTCAGTATCTGGAGCAATGCCAGCGTTATCCCAAATTAGGGGGGAAAAATCCAAGGAATTCATTAATTCGGTCAGTCACTCAGCAAATACATGTGAGTGCCTGCTGGGTTCAGTTGCAGAACTGGGTTTTAGAAATGGTTTGATGGGCCCAGCCTGCACTTGCCTGGGAACGCTGATAGCATGATAATACAAGCCTGAGTCATAGTTGGAAATTTTTTTGTCAGATTCTGTTCAATATAACCTAAGCATCTTCTTAAATTTTCTTAATAAGCAGAGTTACTACTTTTAAATACAACTCTTCCAGTTTAATACATAAAACATAAAATGCAACCCCCTCTGTTACCTTGTCATTTAGTTTTCATTTTGATAGCTAAAACTCTGAAAAGCCTACTTCATTTTAAACCCTAAGAAGTTATTTTTTTTCCTCAAAAAGTGATTTTTATCATACCACTGTGACAGACATTCTGTTAATATTTAAATCATATTCCTAAAGTAATGATTCTCCTAATGGTTAAACGTTTTATAATGAAATTTTTAATGTTTTTTACAAAGATGAGATTTTTGTTCATAAGATAATTCTGAAGAAAATTGAGAAATGTTGTTACTAGTACATTGCAAATGACTTAAGTCATTTCTTTAACACAAGATGTCGAATTTTATTATCTTAAAGTATATCCATCTGAAGATCCTTAGTAAATTTGATTACAGCCAGTGGCAATATTTACTGCTGAATTTTTTCTTACGAGTACAGATTTTTTATATTTCTAATTAAAAGATCACATACTCTGGGCCAACCTGGTGGTATAGTGATTAAGTTCACGTGCTGCCTTTTCGCAGCCTGGGGTTTGTGGGTTCAGATCCCCAGCACAGACCTACGCGCCACTCATCAAGCCACGCTGTGGTGGCATCCCACATAAGAAAATAGAGGAATATTGGCACGGATGTTAGCTCAGGGTGAATCTTCATCCCCCCAAAATAAAAAGATCACATACTCAATTACCTGCAATAATTTTACTTTTTCAACAAATGTCACTGTTTTATTGTTCATTGGCTAGAAGAGGAGCCCTGTTTTATTTGTTGTTTTTCTTTTTCTCTGTAATTGACTAGATTTTCTCTTTAATTTATGTAAGTCATTTTTGTTAATTTTTTTTTTTGGCTTAATTTCTTTTAGAAACATGTCATTCAGGTTTATCAAAAGGTAGGATTTATGTGTACACATTTTTTTTCAATCCTCACCCCAAAATGGCTCCTGCAATTAACATCAGGTTTGGCTTTCTAGCCCTGTTTTTTTCCTTTAAAACTAAACTTTCTGCTGAGAACTAAATACTTATTTCTTTGAGAGGAAACTGTGGGAAGAGATAAATTAACTGTCGGGCATTTTTAAAGGGACTGTGGCACCCCTGTAACAAGAGGCCTACGCATGCTCTGTGCATTTTCTTTCTTTGGTAGAATTATTTAGCATCCAAATAATTCTGTCTTTACTAATAACACTTAGCATGCTTCTGTTTGAAGAATGAGATGTTCAGTAACATTAATGTACAATTCATGATTAGCCTCAGGCATGCAAAAGGTAAGTGGTAATTGTGTTAGTCATCATTTTTTATTTCACAGAGGATTGAATTAGCAAAAGACTTTAAAATGACAGGGAAATTAGTTGATATTCTGATGCTTGAAACAAGCGTAAAATTCATGCTTACAGCCTCATTCGGTTTGGGTTTTTCTGAAATTAAGATGTGAACAGCTACATAGCAGAACTGTGTTAATATTTTCAGAGAGTTGAAAAGTAAATAATATTCTACCTAAAGCCACTTTCCACCAACCACTGGAGAAAGCATATCTCATTATTTTTACTTAAAGCACCGTAGTAAATGTTATTCCTACTAGATGAATACTTTTGGATGTTGGCAGTCAAGAGAACAAAAAAGTTGCTCACTGTCTTGGAATGCACACATATAAGGCAGACAATCTGCCATTGAGGCTGCATTGTGCCTGTGCCGCTCAACTCACTGTAAGGCCAGGCTACGGTTTTTTATGGTGATGAAACCAGTGGGTCACTGAAGGGCTTTGTTAACATGAGCTCTTTATCAAAAACTGTGGGAAGAGTGCTTTCTTCCTGTGGGAAATTCCACCCCGTGATTATTTTTTAATTGATCTTCCCAGTTGCCAAATTTTTCGTTGGACAGAAAATTTTATAATTGAATGTAGAATTCAACTGATAGAATTCATTTCCTTTTAATTGGAAACCCATTATACTTTGGGGAAGTGATTTAAAACGTCAAAATAACTTCATTCAAAGGCCATGAGTGTGCTCAGACTCCAGAGCTGGGCAGGGGTTCCTTTTGTGTGTGTGCAGCCAGACTCCTGCATGGCCTGCGTGGATACATGAAGAATAGTCGCTGGTTGAGTCACAGCTGTGAGAGTAGGAGTTTTAAAATAAGCTCATCTGGTGAACAAAAAGTGCTTTGTTCATTTTATGATGTTTGTGTTTGTATATGGGTGGTCATGTACTGGTATGTAAGATTTCTTTTCTCTTTCCCACTTGTCTGTGCTTCTACATTCTATTCGTTGAGGCTTCCAACTGAATATGAGAGGAACGGGAGATATGAGGGCTCAAGGTGAGGGAAATGATTTTTACTTAAAATATTTTATAGATATTTACCTCATTTCTGTTGCAGAGGCAACACTCTTTTCTGAATATTCTGCGTCATATTCCTGCTCTCAATGGAGGATTGCTTAGTTAGGTCAGCATTATGTGGTTCAAGAAGCGTATGTGTGTCCCTGCTGCTGCCTCCCTGGGGGCCTGGGCCCACACGCTATGCTGTGCCCTGGTGGCCACATGAGGGCGTCGGAGTCCCGCTACCACCCACTGGTGAAAGGCTTCCAGATTCCAGCCTCACCTGGCTTTACATTAGTATTTGGGTGTTAAAATACACGTCTCTCCTACCTAGGCACTGACAACCTGAAATACGAGGTCTGGGAGTCTGTAGGAGCACTCTGGACGTGTCAGTGACTCTTAGCATGGTTCTAGTCTCAAGGAATGAAAACAGAATATTAAGTATAATTTTCGTATTTCAAATTAGTTTGGTTTTTTTTTAAGAATGATTATGTAGGGGCTGGCCTGGTGGCATAGTGGTTAAGTTGGGTGTGCTCCACTTCAGCATCCCAGGTTCGGATCCCAGGCATGGACGTACACCACTCATCAAGCCATGCTGTGGAGGTGTCCCACATACAATATAGAGGAAGACGAGCACAGATGTTGGCTCAGGGTCGCTCTTCCTCAAGCGAAAAAGGAAGATTGGCAACAGGTGTTAGCTTAGGGCCAGTCTTCCTCACCAAGAAAAGAAAGAAAAGAAAAGAAAAAAAGAGAACAATTATGTAGCCAAGTGTTTGTGGGGGTTTTTTGAGGAAGATTAGCCCTGAGCTAACATCTGTGCCCATCTTCCTCTACTTTATATGAGGGACACCTGCCACAGCATGGCTTGCCAAGCAGTGCCATGTCCACACCCAGGATCCAAACAGGCAAACCCCGGGCCACCAAAGCGGAACATGCAAACTTAACCGCTGTGCCACCGGGCTGGCCCCAAGTGTTTTGCTTTCAAATTTTGTATAGCTGTCACTGGGATTTGGGGGTAGGGGCAATCACCACATAAGCTCAGGACGCTGTCATATTTCCTGATCTCTTCCACTTGTGTCCTTTTTTATACCAGTCACCACCATGCTGTTTCAGGTCGTTGGTAACTTATTTGCTCTCTTCCTGGTCTTTCTAAAGCACAACTCTGATCATACGACTTTTCTGAATGAAAACCTGCAGTGGCCCCAGTGCCTGACTGACTATGTCCATGCAAGGCCCTGTGTGGCCTCAGAAGCCCCAGCTCCCTGCCCCACCCCCCAAGTTGAGACAGAGCGTTGGGGTGAGAGGAGCCAGGCAGCATTCCCACCCCTGGGCCTGACCATCCCAGCCTTGAGCAGGTTCTAGCTGTCCTGAATTTGTTCCCCATCCATGATAGGACCGAGCTCCTGCTGTGATGAGGATCAGGTACAGTGGGCCTGCCCATGCAAGTGCTCAATAAAGGCCAGCAGCTGTTGTGGGGTGACACTTTGACCCCGGTTCCAGTCTGTCTGTGCATTTTATTATGCCCTAAACACTTTCTGTGCTTTATATACCTCCTTGCCTTTGCTTATGATGTTCCCTCAACACACAGAAACTCTTCCCCAACCTCTGTCATGTTGTTGAAATCCCACAGGCTCTTCAGAGCTCTTCTCAGATGCCCTCGTCCCTCATGATCCCACCCTGCCTTTCACTTGCACTTCTATTAGCCAGGCCCCACCTCCATCTGTGCCCCTCTAGCAGGCTGCCATATCTTTCCTGTCCTACTGCTGTTTGCTTAGGTTACAATCTTCCCTTCCCCCACTCCAACTTAGTTTGAGAACTTTTGCTAATTTTCGTAACTTAGCAACTAACAGCATTTTATACATAGGAAGCTTCCAGTCAGTTTTGGTGGATGTAAACCAAATTGAATATTTTCCTAGCAGGTTGGCAACAGGGAGAGCTATGTGCATAGTAAAACCTATGACCCACCTTCAGCTCTGATGAATTTGCCGTAGGATTAAGTATATTTAACATACCTATACTGGGTGTTTTTAGTGCACAAGAATGTTAGGCATTCATCATCCTAGTTAAAGCACCCAGATGCACACATGAGAATGTAAATAACAGTTTGCGGCAATAATGATGAAATGCCTTGGAACAGTAAGATAGTAGATGCCTGTTCTTGGAGTTTCTGAGAGAGCTGTGCCTGGACCCCACTGTGAAACCACTTCGTGGATATTGGGACCACAGCTTGCATTTTGTGAATCCATACAGTTTGCATTCAAACTGGTGGTTTCAGTGCTCAGTAGCAAATAAGCCTTAACATTTCATTTTTCTATTTCAATAGTAAGATAAGGTCATCTAAGAATTCCTTTTAACTGTGAAATTAGAAGTTTAAATTAGGGGACCCCGGTGGTGCAGTGGTTAAGTGCGCACGTTCCACTTTGGTGGCCCGGGGTTCACCAGTTCGGATCCCTGGTGCGGACACGGTACCACTTGGCAAGCCATGCTGTGGTAGTGTCCCACATATAAAGTAGAGGAAGATGGGCACAGATGTTAGCTCAGGGCCAGGCTTCCTCAGCAAAAAGAGGAGAATTGGCGGCAGATGTTAACTCAGGGCTAATCTTCCTCCCAAAAAAAAAGTTTAACAAAATACAAGGAAAAATATCGATGTGGGTGGAGGGGACTGAGAGAATGGCCCACCCTCCACCCAGTTGTGCACACAGCATCTGGGGCCATTTGCAGAGAAAGCGATTTTGAACTGTGTTGAGCCACTGGTTATCCAGAGTTAAAAGTTACAGTGGAGGTTATCATAATTGAATTAAAAAGAAAAACTGTGGTAGAGGGGAAGCAGCCAGGCCGAGCAGGATCAGAGGCTAGCCTGCTGACCCCTCCCTGCTGAGCTGGGTCTGTGAGGGCCCTGACACCTTCTACTGCCTGCATTCAGCCTGGGAGGGAGAGTTGGGCTCTTGGAGATATGATCAGCTCTCTACTTTGCCTGATTTCCAAGGATTCTGTTTAACAAATTATTTTCTTAATTTTCATAAGTACAGATGGCTGGTGAAGATTCTCAGCCAAATAGATTTTTTGCATGTGTGGCTTAAGATTTTGGAGAGTGGGAGAGATAATAGGTGAATACTTCTTAGTAGAGGAACAGGTTACCACATGTGAGCCTGTGCAGGAAAAATGTGGAGATCAGCTATTATGCTATTTTAAAGATGTTGATTATGAGCTAGCTAAAGTAGAAAAGATTGGTTTTCCTGTGCAGTTAAAAATAAACCTGCCACTGTGCATTTCAGTCGCAACGTATCTGCTGAGCAAAAGGACGAAAACAAAGAAGCAAAACCTCGTTCCCTGCGCTTTACCTGGAGCATGAAAACCACTAGTTCCATGGATCCCAATGACATGATGCGGGAAATCCGCAAAGTGCTGGACGCCAATAACTGCGACTATGAGCAGAGAGAGCGCTTCTTGCTCTTCTGTGTCCATGGCGATGGGCACGCAGAGAACCTCGTGCAGTGGGAGATGGAGGTGTGCAAGCTGCCAAGACTGTCTCTGAATGGGGTCCGGTTTAAGCGGATATCAGGGACATCCATAGCTTTCAAAAATATTGCTTCCAAAATTGCCAATGAGCTAAAGCTGTAACCCAGTAATTATGGTGTAAATTAAGTAGCAATTTAAAAAGTGTTTTCCAGAACACTGATGGAAATGTATAGAATAATATTTAGGCAATAACGTCTGCATCTTCTAAATCATGATATTAAAATATAAGGATGAGAGCACGCCTGGGAGCGAAAGCTGGCCTTTTTTCTACCAATGCACTACATTAAAGATGTGTGACACGTGTGCCCTCTGTCTTATTTCCACTGCCCTGAAAGTCAGCGTGTGACATCCATCTCCATGTGCCTCCTGTCTGTGTGGGTGTGAAAGTCGACTGTGTGTGTATGAAGTAGTGCATACGGAAGCATCTCCTGACACTGGCAGCCAGAATTGTTACAAGTACCTCTGCGGGAGATCATTTGGTGCTAAAACATTAAAATTGCCAAGAAGGAAAATAATGAATTACTACTAAGAATTAACCTTAAGACTAGTTGATAATACAGGTTTACAGTTCATGCCTGTGGTTTTGTGTTTGTTGTTTTGTGTTTTTTTTTAGTGCAAAAGGTTTAAATTTATAGTTGTGAACATTGCTTGTGTGTGTTTTTCTAAGTAGATGCACAAGATAATTAAATTCACTTTTTCTCAGTAAAATCTTGCATTGTCTCCTAATACTATATTTAAGACTCAGATTAAGGCAGTGACTAAAAGTATGTCTCTTTGCCTCCACCATCAAGTTGAACAAAAGCAATTGGAAAATGTATAAAGGCTTGGGGCCGCTGTGTCCTTAGTGTGGGTCCTGGCATTTTGTGATTACTAGCATCTTTCTTCCCCAAAGGCAATAAAGGGAGAAGACGGTGACCTGAGAAGGAAGGGAATCGGGAGTGGCTGGCAGCCTGAGCCTCAGGAGCCCCTGCGCACCCCTGTGTGGAGAAACGCCAGGTCTTGACAGTTCTGGGTTTATTCTCCATTAAGTATGTAATTTTCCTCTCCTTTCTTTTTTTGTGATTCAGTACATGAATCAGACCTCCAGCTTTTTTCCAACACCTACATGGTTATATAGAGGGGGTAATGAACTCTGTCAGTCAGCTTGACACTTTAATCTCATGGGGAAGTTGTCACTTGATTGGTGTGCTGTTTGGGTTCTAGGTTTGTTAGTAGTGGTCAGAGTATGAAAGGCTGGACAGATAGTCAAGCAGTCACAGATCCTTGTTGTCTACCAGGCCGGGCACTGTTCTAGGTGTTTGGGACACATCAGTGAACCAAACAGAGATCCTTAGCCTGATCACGGTGGCAGTCAGTAAACACTAATAAGTATCTAGTATGGAACAAAGGTAGTAAATGCCGTGAGAAAGTCACAGAGTGGGGTAAGGCATTGCAGAGGTCCTGGGGCCAGTAGTGATGGGTGGGGACAGGGTGCTTAAGCAGAGACTTGACTTCAAGGGACACATCCACACAGATCTCCGGGAAGAGTGGCCGGCAGAGGCCTGAGGCCAGAGCACACCAGCGTGCTGGAGCAGAGTTGTGGGTGATGCGGTCAGAAGGCCCACTGGGTCTTGAAGACTATTGCAAATGCAAGTCTTTTACTCTGAAATGGGAGCTAAGGGTGGTGGGGTGGGGCGGGAGGAGGGGGGTTGAACAGAGGAGTAGTATGGCCTCAGGTTTTCACAGAATTGCTGTAGCAGCTGTGTTGCAAATCATCATAGGAAGAAAGGAGAAACCAGGAAACAGGAAAGCCGTTGGGCGGCTGTTGACAATAGTTAGGCAAGAGATGGTGCTGGCCCAGTGAGATGGTGATTGGATTCTAGAAGTTTTGAAACAAGAGTCAACTGCCCTTGCTCTTGGATTGGATATGGTGAATGAGAAAAAGCCAAGGATGACTGTGCGATTTTGGCCTGAGCCACAGAAAGGATAGGGTTGCTGCCAGTTGAAATGGAGCAGGATGTGTGAGCAGGTTTGGACGTGTTGAGTTTGAGGTGCCTTTAGACACCAGGTGGAGACTGGAGAGAGACCCTGGGAGCCCTCCACAGGTGAATGGTTCCTATTTAAAACTGGGGGAGAAGCTCACCAGAGAAGAGGAGAGGACCAGCCCTGAGCCCCGAACACGAAGTGGTGAGGCCAGGGAGAAGAGGCGGAGCAGGCAAAGGAGCACTGAGGTAGGAGGAGCGGCAGGCCTGGGAGCAGGGAGGATGGCGGCGCAAATGCCCTTTAACACAAAAGTACAGAGCATCATTTTAAGCTCCCTGGAACTTTCAAATCTCTATTAAAATAACAGTAAGTCCTCTCTCCCTCCTTTTTTCATTTGAGGCATCCTACTTCCTTTTCCAGACCCGGTTCCTTTCAGCCTGCACTTCTGTAACAGCTCAGTGTGCATGGGTTCCTGTGCGTCATCACCCTGCAGAAGTGTGCAGAGATGAAGGGAGCTCTGCCAAGTAAAGGTGTGGCTACGGCCTGGTTCCTTCTTATCTTTATGCCTAGGACACGTTTTAAATTGTTTTTCACATCCATCTTCTCAAGGACAAATTGAATACTAGAAGTTAAACTCCTTTAAGAGAAATTAGTGTACCACATACCCTGATGAAATAGCTAGTCCTTAGCAGACACAAATGTTCGTAGTACTTTCAGTTGCTTATTTGTCATAAGCAGTGTGTGCATTTTAATACATTACTGATCCAGTGAGAAATGACTGTGTCTGTAAGACCACTGTTCACCCACAGAAGTCATTTAAGTTGGTCATATTTAAAAGGCTCTGTTAGTAATTGACATTGACTTGATTTTACCAGCAACATAAGTAGTGTTACTGAGTTTTACTGAGGTTAAAACATGAAATCTCATCCATTACTAAGGGACCCATGCCCTTCGTTTAGATGCTGCATTTTCAGGATGTGACATTTTTATTCTGCATACAGTGAATTTGGAAAAGGGATGTTTTCGAGTACTTGAAAATCACTTGAGATGCAAAGACAAGGCCACATTTTTTCCTCCTTCACTCCCCTGGAATCCCTCTGAGGTGAGGTAAGGTACCTGCTGGGGGCGGTGCTGCTGGTCTTATTTACCCAACAACCAGAGTGTTGTCCTACTCCTGAAAATAAAGTTGATGTTCCAGTTATGCTGGCTTTTCCTCTCCTCTGGATCAGCAAATCACAGGAACCAAGACAATGTTCCTTAATGACATACCTGGCTCTCAGGTCCTCCTTTCATTTCTAAAAATGAAGATTCATGCAGAAAACTGTTCAGAAACATGACTGACTTTCAGAAGCAGAGTGGATACTTCAAGGATGCCTAAGTGAACTTGTAAAAAAGTACTCTGCCAGGAAGTGAGCCCCCGGCTATAGAGCAGGTGCTGAGGCTCTGCCCACTAGTTACTGAAGCAGAGTCTGGGTGGCCATGAAGGCTGGTGGTCCAGTGGGTTTCATTCTGAAACAGGACTTCTTAGATTCACTTCACCCAGATGTCAGAGCCCTGCCTGTTTAGAAGTGATTTAGGCAGTGCAGCCTAGTGGTTGAAGTGTACACCCTTGACCTAGGCAGCCTGGTTTCCATATTCCAGCTTCATGACCTTGGGTTTCCTCCTCTAGCAAGTCAGCATGTTAGTAGTAATATCTCACTCTGGGTTGTTGGCAGAGTCCACCAGACAACAAGTGCAGCAGGGCGCCTGGCAAATGTTAGCAAATAGGGCAGCTCAAACAGGCTCAGGTCTTTTTAAACAAAAACATAAGCTAACCCTCTCCTCTTCCTCCCCACCAAGCTTACCCAGGGCATGGAAGTCCTTGAACAGTGGACTCTCTGGCTCTCAGGAGAGGACACTGCCCTTGCAGCAGAGACTTGATAGAGAAATTTTAATTTCTAGGGACCGGCCCCGTGGCCGAGTGGTTGGGTTCGTGTGCTCCGCTTCGGAGGCCCAGGGTTTCACCGTTTTGAATCCTGGGCTCGGATGTGGCACCGCTCATCAGGCCATGCTGAGGCAGTGTCCCGCATTCCACAACCGGAAGGACCCACAACTAAAAATACACAACCATGTACTGGGGGGGGGGGGTTGGGAGAAAAAGGAAAAGTGAAATCTTTTAAAAGAAAAAAAAAAAGGAAATTGCAATTTCTAAAGTATAGAGTTCTGGTCTCTAAGCCTGCTGTTAGAAAAGTTCCTGGCCTCAAGCCTTTGCTGGTGTTCCAAGAGGACAAGGAAGATGAGTGAGCCTGGGGTAAGGGCGCAGACAGAAGGAGGCTGATGGTGCCCTGCCCTCCTCTAAGCTTTTGCTCATGTCTCCTCCTCAAAGAGGCCTACCCTGGCCATCACATTTAAAATTGCACCCAGGTCTCCCAGGCCTGTTTGCCTAACTCTGCCCTCTCACTGTCTGCTGTTCTTAACACACCAACAGTCAAGATCATTTACAAATTTATTTTGTCTCTTGTGTCTACCCTCCCTGCCCTTACTAGAGTATAGCAAACCACATGGGGCAAGGATCTTCATCTTTTTTTCTTCCTGTATCCCAAGTACCTAGAATAGTGCCTGGTACACAGTACAAAATAAATATTTGTTTGATGATGATGATGAAGAAGCACAGGCAAGAGATACCTAGAAAGCACAAGGCAGCTTTAGTGGCTTCAGTCAAAACTGTTACTGAGGTTTGTGCACAGCTGCCCTGACCCCAGATGGCCAAGGATGAGACAGGCAGTGGCTGTGGGAAGCTGTATTTTGGTTTGTGGCCCATCCTACTTGGTCTCCAGCATCCCTCGGAGCCCTTCCTGTTTTATAGACAAGGCTCAGAGGTGGGATGAGAATGGAGCCCACAGTTCCCGGGTTTGGCCAATGTGCTTTTTTCTTCACCGAGCTGCCTGTAATGCTGATGCCCATATTGTGTCATTCAGCTCTAGTCAGACACAGACCACTCAAGTCCCCAGGTGAGTCATACAGGAGTATGGTCATACAGGAGTAGGTCCTGCATCACATGACATTTGCTGTCAGGTGTGAAACTGGGAGTTGAAACACTTGGCTTAACACCTTAATCTGTGTCCCACACAACAGAGTCACGTGGTCAGTGTATCATTTAGATTTCAGTCTGTTAAAAGAGTAGCAACCTGAGGCTTGGCAGCTGTGTATAAGCTGGTGTTTAATCAGGAGATCAGAAAGTTCTCTAGGTATTGACAGTAGCCTTCACCTCTGACTGCTCTGTCACTGGCGTCAAGCCGAAAGTGAGATGTGGTGAGCGGAAGTCCTGGTTCGTTGTGCCCACACGTGCCTCCCACCTGTGATAGGGAAGCTGGTTCTCGGGTTCACCTAGGGCCGAAGACTAGACCACCACTTGCTAAGACGACCTGGATCTGCAAAGGTGAAGGCTGGGGAAACTGGAGGCTGCATTGGGCACTTACGTTGCCCTTGGCTTTGTTTTGTTGGTTTCTTTTGGTATTTGTTGTTTGTGTAGTGGGGCTGATCTGTTACAAATTCTGAGGTTCTCACATCTTTTCCAGCTCCCTGGATATTCATTCCTATGGTTTCCAGCTGTGCTGAAATACCTTCGTACCAAATGGGTTGATAAATAGGAGCCTTTGTGGAGGTTCACTGAGAAAAGAGACAACTGATCATGCTGCAGCTTTCCCCACCAGGCTGTGCCTTTTGCAGTTTCCTGCTCTCTTTCTACATCCCACCCACCTAACCCACCTCTAAGTGCTATTTTAAGCCAGCATTGTAGAACTCATCCATCAAGCAGAAGGGAAGTCTACAGTTGCTCATCAGGAACGTCTCCAGCTTCTGCTGGACACCTTCAGTCCAGGGTGCTCAAGCACATGCACACCCCAGGGAGCTGGGAAGAGTTTTGGCTGGTTCTGCATTTTCCTGATGCGGATCGGCTTCTTGCACCACCCTGGTGGTATCTCCTGCTCTCGGGAGTTTTAACTAGTCAAGGCTCAAGTATGTGAAGATAAAAATTGTATTGCTTCCCTGAAATTCCCTTCTCCAAGTTAAACTGATCTAGTTCTTTTCAGATGTTTCAGGACAAGAAATGAAGACTTTTCATCATTGTTTGTTCATATGGTCATTCATGGATCTGCATATTTTGAGGGGGTAGGGGGGCAGCTACTCTCGAGGGCTTGGTGCTAAACTCAGGGGATCCAGAAATAAACAAGGTAAGACCCATGTCCTCCAAAAGCTTGGTCTGATGGCAAGAGGGGTACAGACACAGTCCCAAAACCCGGTATGGCCAGTGCTGCATGAAGGAATGCCAGGGCTCGAGGCTGAGCAGGAAGCCTGGTCTGGGTGGAGGAGGCAGGTAGAGATGACAGCCTGAAGCACCCCCTAGTTTGCTCAGTGGAAGAGGAAGGAGTAGCACCTGCAAAGGCAGGTAGGGAGGGGCCCACCCTGTCTCAGACTCAGAGTGTGGTGGGGCAGTGACGGGGCCAGGGTGCTGCTGGACGGGCTCTGTCTTGTTGCTGTCCCAATAAAGCATGTCTCAGACAATGCACCTCTGTTCTTTTAAGGGGACTTCCTTAGGGAGTGACCTGGCAGGCTTCAGGGTAGAGTTCTGCTGCTGCCAGACCAAAACAGACTCCATTGCACTGGGAAGCCAGGTCCTGGGGCCCAGAGAGGAAGGCGTGGGGCACCTGGCATGGCAGCTTCTTCCGGAGTGAATTCTGCGCTGACTTGTCTCTCCCTCTCTCTCCAGAGGGAGCTGCCAGCAGGCGTGGGTAGGTGTGAATACATTCTCAAAGCAGGCATGCTTTGCATAGAAATAAGCTGGGAAGTAGGAGCATATGTAGCCATGTTTATTAACATGGCACCAGTAGTCCTTTGGTAGAGAGTGCCCCTGAGAGCCGTTTCCCAACACCAGGAGCTGCACCCCTCCATTAGCCCCAAATGCACTGTGCATGCTAGGATGCTGCTTGGGCTGGTCCCTCCCCTGCTCGTGTCCTCAGGCCAGTTTCTGCTCACTCCTCAGCACCCAGCTCAGCTGTCATCTGCTGCCTCCAGTCCTCGAGGTTCTTAGCCTCTCAGCCCCAGCCCAGCTGGCCTCTCTCATTGGCTGTCCCTGTGCCCTGTATTGCTGGGTCCTCTGCATTTTCTGAGCTCTGGAGAATCCTGATGGGCTTGTCTGATGGCTCATCAAATATGAACTCAGCCTGTCTGTAATGGATGGGAGTTCCCGTTTCCCAGAAAGGCCATGCTGGGCGTCGTTTTGTCCTGACGTTGCTAAATGTGTAGGACATGTTTTGCTGGGTTGCATTTCCTATGATCATATCATTAATAAATTGAACTGCACTGGAAAAGCAAAGTCATGTTATCGTATGTCCTTGAGGCTAGGCGAATACAGAAAAGCAGTCAGCACCTCAATCCTCCTTCCTGGTGTAAACAAAGAGTGAGGAGGCGGTGGCAAGACCTCTGGCCTACCTCTGCTCAGAGCGTCTCCTCTCTGAGATAGGCACTGTTGCCATGACTTGTGGTGCAGCAGCACAAGTGGCCCCTACCAGGCACAGAGTCAATTTCAAGTATGGATTTTTATGCACCACCTTTATTTCTTTTTGAAAATGTAATGCATTCAAAGTGCTGTTTAATATGTTGGGCAGTTGATGGGTAAAAAGTATCGACAACTCTAGACTTCTGACTTTAGTGAAAATTTAATAGAAGTTTTGTGGGGTTTTTGCTATATTGTGTATTTCTGGAATAACCTGGGCCTGTGTAACCACAGGCCACCTGTACCAGTAGTCGGAGCAGCCCAGGTCAGTTGGCATGGATGAGTGAGGGAAGGCCCAAAGCCTGACCCCATAGTTGGCATTCTCAGAAGCTTCACAGTGAAACAGTTGTATGACAGGAGAGTGACAAAGGATAAAGCCCAAGGAGAATGACAGGTGAGCACTGAGATCCTTCCTGAAAGGAAGGCTGGAGCAGGTGGGAAAGTCTTCCCTGGAGATTTGGGTATAGGTGGGTTCTGCGCTTTGGGTGGGCAGCACAGAACGTGGAAAGCAGAGAGCAGACATGCAGAAGGGAGCCCCAGGTTAGACAGCAACAGCAAGTGAAAACAAGTCTGGAGGTGTTAGTGCCACTGCCATCAGTCTCCGGTCTTGTGTGTGTGTGAGGAAGATGGTCCTGAGCTAACATCTGTGTCAATCTTCCTTTTGTAAGTGGGATGTCTTGAGATCATGGCTTGATGAGTGGTATATAAGTCCGTGCCCAGGATCCCAACCCACGAACCCCAAGCCGCCAAAGCGGAGCATGTGAACTTAACCACTGTGCCACCGGGCCAGCTCATCGTGTGCCATGTTGAGTGCACATTGGCATGGGGGGTGTGCCCAAAGCCAGGCTGTGTTTCTGAAGCCAGTGGTCTCAGTTCCAACTAAATTCCTGGACACATTCACCTCCAAGTCCTGCAGAACCCTGAGCAGGCCGGCGAACACCAAGTTGGGCCCCACTTTGCAGTAGGGTTCGTAAATGACAGAGCAGGGTCCCAACCCCAGTCCCCATCGCCCAGTCAGAAATGGTGCTGGCCGTGATGTGTGTGCACCAGGTTGCACACAGGCGGGTGTTCCACCTGCCAGACTTGGGTGGTGTGGTCTTTGTCCTCATCCTAAGATGGCCACTGGAGCGTTTTAAAAATCCATGGCTATGGCTGCTGCCAGAGAATCTTGGAAATATGCTCCTCTAACTGGAGCTGTGTGCCAGGCTCAAAACCAGGGTTTTGCTCAAAAACAAAAGCAGAAGGGGAGAATGGCTGCTGGGAGACAAGCAGCTGTCTCTGCTCAAAGATTTGGCAGAAACCTGAGGAGCTAGAAGGAATGCTTTTCTGGGTCTTAAGGTTAATTATTTAAGTCAAGGCTTAAATTTTGACAAGCCCCCAAGAAGGGTGTGAAAATCAGGACTTCTGAAACCAAGCAGAACATTTTCACTTCTCTGTGTCTTTAGCAAAGCAGGACGTATTATGCAAAGACAGGTTTGGCGAGAGAAGTGGAAAGAGTCCACATGCTGTGGAGGACCCCTGCAGAAAGCCTCTAGCCACACTTGGAATGAGGATTTTTGTCATCCAGTTCACATGTAAAAAGCCTCAGTTCTCCAAACTGAAATGCTGTCTCCTGCTCCAAAACCTCACAGCCAGAAAGATGACTTCTTACCAGTCAAAAGATTGTTTCCCTTTGTTACCTATGGAAAAGGAAATTAGATCAGAATCCATGTGAGTGCAGTGTGCAACCCGCAGCGGGCTTTAGGAGGCTTTGCTGTAGGCACCGGCGGCTCCAAATAGAAATTCAGGGGCCTGCCGGGTGGCACAGCAGTTAAGTGCACATGCTCCGCTTAGGTGGCCCAGGGTTCGCTGGTTCAGATCCCGGGTGCGGACATGGCACCGCTTGGCAAGCCATGCTGTGGCAGGCATCCCACATATAAAGTAGAGGAAGATGGGCACGGATGTTAGCTCAGGGCCAGTCTTCCTCAGCAAAACAAAAAAGGAGGATTGGCAGCAGATGTTAGCTCAGGGCCAGTCTTCCTCAGCAAAACAAAAAAGGAGGATTGGCAGTAGATGTTAGCTCAGGGCTAATCTTCCTCAAAAAAAAAAAAAAAATTCAGAATAAGGAAACTTCCAGGCAACTGCCACCTGCTCAGTTACTGCTAAGAGAAGGGGGTCCTGCACATGAGAGGTCTAGAATGTTCTGAAAAGTCAAAGAGCAGTGAAAAGAGCCCAGGACTTGGAACTGGATGATCTCACTAGTGACCCTGAGCCAGTCTCCCTCTCTTTGCCTCAATTTCCCTGTCTGTGGGGAAGCCTCAGGAGTGGTGAGAAGTTTGTGAAGAGCACATGAGGGGTGGTGGCATGAAGTCCTGCTACCTCAATAGTCTCCCACGAACTGTGACACAGAGCATTTTTTTAAAAACGCCACTTTAAAAAAGATTTGTTTTGGGTTATATAAGTAATACATGTTCACTGCAGAAAATTTGGAAAATAAAGTATAAAGAAGGAAATCACCTGTTCCCCGACCGCCCACAGTTAACTACAGTTCTCAGGGATTTTTCCATACGTGTTCTGTGTGGGATCTCAGAGGACAAGCTGTTGTATAACCTGCTTTTACACTTCAGCTTTTTTAAGCATGTCGCCATCTCAGTCAGTTCTGTTGGGGATGCCTGCGCGGTGCCTCATCGAGGGAGATGTCCTGGTTTTTAACCAAGCCTTTATTGTTCGCAGCCCTGACCCATTCTTCCCTATTCTAAGTAACTGTATCTCTTAATTATTTCTGTAGGCCAGTGGTTCTCAAAGAGGCAGGGGGCGATTTTGGCCCTCCCGGGACATTTGACGATGTCTGGAGACATTTTCATTGTCACAAGGAGGGGTGGGTAATACTGCTGGCATCTGGAGGTTGGAGGCCAGGGGTGCTGCTGAAGTCCAGCAAGGCCCAGGGGTGGCCCCCCACAGAATCACCCTGCCAGGTGTCAGTGGTGCCCAGGGGTGGCCCCCCACAGAATCATCCCGCCAGGTGTCAGTGGTGCCCAGGGGTAGCCCCCCACAGAATCACCCCGCCAGGTGTCAGTGGTGCCCAGGGGTGGCCCCCCACAGAATCACCCCGCCAGGTGTCAGTGGTGCTGCAGTTGAGAAACCCTGCTGTGGGATCATTTCCATCCGGGCCAAGGTGGAGTCACAGGTGTGAATGCTGTCAGTGTTACTCATGGGTGTACTTCACCGAAGACAGTGAATGAATAAAAGTGCCTTCCCACGATCCTGTCCTGTGGTAAGGTGTTTCTTAGACTGCCCATGTTTGACTGATTTCAAAGAAAATTAAACTCACCCTCTTCAAAAGTTTCTGGAATCCCGGGAAAGGGGGAGGTTGTAGGGACTCTGGTCAAAGGGTCCATGGACTGCTGAGCAGAGGTCAGCACTCAGAGCCCCCCTGAATGTATAGTAAGCCCTGCCTTGTCCCGAAAAGAACTAGCACAGCTTACAGGAGTGCATGTGATAGAGCAAGTTAAAATAAATGAGAAAGAAAATTGAGGCAAAGGGAAAATTACGGGTAGAAAAACAAGTGGCTCAGGAGAGCAGCAGTGGTTTCAAGTGCAAGCCAGGAAGTCAGGTGTAGGGGCCAAGCGGTTAAGATCTCGCACTCTCCTGCGGCGGCCTGGGGTTCGCTGATTCGGATCCTGGGTGCAGACATGGCACCGCTTGTCAGGCCATGCTGAGGCGACATCCCACATGCCACAACTCGAGGGACCCACAACTAAAAATATATAACTATGTACCAGGGGGCTTTGGGGAGAAAAAGGAAAAATAAAATCTTAAAAAAACAAAAAGAAGTCAGGTGTAGAAGAGGCTTCTCCCTATGGCCCTAGGGAGCAGGGCCTGAGGTGCCCACAGAGGGCGCTTGCCCCACCAGGTTCCGGAGAGAGCCCAGGTGCCTCAGCCAGCTGAGGGCCAGGTGAGGAGGGTTGGGGCTCATGCCTCTGCCTTTCAAGCTCCGAGGGGGTGGCTTTACTGCCTCAGAAGAAATCCTAAGCCACGCCCTGCACCTTCTGGGCCTTCCTAAGTGGCGTGTTGAGAGGCCTACACAGCACAACTGGAGATTTCAGCTCATTTGACATGACCACTGGTAGTTCTGGGTATGCCCTGTTCTGACAGTCCCAGCGGTGAGGAGGGTTGAAACATTTTCTTTGTGGAGAAGTGATGTGCCTGCCTGACCAGGCCCCTCAGGTACTTATGCACCTCTCAGGGTGGGGTGGGGACAGAGGCCCATCCCCTTTCCCCCCCAGGCTCAGCCCAATCGGTGGCGAGGGGGCCTGAGCAAGCTGGAGGGCCTTTGGCTGGAGGGAGCATGGGCAAGGGCCCCAGGGATGGGTGCAAGCGGACAGGCCCATGTGCTGTCACTGTGTGGCTCATGGGCACAGCAGAGCCTCTGAGCGGCTCCAGGAGTAGCTGGGAAGGGCTTCCCACTGTTCCTGCCATCTCTTCTGCACTGCTCTCAGCCTCCCCTCCCTGCATGGCAAGGCCTTTCCAGAGGGGCACACTCCCTGTGCTCATCACAACCCTTTCTCCCTAGTCACCAGAATCTACAGTCAACAAGTCACTGTCTGAGCCAGCCTCCAGCCCTCCAGCTGATGTGTGCCCCTGGCCTGCCGAAGACCTTCAAGGCAAAAGGGCAAGCCCAGAGCTGGCCCTGGCTCCCAGAGGGAGGGGGCTGGGTGCCAGCCTGGGACCCAAAGGATGGGGGCAAGAGACCCCCCCCTCCCACCAGCCTTGTGCATCAGAGGTCCTGCCCCCTACTATGCCTAGCCCACCCAGGTGTTCATTCAGCCCAGTCTCAGGGCCCATGCCCCTTGCCCGACAAAGGCTCCTTCAAGCCCTCCCCAGTGTGGACACTGCCTGGATGGGCTCCCCAGACCTAGCCTGGACACTGAGCCAGGACACACCTCCTGCAGCTCATACTCCATTGCTGCCCCCTAACCTACTTGTCCTGGGCTTCAGGGTCTGGGTTGACAAGCTGCCCCCAAACCTGGGGCATGAGAGTCCATTAGTCCACAATCTTTAGTGGACAAGACTGCCCAGCGCAGGATACGGTAGGTGTGGAGGCCATGCCCAGCTTCTCTCCTCCCAGTTATGGAGTAACCTCGGCAGGGTAAGGCCTGCCTGGCCAAAGCACAAAGAGTTGGGATGCCTCAGACCCTGTTGGGGGGTGGGAGTGTGGAAGGACAGAGTGGGCTCTGGCCAGCAGGTGGCAGCACAGACTGTCCGCAGAGCTGAGGAGCAGAAGGAAGACAAGCCTGGGCCCTTGGCTGGCTCACTGGTCCCACTTAGGCTCCCCAAGCCCTGGCTGAGCCCCTCAGGGTGCCCACCTGTGGCGGGGCTCCTGAGTGAGAGGCCAGGTGGTATTGGCAGCTGGGGTGGGTGGGCTGGGAAACCGAGACCAAGGAGACTGTGCCCTGAACAGCCCCAACCGCCGTCCTGCCCGGGGAGCCTATGGTGGGGACCCACCATGGGAGGCCAAGGGGCCCCTGGGTTTCCTGGAAGGGACTGGAGGGCTGGGCCAGGCTTGGGGGCCAGTGAGGGAAAAGTTCAGCCTGAGTAGAAGCTGGGAGGGAAGTGGAGGGGAGAGATCATTTAGGAGACAGAGAAGTGTTGGGGAGGGGAGGAGAGGTGGCCTTCAGACAGAAGGAGGCACAAGGAGGAATAGGGTTGTAGGGGAGTGACTTGGGGGAGTGGAGGACCGGAAAGGTATCAAGTTTCTGGGCTCCCGCCCCCACTCACAGCCATCCACACATCCTCCACGCCACAGGATGAGGCTGAGTAAAGTGCCAGGCTCCACCCGCCAGTTCCAAATGCCCTTAGATGCTCAGATTGGGGCTCTGCCACCCTGGATCTCCTCCCTCTCCCTGTACTTCGCCCACCAACCCACCCCAGGCCTGCAGGGAAGCCAAGTAGACAGGATGACAAGGAGGAGTTCATGGAATAGAACTGGGTGGGCATGGCAGAGAGACTGCCTCCTGCCTAGTCCCATCTTACAGAAGTGAAGCAGAAAGGGCAGACCCAGGACTCAGGCCCCCATGGCCTGGCTTCCAGGGCCTGGGCTGCCCCTGGAAAGGGGAAGTACCACTCAGACACTCAGGGCAGGCCAAAACCCTAGTTTATTTCAGCATCAGCAACGTCTTAGCCATCACAAAAATAAACTCTACCAAGGGTGAAGGAAGAAGTCTCTACAGCGAGGCTAAAGGCTCAGCTGCTAGGCAGCGAGCATCAGGGGTGCATGGCGGGCACTGCCCAGGCAATAAGTTAGGAAGCAGCGGGGCTGGTGGCGGTGGCAGGTGCAGGCCAGGACTTCACTTCTGGGCGGGCACGAGGTCATCAATGGCCTGGCCCTGCTCCAGCCGCTGCTCCATCTCAATGAGCAGCTTCACGCCATCCACCACCATCTGCACCAGCTCCACCTCCGAGAAGCCCAGGCGGTCTGCGTTGGAGACATCGAAGACCCCACCCACAGCCGCTGTGTCTACACCACCTGGGGAGGCAGTAAGGTCAGCAGGCTGTGGAGGGGCTGCCCCAGGGGAAGAGGACTGCCTGCAGCCCCTGCCCCACTTACCTGTGCCTCGCTTCTGAAGCCGCAGCCGCTTGAGCACCTCGGGGAACTTCTCATGCTTGCCCAGGTGGGGCAGCTTGATGTGGACACCTGCCCGCAGCCCCGTGCCAAGGTTGGAGGGGCAGGTGAGGATATAGCCCAAGTGAGGGTTCCACATGAACTCATAGTTCTTAGACTTGAAGAGCGTTTCAATCTGGAGGTGGAGAAGGCGTGAGAGGGGAGAACTGGCTGAGACAAACCCCCAGGGGACCAGCCAGAGAAGGTGGGACTGGGACCCGGGAGCCCCCTGGCAGGACCCTGAGGTGACTGAGACCTGGGTTCCCCAGGGGGACAGATGGGGCACCTACATCCCTGCCTGAGCGCTGGAGTCTGGCCCTGCCCCTTCCCTGGCACCAAGCCCCTAAAGTGCCAGCCTGGGTTGGGGGTGGCCAGGCCTGACCTGGGTGAGGCCGTTGCAGAAGCGGGTGAACACCTCCTTCATGTTGCCCCCCTTCTGCATGGAGATGACCCGCAGGTGGTCCTCTTCGTTGATCCAAACCAGGAAGGTCTTATTGTCATTGTGCCTGGAGGAGGGGCATAGTCAAGCTTCCTCCCTGGACTATGGTCTCAGGACACATCCAGGAAAAAACTCAAGGGGTCCCCAAACCTGAAGAACTTCCCAACTCCCTGAGGTTCTCATTCCAGCTGTACCCAGGAGCATCCACATGCTAGAGGCAGGCAGGGAGGCCAGGCCACCTCAGGGTACAAAACAAGCCCTGAGCTGCTTCCCAGCCTCCCAGCCTTGTGCTGTGTGGAATGGGTGTGGTGAGGGAGACAAGGTCCCCACCTAGGAGTTAAGTGGCGGGGACAGCCAGGACAGCCCCCCATCTCCAGGCAGGGAAGCGCTGTATGGGTGCTGAAGCCCACTCTACACAGACCCTGCACAGGGAGCAGGAGGTTGTAAGCCCTCCCGCTCCTTGCCCCTCCTTGAGGAAGCATCTGCGTCACCCAGCACCTGGCAGAGTCCCGGCGGGGAAGCGGTTGAGAAAGAAGAGAGAAAACAAGAAGCTCCAGCTCCCAAGAGGGAATGGAGAAGAGAAGCCAACACGACCTGTCCCCCACCTCTAAGATCCCGAGAGGCCGAGGCCTCCACCAGCTGGGATCCCTTTATACACCTGCGTGGTCAGGTCAAGGTCACCTTCGAGGAGGCCTGGGCGGCACCAAACCTGTACCAGGAGTGCGGCCCCTCCCTCCGCCTCCTCGTCCTCGGCAAGGGGAGGGTAAAAGGGAGGAGGGAGAAGGTAGAGGAGAGAAGATGGGGGCCTCGCGGGAGGGGGCACGCACCAGATGCCGCGGGCGTCTGGCCAGTCTCGAGCCATGCCCGAGGCCAGCAGCAGGGGCGACACAGGCTTGTCGAAGAGGAAATGGTCGTCGATAAGCTGCTGCTGCTCCGCCTCGGTCATGCTCTTGAGCGCGTAGTATCTGCCCGTCAGGTCGCCGTCCAGGCTCGACAAGGCTGCGGAGGAGCGCGCTCAGGAGGACAGGCGGGCAAGCTCCGGCCCCCCCCACACACCCCTACCACCCAGCGTCAGGGACCCGCCCCACCTCCCCATGCCCTCCTGGTTCTGTGGGAGCCCAGTCTACGCGGTCCGGGCGGCGGTCTGAGGCGGTGACCCCGGCCCTCGCTGGGTCCCAGGCCGCTGTAGGCGCGGGGCCGGACCCCGTGCCTCTGTCCCTCTAGGAAACCGGACCCGGCGCACAGATAAGAGCGCGGCGGTGGCGGCGGTGGTTCGGGTGACTGGTAAACAAGCCGGGCGGGGACTGGAACGGGGTCCCGGACGGGGACGGGGACGGAGACGGAGACAGGGAGGGGCGCCCGGCCCGCCCGACCCCTACCTTCCACCGCGAGCTTCTCGATGGCGCGGCGCTCCCCGCGGCTGCAGTGCGGGGGGAGGCAGAAGCCGCGGATGCTGCGGCCCGTGCGCACTCGCGAGCTCAGCACGTAGTTGGGGTCCAGGTCGTCGCCGCCCTGGGGGCCGAGAGGGGGTGAGAGCCGGGAGATCCCTCCCCAAAACGCCCCGCCGCCCTGGGCCGCCCCGCACCTGCAGGTTGTCGGGGTTGAGGTCGGTCTTGTGCTCGTCGCTGGGCTTGTAGCCGCCGTGCCGGTCCTCGATGATGGGGTCAAAGAGCTCCTTGAACACGTCGTACGACTCCTCGTCGCCCGCCACGCAGCCCACGGTCATAATATAGGGGTGGCCTGGGGGGGACGAGGAATGGGGACAATGACGTCACTGCCAGGCCTGAGCGAGCAGCTGAGGACCCTGCGGCTGCTTGAGGGAAGTGGGGCACTGGACCTTCGTCCCGGGGGTGTCTTGTGGATAAGGCACCGGCACCCTGACCCTGGGACTGGGGCGCGCGTACCCGGGTTGTCCACGCCGGTCTGGATGACGTCGTCCAGCGTGAAGCCGCTCGGCGTGCTCTTGGCTCGCAGCTCAGCGTACAGCTCGGGGGTCAGCACCTTGGCCATGTGGTTGTTGTGGCCGCTGAGGTCGGGGAACTCGTCCTCGGCAGGGAAGCGCAGCTTCAGCGTGTTGTGGCTATTGGAGAAGGGCATGGCGGCGGCGGGCTGCGGGGAGACGCGGGGATCAGCGGGGACTCGGCGCACTGGGCCTCCTAGGGACCTGCAAACCACCCACGGCCCCGGCCCCCAGCCACCCCGGGATGCAGCCAAGGTCAGCGGGGTCTGCAGCGCGCGCATTGGGGCGCCCGCACTGCCCAGGACCCCCGGCCCAGCCGGCGCGCGCGCTCCAGGCGGCCTGCCCTGGCGCGCCCGGAGCGCGTGATGCCCGGGACCCTGCGCCCACTCCGTGCGCAGCGCCCTGGCTCCCGCGCCCAGCGCGGCCGCCCTTGGGCCCACTCACCGGGCGGCCGGGCAGGGGTGGGGGTGCTGGGTCCGTCGGCAGCTCCGGGCGCGGCGCAGGCGAACAGCGGCCGCTCCGCGCTCCCGCGGCTCTTAAGGGACGCAACGCGGGCCGCCCATTGGCCACTATTTATAGCCCATTCATTCAATTGGCCCGCGCTGCGGGGTGGTGCCGCCGCTTTGTCCGCTGCCCTCAGCCCCCTACAACCCCCTAGGCTGCCCACCCCGACTGTCCCCTCGCCGGGACCCCGCGCAGCCAGCCTACCCCGCCCGGCACCCACCCAGGACCCCGAAACAAGAACCTCAGGCCGTTGGACATCCTGGAGTTACTCCCCCGACCCCCACTGCCTCCGGGCGGGAAACTGAGGCAGGAAAGCCACCGGGCACTTGAGGACGCCCGGGCTCGTCTGCACCCCAGCTCCTGCCTTTCCTTGCCCCGCCAGTCCTCGCGGCGGCCGCGGCGAGGGGCCGAGCAACAGAGGCCCGGGTTCCGCAGCAGGTATTGCCTCTCCCCGCCCTCTCCCCTCGCCCGGTCCGAGCTGGCCCCGAGCCGCCGACCTTCCTCAAGGTGCCCGCAAGCGTCTCCCGGGTGATCTTGGCGCAGAGCGAAGGTGTGCGATAGTTGCATTCTGGCTGCGGCCCAGCCCGGCGGCACCCACGGTGCCATGACCTTGGACACGTTTCCGGGCTCTGGGGCATCCGAGACAGAGACACCCCCCAGCCCCCCCACCACCCCCCACCCCGACCCGCGGGCCCAGAGCCTCCTGGTAGATGAAGGAACGCCGTGGCCCAGAGAGGCCGCTGGAGAGTGTGAAGTCTCATTCTCTAGACCCTAGCCCTGGGCCTTCTCCACAGGGAACAGGTTCCTCTCACCACCCCACCCCCACAGGAGTTCCCAGAGACTTGGCAAAGAAGGGAGAAAACGCTAACAAACAATAAGCATATGTGAGGGGTTTTTTTAACTCATTAAAAATCAGAATCATGCAAATTAAAATAATAACTATTCCTTCCACTACCTCTAGATTGGCAAAAATGTAAAAGATTGACACCAGCCAGTGTTGGCTTGGGGCTGGAATATGGAGAGACAGGCATTCACACTGCAACTGTGAATTGCTACATCCTTTTTGGAAAGTAATTTGGCAGTATCTTCTAAAATTAAAAATGTTTGTACTCCATGACCCAGCAGTCCCACTTCTAGGAATCCAGCTTATAGAAAGGACAGCCTCATTTCTCGTCGCAGATAGACCAAGGGATGTGTAGTGGGAAAAACAAACCTGGATATAACTCGATGCCCATCACTTGAAGAATGGCAGGGGTAGGAAGGCATGTCCCCAGTGTGGAATACCATGCAGCTGTTAAAAAGAGTGAGTCGGAGCTTGTGTGGTTTATGTCCATCATACGTTGCTTCATGAATAGAGGAAGGAAGGAAGAAACCCTTATCTATATGTATATTTAACAAAATTCCTCCAGGACTGCGCAGTGAGCTCTGTGGGCAGCAAGGTGAACATTGCACTGCTGCTGCGGAAGACTGGCCATAAGCAAGCGGCTAAGTGAAGGAAATAACGTCAGGAGATGGGAGGAGCTGGGTGCAGAGCGGGCAGGGCAGAGCAAGGAATTCCGGGGTACTTGGTGCCCCGAGGAACGTGCACTGGAGCAAAGGCCCAAAGGAGGACAAGTCTGTTCATCTCTGCCTATGTGCTCACCAAAGGGTGTGGAGTCTCACTTGGCTGTCCCCTGGTTACCGCAGAGGGGACTTCTGCCTCGTCCCTCCCTCACCTTGGCGTGCTTTGACCTGTTCCCAGTCAGCATTTTTTTAGACCCATAAACCAAGGTAAAAAGGCAAATGGCCCAGGCTGGCCAGACAGCAGGTGTCCCTTAAGCCTGGAATTCCTGCTCTCTGTGCCCCTGAAGCCCCTTCCCTCAATTTTAGAAGCATCTGCAGCTGCCCTCCCCACCCCCAAAGGCCTGATGGGCTCAAGTTTCTGTTTCTAGAAAGGAGAGCTGCTTGCCCTGCAGGCTGACGTGGCTTTCAGAACCCGGGGGGTAGGAGGGGGCACTCAGGGCTTCCTCTTTGTCTTCAGCTTCTCAAAGGCACCGCCCCTCCCAGCAGCCAAAGGCTTGACTGGTTTCGGGGGGAGGGAGAGGGAAGGACCCCGATTCTCCTCTGCCTCCACAAGCAAAGTCCACCCTGGAGAGTTGAGGTCCAGAGGCTTGGGGCTGCCCTGCCCAGGATCAGGCCCTGGGGATGTTCCTGCCTGGGGCTCCAGCAATCTTCTACCTTCTTAGATGGATGTTTTGCCCTCATTTTGCAGAGGTGCAAAGGCAAGATCAGAAGGTGGGTGACAGAGGGGCCAGGTCAGAGGTCTGGCAATCCCTCAATGATCCTGGAGTGCATGGCCCTGTGCTAACCTGACCCCAGGCTCCCCGTGGGGACCCCTAGTAGACCAAGCCTGGGCAGGACTCAGCCTGACAGTGCGGCTGGTGAGCAGCTGTGATGGGGGAAGGGAAGGGGGACTTGGAGGCCTTTAGACCCAAATGTCAGGATGAGAGCCCCAGCACGCAGGGGCTTCGTGGGAGCCTGTGTGGTCCCAGAGCAAGGGGGCGGTGCTAGAGGGTGCCAGCCTCCAACTCAGCCAGAAGAACACTGCCCCTAGCTGACCTAGCCCTTGTCTGTGGACCCTCTACTTTTCCCAGGGCCCACAAGAGCCGGTTTGGCAGCATCCAGGCGAGAAGCCAAGTGACATCATCGGGCCAGTTTATGGTCTAGGTTCCTCAGATAACACACCTGGTTATATATTAACCACCTGGCTCTGAAGGGGGGTGGGGAGGCTGAAAGGAGTCACTGGCCTTTCATCCACAGAACATGGTCTGCCTCAGAGCGGCAGCAGCAGGGCCCAGCAGGCTCTGGGCTGGGCAGGTAGAGGTGGGCCAGGTGGGAGGGCAGGGCCAGGCTCCAGGTGGGGAACCGGAGGCCATCCTTGAAAGTCTGTGCTCAGAGTGCAGCCAGGGTGGGCATTACTTCCTCCTGGTGCCCTGTCCCTGAGCTCCACAGAACCCAAAGGGGAAGTTGGTTGGGATCAGGAGAGGGGTAGGGGCTGCCTTGGGTCACAGAGCATGATGGGGTAGGAGGCTGGGCTGGTCAGAGAGGAGGAGACCTTGGCTCATCTGATTCCTGCCAGGAATGCTGGCAGAGCAGCCTCCCCCAGTGGACATTCTCTACTTCTTCCTTTCCTCCAGGGTGAGCCTGACCCTTTTCTCAGGGGTCTCCTTCTTGCCTGTTCCCACTGTTCTTCAAATCTGCCCTTGGTTCTCTGGAGCCAGGTTTACCAGCTTTAAACCCCAATCCCACTTTGGCCACATTGCCTGTGTGACCTTAGGCAAGCTCCTTAACCTCTCTGAGTCTGAGTTTCCCCATCTGGAAAGTGGTTCCTCTCTCATAGGATTGTGGGGAGGACTCAATGCGATGACACTTGGCTGGGCTTATATAGCATCAGTTCTTGTTAGGGGACCCCCATAAACAAACTCTGTCCTAGGCAAGGTGTCCACTTCACCTGGGTAATCAGCTGGGGTCCGGGAGATGCCAGTGCTTGAAGACTCAGGCTGAGGGCTGGGGCAGGCTCGGGGAAGCTCAGGGATGGGCAGCCCTGGGAAGGCTGCCTGGAGAAGAGCTGGTCAGCCAGTCACCAGAAACACAAGTGGGAAGTCGGGACCACAGGAAACCACCACCAAGTCACCAAGTCCTAATTTAGGCTCTTAGTAGGCACCCAGTCTCGGCTTCACATACAGCTGAGGGGCTGGGGAAGAGGAACCCCAGAAGTGGAAAGTGAAGACCTCCCCGGGGAGCAATTAGGGAGTGATTCAGGCAGAGTGCATCACACAGGGCTGAAGCAAAGTCACCTGGAACAGAGGTTGGCCAGCCGAGGACGGAGCTGGGTTGTCTCAAGGTTGAGAACAAGAGGCAGGAGGCCATGATGCAGCTGCAGAGGCAGCCAGTGGCCAGAACGCTGGCCCTACACAATATGAACCCACAGAGAGTGAGAGGCCACCAAAGGCCCAACACCTTGCCCTCAGAGCTCCCAGATCCAGTCCCAGCAGGGCAGGGGCATGGAGGGGCCTGAAGCCAGGCACCTGGGTTCCCACCATGGACTCTGAGGGGCCCATGGCAAAGGGCCACAGATACCCTGGCCAGTCCTGGCCCCAGAGGAGGGGGTGGTCCAGAGTGCTCCAGAGGTTGTCAGGGCCTGGGAAGGGGTGGCTCTCCTGGGACCTGGCCACTCCCGTTTTGCCAGGCTGGAGGAGCCTGGGCCTGGGAAGAACAGCCTAGGGTCATTGCTAGCTGGCCTTGGATTAGAGGCCAGGGCAAGCCCCAGGGTAGCTGAGTGGGCTGGGGGGGGGGGGGTGGTGGTCTCTATTCCTTTCCAGTCCCCAGGGCTAACAGGACAAGCCCTGGTCACAGGGAGCTGAGTGCTGGAGGGAGCCCAGTCCATGTCCCCTGCCCCCCCCCACTCTCCACAGAGGAACCAGCTCTGAATCAGCCCTGCTGAGACAAGACAGGGCTGCTGCTTCCCTTTTCTGCCCTTGTTCTCCAGCTGCCCCTCCCCCAGTCCCCTGTTCAGGCTGTTGGCCCTGTCCTCACCACCCCAAAGTGAGCTCAGTTCATCCAGCTCTCATTGCGCCCTGGGTCCCAGGAGCGGACACAGGACCCCTCCTTCCTTGAAGCGGCTTCTGCACTCTGGACACTCTGGAGAATGTCCCCCTGCAGGGGATGCAGGCCAGGGAAAGGCAGACCCTTCCAGACCACCATCTCCTGCACCTCTGGCCGACTCCAGCCAAAGCCTTCTGGGACGACCCTCTTGACCTGCGATTCCATCTTCTGGAATTCACCGTGGGACCCAGTCAAAGGTGTTCCCAGAGCGGTCTGCAGTGACAAAATGCCCATGGCAGAGTCCTCATGGAGGACTGAGCAGCCAGCCGCGGGCCTGCCATGCCGGGGACTCCCGGGCTGTGAAAGGGTGCGGTACGGGGCCCTGCGCTGGTCCCGGCCGGCACTGCCCGGCTGACTGTCCTTTTCAGTTTGTCTCCTGCACGAGCCTATATGAACGAGAACCCATGTTAGGGCAGGAGCCGACCAGGAGTCGCGCCCTGGAGGCCGGGAGGGGCCGTCCCGGGTCCCGGGATCCCGTGCGCGAGGGGCGGCGCGCCGTGACGTCATCGGCGGGCGCCGCAGCGGGGCCGCAGCCGGAAGTGCTGTGGCCGTGGTCGCCGAGCCACGTGCGGAGCCTCCGGGAGTGGGAGCCGGCCGAGCGTCGGCGGTGAGATTCTGCGGGGCCACGGTGGCAGTGCGTGGGTGGGGTCGCCCGGCGGGCGCGACGCTTCCCTCCAGCCTCCCGTGGGCCGTCCCCCCAGCCCAGTGCCAGCCTGGCCTGACCCGCCCCCTGCCCCTGAATGGGCCTGGCCAGTGTGTCCGTTTACGGCCCCCTGCGCATCCCCAGCCTCTGCCTGGGGGGTCCTTACATTTCCTGCATCTCCCTGCCACCCGGCCGCCCAGAAGCCCCCCTTGGGGGAGATCGGGGAGAGGGGAGTTCCGCGGAATCGAGCCTGGCCTGAAGATGATCTCACGGACCATTTGTTGCTACCCCGCTGTGGCTGGGAGCGGGGTGGGGGGTGGGGGGGGGGGAGGCCTTCCCTCATCTCACACCTGGACAATAGGATCCAGGGTCCTGGAGAAGGGTGATGAGGGGGTCAGGTCTTTTGTGGGAATCCTTGGGTCCGTGCTCTGCCATTGACCGGCCTCAGTCTCTGCATCTGTGATTTCGGGATGATGGCCTTTGTCTCATGACTCAGACCAAGAAGGGCTTCAAACGTCGGGTCAGGGTGCGGCCCTATTGTGCTGTCCTGTTGGACAGTGCCAGGGGCTGAGCCAGCCACCCCACCCCCACAGCTCAGGATCTGGGCCTCACAGCTTTCTACCTAGACCCCAGGTGCACATCCTGCCTCCTGGCGCCCTTACATGCTCATGCCCACGCACCTCCTCCCAGGTCCCAGGCACCTGCCAGACAGTAACACCATGAGCTTCGTGGCCTACGAGGAGCTGATCAAAGAGGGTGACACGGCCATCCTGTCACTGGGCCATGGTGCAATGGTGGCAGTGCGCGTGCAGCGCGGGGCACAGACCCAGACCCGGCATGGTGTCCTGCGACACTCAGTAGACCTCATCGGCCGCCCCTTCGGCTCCAAGGTGACCTGCGGCCGAGGTGGCTGGGTCTATGTGCTGCACCCCACGCCTGAGCTTTGGACACTGAACCTGCCACACCGCACCCAGATCCTCTACTCCACCGACATTGCCCTGCTCACTATGATGCTGGAGCTTCGGCCTGGCTCTGTGGTCTGTGAATCCGGTGAGTTCTTCAAGCTGCTTCAGTTCTAACTCAGACATTGACAGAAAGGTGGAGGTCAGACCTAACATCCAGACAGCCTCTGGCCTGCTCTTCCTGCAGATAGGCATGGCTATTTCTGTCTTAGCAGGATCTTTCTGGGAGGCTGTCTGTAGGGAGTGAGGGGCAGAAGCAAGGAAGCCAGTTAGGAGGCTGGTGCTGTCATCTGAGTGAGAGGTGATGGGACTAGATCAAGGATAGGCTTCCCCGTCCCAGCCCCTCCAGGAGGAGCTGGAGCCCTATGAGGGTCCTATCTGCCTTAGTGGGCGGGGCCAGAGTGTAGCTGGGCGCTGACCAAGGTGCTGACTGCCGATCCCTAACCTTATGCTGACAGAGGGACAGAGAGTGCCTGGTCAAGCAGTCCCTGACTGCTGCGAGTGGGAGCCCCAGGTCCGGGGCTGAGAGTTGCCCCTTCCTGGAGCACGGTGCTCTCTGTAGGTGGGGAGCCTGCCTCGTGCTCATCCGTGGCCAGCACCAGTTTTGCTGAGCCCAGGGCCTGGGGTGCAGACGGAAGTGCCTGAAGGCCAGCCATTCCCAGCCTTTCTACAGGCATGTGCACACCCACTTACACATCACACAGGTGCTGGGGCCGCCTGGGGTGGAGATTGAAGCACACAGCCAGACCAAGAACAGCCCAGACCCAGATGCACCTAGATTCCCAGCATGTTCCTCCTGGGCTGGGTAGCTGGGTTCTGGGGTCATGAGGAGTTCCCAACACCACTGTTGTCGACTTTCTGAGGGCTTCAGGCCGTCCTGTCCCTCTCTGGGCCTCAGTTTCTCCATGTGGACAATTGGATGGTTCCGGTTGGCCAGCCAAGCACTTTGAAATAGGAAGTCAGATGCAGAACCTAGGTCAGAGAGTGGGTGGGGGCTGAGTCAAGCCGACTGCTCGGCATGAGGGGACAGGGGGTGCCAGTGGCCGGCAGACAGCAGGACTCAGAACCAGCTCCATCCCCTGTTTCTCCCTGTGCACCCACAGCCAGGGCCTCGCCCCACTCAGATGGAAAGAGCTATGTCAGCGGGCGCACTTCTGGGCTCCTCTCATGTGGCAGCTCCCCTTCTAGGAACTGTGGGTGCAGCTGTAAACAAGACAGGCCAGGTTTCTGCTTCTCAGAGCGGGACAGACAGTAAGCCTGGTGTGAGCATGTCAGTGCTATTGACTACCGTGAGGCTTATAAGACAGGGCTGCGTGTTTGAGGCGACTCGAAGGGGTCCCTCCAGCGAGGGTGGTCAGGGAAGACCTCTCTGAGGAGGGGAGATTGAGTTGAAAATGATGAGAAGGAGGTACCTATCAACAGCCAAAGGAGGATGTCACCCCAAGAGAGAGCTGTGCAAAGCCCTCGAGTGAGGTTGGGGACAAAACAGGTGCAGCTCGGAGGGTCATCAGGAGTCTGACTCAGCCTGTGTGGACGGGGAGCTGTGCAGCGGGGAGAGGCCCAGTCTGACGGGGTGAAGAGAATTCTGCGGCTGTGTTGACAGGATTGCAGCCGGCCAGTCTGGTGGCTGTTGCAGAGAGCCAGGAGGGAGGGGCCCAGGCGAGCTTGGCAGGCAGGTGGGAGAAGGGGTGGCTCCTGGGGAGATGTGGGAGGAGGTGGCAGAAGTTGCTGGTGGATCTGATCTGGGGTGGGAGAGGGGAGAGTCAAGGGTGCCTCCATGGTGTCTGGCTGAGCAATGGGTGGTATTGACTGGGTGGGGAAGTCTTGGCAGGGAGTGGATTTGGGGTTGGGTCGGGTCCAGCTTTGCACTTATTAAGGCAGAGTGCCGTTTGGGTGTTGAGGCGGTGGGAGGGGGTGGGTTGCAAGTATGCGGTAGATGCTAGGTAGGAGTGTGGAATGGAGGGACATGGCCCTAGGGAGTTGTCATCAAGTAGGTGGCACCTGGAACCGTGGGGCAAGGGGAGGTGATGGGGGGTGGATGGGGAGATGCAGGCCCCAGCCAGGTGCTGCAGGATAGGAGGTCAAGCAGAGGGGCGCCCTGAAGGAAGCTGAGGAGTGGCTGGTGTGGTCAGAGGAAAACCAGGAGACATGACGTGAGGGGAAGAAAGGAACTCTTTTTCTGGCAGGGTGGTTACCATGTCACCGTGCTGTGGGGTCAAACAAGGTGAGGGCAGAGCTGCATCCTGTGTGGTGAGAGTGGATAGAGGGCAGCGAGATAGACCCACCCGAGTAGGCCGAGGAGCTCCAGAGCTCGGGACCAGCCACCGCATGGAAGCATGGAAGGCAGTGGGATGGGCCCAGCCTCTTCATCTGCTCTGCCCAGAGCCTAGGAGGCCTTGGGCCAGCCCCAGCCCCAGTCAGAACCTCGGGCTCCAGAGCTCCATGTCTGGCAGCGGGGTTTGCTCCAGTGCTGGCATTGGGCAGGGCTGCCACTCTCCCACATGGCCCAATGGCAGACATCACTAATTAATCCCAGCTTGCCCTCTCCCTGTCCCCCAGCCCAGACACAGCCTAAGTGGTGTCCCAAACCCAGGGCGGCCAACCCAACAAGTAGCCCTTGGAGTGATGTCCACTGGTAGACCAGGATCGGCAGACCTTGTGGGCTCTTTGTAGGTCTCTCTAGGGTGGGGACGGGATTGTTTCCTGGGTGCCCCGGCAGTCTCTGATGACACCTCCCCTGTCCCGCCAGGCACCGGCAGCGGCTCCGTGTCCCACGCCATCATCCGCACCATTGCGCCCACGGGCCACCTGCACACGGTGGAGTTCCACCAGCAGCGGGCGGAGAAGGCGCGGGAGGAGTTCCAGGAGCACCGCGTGGGTCGCTGGGTGACGGTGCGCAACCAGGACGTGTGCCGCAGCGGCTTTGGCGTGAGCCACGTGGCAGATGCCGTCTTCCTGGATATCCCATCGCCTTGGGAGGCTGTGGGCCATGCCTGGGACGCCCTCAAGGTTGAAGGTGCATCAGGGTTTCTGGGAGGGGTGCAGCTTTGGGGGCTGAGCTCCTGGGCCCAGGCCTGCCTCTAGGTCATCTGAAGCCCAGAGAGGTCAGAAACCGCCAGGCCACACAGCAGCCATGGCCAGGCTGGAGCTCCTTTTGGCCTGATGTTGGGGTGGGTCAGGCTGGCCAGGGGAGTTGTGGGAGGTCACCTGGGGAGAGGGTGAGAGTTGGCGATGGAGTCAGAATTGGAGAGAACTAGCTCTAGCTGGGCCCCTGCTTCCTGGCCCTGCCCACTCCCTCCCTGAGGGAGCAGATGTCTGAGGCCCCTGGGGAGTGTGGCAGCCCTGCCTGAGTGAGGTGGGACCTGCACCACAGGCGGGGCGGGTCGGAGGTTGGGTAGCCCCTGACCCAGGCCTTCCTTCCCTGCAGTCTCCCTCCCCCCAGCCAGAACCCAGGCCACCGGCCCCTTTTAGGGAAGATGCTGGGCGCAGAGGCGGGGAGGTGGGCTCTGAGCCAGGGAGGCGCTGGCGAGGCCCTGGGTTTTTCCCTTTTCTGGAGAAGGAGTCGGCTCAGGCAGCCAGGCCTCTTCCCCCTCCCAGCTGAGGGTGCAGCGCGGGAGGGCGGGGAGCAGGCTGGGTTGCCCGGGGGAAGGGCTGCCTGTCTGAAAGACAGATGCTGAGGCCTGGCTCAGACAGCACTGCGGTGGCCAGTGGGTCCCAGTGGGTCCCCTGACAGCTGGCTCAGGCTCCACCCCGGACTGCCCTGTCCTGGGCCTGGGGCTGGGAAGAGGGGCAGCCCTGGCTTCCCTTCAGCCCCGCTCTCTTTAGCTTTCCCTCCAGAAAACTGCGGGCCCTCCCTGCTCCAGGGACACCAACGGGCCCAGGGCCCGGTCCCAGGGAGGCCAGAGCCGGCTGCCCAGCCCTGGCCAAGCCCAGGCAGTCACACTCCTGGGCCTCCGTCTTGCTGCCGAGACTCTGTCCTCGTGGCTTGCCCTGGGGGAGCCACGCCAGCTTTGGCCCCATCCCTTGTGCCTTTCTAAGCCCGCTCCTTTGGGTGCTGTCCCTGGATCTGTTCTGGGCCCAGAGGCTTCCAGCTTATTTGTGGGTTTGGCGTTTTCTGATGGCTGCCTGCCTGCTGTGGGAGCCCGGCCCCGGGGAGGTGTGCCGCTGGGCTCTCCAGTCCTCGGGCTGGCCAGCAGGCTCAGGCCCTCACCTAGGGGGGGTCTCAGTTTCCCCAGCAGTGTGCATAGGGGTTGGGCCCCCTCTTGGGGGTGACGCTGTGCCCTCTCTGGGTCGGCGTTAAGCTGCACGTGGCTCCTCCAAGCCCAGACCTCCCCCCAGCCCTGCCTGGGGGTCTGTGTCACTGTGTATGGCTGAGGGGACCAGGGCTCAAAGACTTGCCTGGGCCACATCCCTTCCCCTGCCCTGGCTTCCCCATGCCCTCCCTACCAGAATGGGGACTTGGGCTGGCCCCGGGCCAGGCTGAGGGACACCGCAGGCGGGCCTGGTGGGATGCAGCAGGAAGGGGCTGTCAGTTCTCGCCCCCGCCCTGTCATCCTCAGGGCGTCGGGCTCCCCTAGGAGCAGGCGCCTCCTGTTCCCAGGAGCGGACGACAGCCTCTAATTTCCTGTGACAGCAGTGGCCCCCGCCCACCCAAGCGCCCCCTTCCCCATGCCCGCCCCCGCCTGTACTGCGTTGTCTGGTTATGGTTAGAGCTGTCCTGGCCCTGAGCTCTGGCAGCTGCCACACTGGGGCTCCACTGTGACGCATGACCCCTAACTCTTGGCTGCCTCGTGGAAGTCAGGGTGGCAGTGCCCATGGAGGCCACATGAGGTCAGGGTAGTGGACGAGGCCCTGTGCCTGGGACATGAGAGGGCTTGGTATGGGCAGCCCCTTCGACATGGCTCCAGGAGAGCCCCTGCTCTGTGGCCTCTGCCCATCTCCTCCCTCTGGGGCCCCAGGGCTCAGCCGACAGCTCGGCCCACCCCAGACCGCAGGCCGGGCTCCAGGCGGCCACCTCCTCATGCTCTCTCAGAGGGGTTTCTGTGCCAAGGCCTGCTCCTGCAGGGACGGGGCTGCCCACGGACACCAGGGCATGAAGAGGCTGCCAGGGGCAGGCAGGCAGGGCTCCAGGGGTCCTGCAGTCCCCCTGCCCTCTGACCCCTGTGTCCTGCTTCCCCGCAGGCGGGCGCTTCTGCTCCTTCTCACCGTGCATTGAGCAGGTGCAGCGCACATGCCAGGCGCTGGCGGCCCGGGGCTTCTCAGAGCTGAGCACGCTGGAGGTGCTGCCGCAGGTGTACAACGTGCGTACCATCAGTCTGCCTGCGCCCGACCTGGGAGCCAGCCCTGGCCCCGACGCCAGCCCCTTCCGCAGCGGCACGCCCATGAAGGAGGCTGTGGGCCACACCGGTTACCTGACCTTCGCCACCAAGACCCCCGGCTAGCGGGCTGCCAGGAGCTCCAGGGAGCTGGGAGCGCTAGGCTAGGCAGGGAGAAGCAGCTCGGCCAGAGGCCTCCTTATATGGTCAGCGGACGCCTGCCGGGGCCTGTGTTTAGAAACAGGGCCTGTGTTTAGAAAAGGACAGAAGGCGGGGCAGGGCTCGGGGGCCTCCCGGGTGGCTGAAGGGGGGTGTCCATGGTGGAGGAACATAGGCAGGGCCTCTGGGGAGGGAGGCCTCCTGCCCGCGCCACCACTGTGCTCAGCATCCCCCTCCTGCTGTTTGTTGCCACACAAAGTCTCCACTGCCATAGGCTCTTTTGAGTGTTGAGGCTAAGGGGTGCAGGTGGCAGAGCCCAGGTCTGGCCCCTTCCCAGGTGGCCCGAAGCAGGGGGGCAGGGAGGCAAAGACTCAGAGGAGGAGGGCTTGGGGCTTGGTGCTGCACTGGACCCCGGGACCCCCAAGGCCCAGCCTGCCCTACACGGTCTGTGGGCCTGCTCGTCACCTCCCTCCCTGGTCCTGATGGGGCCAGACCAGCCCAGCAGCTAGGGAGAGGCGACCCTGCTGTGTGGCCTTAGGCCTGACCCCACCCCATGGGCGCTGCACAGGCCCTGTGTGAGTGTCTCCGCATCTTCTCCCGTGAAGGGGCAGGCGGCAGCCCCCAGCCACCCCCCTCACTTCTCCCACCCCTGGAAAGTGCCTTCTGCAGCCTGGCCCAGCCCGAGCCCCCAGCAGGTCACTAAGTGAGAACACACAGCGTCACTTAGAGAAGAACCTGAGAAGGACAGTGGTGTGCTTCAGGCGACCTGGCCAGTCCTTGTCGGAACTGTTTGGACCCCAGCTGTCCAACCCCAGAGTTACTGGGGTGTCCCTGCCCCTCGTAGGGACCCTGAGGTCATGGGGGTCTGGGGGTGCATCCAGGGCTGAGGGCACATGTCCCCTGCCCTGCCTGGCCTGGCCTCCAGCTCTGTGGTGTGCAGCTGGCGTCCCTGCCTGCCACTGGTGTGCGAAGGGCCTGAGCATCCGCCCTTGGCCTCAGCTGCCATCAGGGACCTCAGTTTTCCCACGTTGGGACAAGAGCCCCAAGGTCCTTGCTGGCCTAGGGCTGGCCCCTGACCATGCCTGGCAGAGAAATAAACACCATTCCTCCTGTGCTGCCTGGTCTTCCTGGTACCCCGTGAGGCCAGACCCCCCCCACCACACCCCAGCGTCCAAGCTGGACCTCCCTGCGCGCAGCCCTCCTGAGCCCTGCTTTTTCCTTTGCTCCTCCCAGGCCAGGCACCACAGGGGCTCCAGACTCCAGGACAATGGCCTGGGACGTGCTGGACAAAGGGACGAGTGTGTAGCCACCCCCATCCAGCTGTAAAAAGGGCCACTTGTCCTTGGTGGGGGGGGGGCAGGGACGACGCGTGTGTGTGTGTGTGTGTGTGTGTGTGTGTGTGTGTGTGTCGTGTCCGTCCGTCCGTCCCAGAGCGCAGGGCCGTCCCTCTGCAGTGCAGCCTGCCTGCGTCCACAGCATGGGCGCCTGGGCTGCTGCTCCCTCTTGTGCTCCCTGACAGGCCCAGAGCTCAAGAAGGACCCCCTGGGCCTGCCATCCCAGCTCAAGGCCACCACCTGAGCTTTTGGGTCCTTGAAGGGACACTGAGTGAGGTGGGCCTGCCGGAGGACCAGTCTCCTGGTGGGCCTCCCCTCCCATCTCCTCCCACACAGCCTCCTGGTAAGACCTATGTCCAGGGGCCAGCCTAGTGGCGTAGTGGTTAAGTTCACACACTCTGCTTTGGTGACCCCAGGTTCGTGGGTTTGGATCCCAGGCACAGGCCTACACACAGCTCATCAAGCCATGCTGTGGCGGCATCCCACATACAAAATAGAGGAAGATTGGCAAGCTGTTAGCTCAGGGACAGTCTTCCTCACAAAAAAAAAAAAAAAAAAAACCTGTGTCCCCTCAAGTCCCTCAGGGCCCTGGAACCACTAGCCCTTCTCCAGAGGTCTTGTTCCCCCTTCCAGGACCTGTCTTGACCTCTGACCAAAGGCCTGGATTGAGGGACAGAGCAGGTTACCTGGGCCTTACCCTGGCCTTGGGGAAAGGCCTGCAGGGGTCTGATGCAGGGCTCAGCTCTCTACAGTTTACTGAGCACGCAGGCCCCAGGACTGTGGGCTCGGCTGGGCCCCATTTTCCAGATGGGTCTACACCTGGGTGTGTGTGAGCTGGAGGGGCAGTGGGAAAGCCCTCCTGCCCCAGGATGGATGACTGGATCCCTGTCCCTGCTCACTGTTGTCCCTGGCACCAAGCTTCTCTCTTGAGTCTGGGTGGCCCTTCAGCCCCTCCTCTGGGCTGCCAGTCCCTGCACACGAGTCCTTGTAGCTCCACTGGGCCTCTGGGCATCAATCCCACCCCAGATAGCGATCCAGGCTCAGCTCAGCCTCAGCCCAGAGCCCCACCTGGCCCTGAGCCAGTAGTGAACCCCTGTGCATCCTTCAAGGCCCTGCTCAAATGTTCCTCAGCACCTCCCAGCACCCACCCCCAGGCAGAAGCATCCTGTTCAGCCATCCTCTGCTCCAACATGTCCCATGCTGGAGCACAGCGATCGTTCCTGCAGGGTCTGACCCCAACCTGGAAGCTCCTACAGACAGAGGGACAGAAGCCAAGTGGCACCCCAGTTCTGCAGTTGGGGAGCCTGATGGCTAGAGAGGCATGGCAGGGCCTATGGTGAGTGAGTGACCAATCAGCAGGTCAGTGAGAGAGTCAGCAGCATGGGGCTGGTCACGGGGCAGGGACTCATCCGGGAACTCCCCGCCGCCAGCCGCAGACACCCACTGGCCTCAGCCCTCAGTTTTTCCTTGGAAATTCCTGCACTCACCCTGCTGCCCACCCCTGGCCCCAGTGATGCATCTAACGCCGCTGCTGCCCCCACTCCCGAATCTGAGCCCCAGAGGCAGGCTGCTCAGACCAGGCTAACCTCTCCGAGGGCCCCAGGCCAGGACCCCACCCCGGGGCTGGGATTAGAGTCTGCCTCCCCCAGGAAGCCCCCTGGGCCTTGCCTTCAACTCCCATGTGTGCTGCTCCTGGCCTCGCTTTGCTTCGCCCTCACCCACCTCTGAGGAGCGTGTCACCCCCTCCGCAGGAGACTCGGGGGCAGGGGCCAGCCCTGTGCCCAACCTGGGGCAGTGCAGGTTTGGGACCCAGGGTGGGTTTTGTGTGCATAAGGGACACGAGGCCACTAGAGGCCATACTCTGCCTAGCAGAGTGTGACAAGGAGGGATTGTCGCCCCATGAGGACAGCGGAGGGGGAGGGCGGAGGCTTTCCCAAGCCTGCCCGGCTCACCCCTGTGGCCCGGGTCTGCTGCCTTCTCCTTACCCTCTTGGCCTCCTTTGCCTGCCCGTTCTCCCAGGGACGCCGGCTCTCCTGCCTCCAGCCTGCGTGCTGGGGTGCGGGCGGGCTGCATGGGGCCTGGCCTGGGCTGCGTGGGGCCGGGCCCAGGGAGGCAATGCCACTCCCACCCCACCGCAGCCCACTGCACGGGTCGGGAGACTGAAGCCCAGAAGAGAGGAGACTCTGGCATCCAGGCCTCCAGTCTCTGCCTGCCCACTGGGACCCCCCATAGCACGCACTCTCCCACCCTGCATGGTCCCCTCACGTGCAACTACAGCGGCCAAAGGGGAGAGAGATGTCTGCTGTAGTAGCAGAAGGCTCCTCAGAAGAGGTGGCAGCCACACAAGGCCTGGAAGGGCCGGTGGGAATGGGAGGAGGGTGAGCAGGAGGGCTTCCCAGGTGGGAGGGGGCAGGCCTCAGGAGCAGACCCTCAGGCAGGCCCTGAGGATGGGCTGGAAAGGCTGGATTAGACGCGGAGACAGCATCCCTGCCCGCTCTCAGGCTGGTAACTGCCTACCCTCTCTGCAAGGCTGCTTGCCGGCCACCCTGGCCAGTGCCCCACTCCGCCCAGGGGCTGATGGGCTCACATGCCAGCCTGGGGGTGTACCTGCCTCCTGGTGAGAGGCTCCCAGGGGCGGCCCTGCTGGAGGTCTCGGTTCCCGATGCCCCCAGGAGGGAGATGCAGGTAGGGGTTGATGGTGCCCAATCCTCAGCGCTACCCTCTTCACCACACTCCTGGCACCGGGGTCTCAGACATTCAGGGCAGTACAGCCTGTGCTCCAGGGGCCCCAGGAACGGGGCACAGACAGTGCGGGTGAGGCATGCACGGCGGGAGCAAAGCAAGGGAAGGAGTTGAACTCTGTGCTGGGGGCAACGGGGAGGCCTCACCAGGAGGTGGCCCCTGTGGTCACCGAGGGACAAGGAATTTGGACTTGATCCTTTGGGTTTGCCCTCAGGGAGGATGTGAGCACTTAAGGGCTCAGGCTTTCGGCTGGCCAGCCTGGGTCACATCCTCCCTCTGGTGCTGTGGTGACGTGTCACTTCCCTTTCTCTTGCAGAGATGAGAAGTACACAGTGTTGCCTTGGGGCGGGGTGGGGGAGGGGACTGCGTGAGGTTCAGTATCACATCAACCTTTGACAGTCAGTGCTCATGGATGTCTCTGATTGTGTGTGTGTGTGTGTGAGGAAGATTGTTGCTGAGCTAACATCTGTGCCAGTCTTCCTCTACTTCATGTGGGACGCCACCACAGTGTGGCTTGATGAGCAGTGCTAGATCTGTGCCCGGGTTCTGAACCTGCGAACCCTGTGCCGGTAAAGTGGAGCATGGGACCTTAACCACTGCGCCACCGGGCCAGCCCCTCTATGATTATTATCACTAGTGGGAGCTGCTGCCACCACCTCCAAGCAGGCCCCCCATTCTGTTTCAGATTCCAAGACCAGAATTTTGGGGCCACTGCTGGGTCCATCTGAGAAATGTCCTTTGCACTTTGAGGCACTTGAATAGCTTTTTGCACCTTCAGATGTGCTTGAATAGTTTATCAGGATAATGGGAGAGAAGATTTGACATTGAGACTTTTCTGGAAATTCCAGGTCATCCCATTACTGTGCTTATAGTTAGTTGTGCAATAAAACCGAAAACTACTTTAGGTTTCTGGCTGGGTGAACATTAGGCTGGGTGGGGGCCGATGGCACTTCAGTTGATGTCCACAGCTTTCAAGGTAGGTGTATCAGTTAGCTATCCCCATGGACGTGCTGCATAACAAATGCCCTCCCCCCGCCAAAAACAAACAAACAAACAAACGCAGAGGCTGAAAGCAGCAGTCAGTTCTCTCGAGTCTGTGATCCGGCTGCTCCGGCCACCCTCAGCTGGGCTTGTTGACATGCGGGGGCTGAGCCCATGTAGACACAACCCTGCCCCTGCTTCTCCTCTTCCTCCTGGGACGGTGGCCTGGCCTGCGAACGCCCTTCTCAGGCCCAGTAGGGGCAAGCCAGGTCACGCAGGCCCTTTTTAAGCCTTTGGTCACATGGCCTAACCTCAAGTCTGGTGGAGAGAGACCCTGCGATTTTAGGGGAGGAGCTGCCTGGCCGCAGGCAGAGGGTGTGGGTGCGGGGCTGGGCCTTCTCTGCCCCCGTGGGCACCATACACAGTGGGTCCCCCTCAAGCAGGGAGTGGGGCTGGGGACCTCGCCGGCCTGGCCTGCCCTCCCTGGCTGTGTCTCTGTGCCTGGGTGGCCAGGAGGAGGGCATTTCAAAGTCAGGCTGCCCCCGAAGTGCTGGTGCTGGAGGGCGGGAGCACCTCGGCTCCCAGCGGGCTGAGAATAGCTCGGAATTGGGTCACGCTCACCGAGAGCTCCGGTCACAGCCTCCAGCCTCGGACAATAATCAGCTTTCTCCCCGACATCTGTCCCTTCAAAGAGGGGGCAGCCCGGGTGCAGGCACATTTTTAGAAGCAGCGGGGATGGGACAGGGAGGAGAGTCACTGCGGGCTGGCCTCCCATCCCTCCTCCTGCTTCCTTTGCTCTCCCTGCTCCAGCCCCGGCTCCTGCTGGCAGCCGCCTCCATCCTTCCTGCCCACCCTGCCGCTTCCCCTGACGCCCCAGGACCATCAGCACAGCACGCACGGCCCCGTGGTGTGAGAAAGCTCCAGGCCGCCTGGGGGCACGGGTGCCCCTCACAGGTGGGGGAGGCGGGTCGGCTGCCTCTTTGCCTCTCTCTGGCAAAGTACCTTTGACTCCTTCCTGGGCTCTGCTTCCTTCTATCACGGATAAAGGCGATGGTGGGGAGTGGGCCACCCCACCTCTCCGAGGTTTCTGGGACTCATGTCTCTCCAGGCCTCAGGCCCTGATGTGCTCCTCAGGGGCCCCACACCTCCCCACTCGGGCACAGCATGGTCTGCGGCCCCTTTGCCCCAAACCCCCTTCGCCCCCACACTCCCTCAAAGCCTCCATGTGGGCCAGCCCCGGAGCACTGGGCACAGGCGGACCCCCTGCGCCTCAGCCCTCGGTTCCCTCCATGGGCCTTGGGCCCCTCCTCCCGGCCTGCCCAGCACAGCCAAGGCACAGCCAGTCGTAGGCTTAGGTCCCGGTGCCCCGGGACAGATGGACAGAAATCACTGTGTCCTGGGACACCATCTGGAGTCAGGTCCCTCACTGCCTGAAGTCAAATGCGCATTTCAGGGAAAGAAGAGAGGCCGGGTGGCCTTTTCTTTAACATGATCCAAGGCTCAGCAGCCCCACTTCCTGCCTCTGCAGCAATGTCATGATGGATCCTCCCAGGACGACTTCTGCCAAGCTGCCCTCCCCCTCCCCCGGGAAGCACAAGTGTCCTCCCACAGCCTGGGCTTCGGTCCCCTCTCTGCTGGCCACTGTCTTGGCTGACCGCTGAAGTGCCCAGACATGACCCTGGCTGAGAGAGGCGGAGCTCCTGGGGCCACTGCCCCGGAGGGGCCTCAGGGCTTCCTCTCGGAGAGCGCTGGGCGCAGCGAGCTGCAACGCTGCACAGGGCTCTTGGTACCTGGAGGGATGGGACTGCTCTCCTGCCTGCTTTTCATCCCAGGGACACTGAGTTGTACTCAAAATTTGGTGTGTGGGTGGCAGCACCTACGTCTCCAGGAGGACTTGTTAGGTGACATGGAATCTCAGTGCCCTCCCACATGCACACCAAGACCTCCTAATCAGAAGGTGGATTTTAGACAGATTCCCCGGTGATTTGAACAGCATTAAAGGTCAGGAAGCACTAGTTTGGGGGCTGGCCCAGTGGCATAGCGGTTAAGTTTGCGTGTTCCACTTTGGCAGCGCCAGGTTCGCCAGCCAGGATCCCAGGTGCAGACGTCCGCACCGCTCATCAGCCATGCTGTGGCAAGTGTCCCACATACAAAACAGAGGAAGATGGGCAGGGATCTTAGCTCAGGGCCAATCTTCCTCAGCAAAAAGAGGAGGATTGGCAGCGGATGTTAGCTCAGAGTTAACCTTCCACAAAAAGAAGAAGTACTACTTTGCCTAATCTTACTTCCCTCTTTGCCTCAGCCACTCGGAAGCTCAGAGCCAAATTCACTGCCCATCTGGCAAGAGTGTACAAAACTTCACCCTGTTTCATCTTATTTCCCACCAGTTTTTTTCCTGATGTCTTACCCTCCTCCTCCCAGAGAGGCCCTGAGAGGACTGAGGTGGGTGATGTCACAGGTCCTCAGAGCCCATGTTCATGTTGTCACCTGGGTACACTGCCACCAAGTGGTACCTCAGGGTGCCAAATCCATCCTTGTAACAACATAGTAAGTACCCCTTACCCAGCTACATATATGTCTACATGAACAGACATATACATATATGGGGGTTTTTTTCCTGCTACCTGTGTGCCAGACACTAGTTTTGGTTCTTTAATCTTTAGAAACCAAGGCAGTTCTCATGTCCTGGGTGACAGAACCATTCCTAAACTATGGCCACGGGTATTTGTGAAGTCCATGGAGCTGAGGTTCTCAAAAGGAGGTCCCGGGACCAGCGGCATCAGTGTGCACTGTGAGTTCAGTGGAAATGCAGATTCCAGGCCCCGCCCCAGAACTACTGGATCTGGAACTCTGGGGGTAGGGGGCCCAGCGGTCACGCCAGAGGAACCAGAATCTCTCCAACTCTTCTTCTTTCCTTTCTTTTATTTCCTAAAACAAACAAAACACACTTTCATTAACTTAAGCAGGGTGGTCACAGCTCTATGGAAGCTCCCAGCACCATCCAACTCGCCCTTTTCGAGGCTGCACTGTCGTCAGTTAGAGCTCGTCTTTGCCTCAGTCTGGCTGGAATGTTTGCCTGAGTCCCAGACCCTCCCCTCGGGACTGCCGTGTCTCCCAGCGGCTCCCAGACGCCCTTGGGCTTCCAGAGTGACAGGAGGCAGCAGAGGAGCGCTGTGCACGGACCTCTGCGGGTCCTGATTTGAATGAACCAAATGCTTTATTTTACAAAATGAGACAATTGGGAAATTTGAAGCCTGAGTGGATATTTCGTGAGTTTAAAGAATAACGCTTTTTTAGGTGTGTTAATGATACTCTGAGACGATGGAGTGGCTGCGATCTGCCTCAAAATAAGCGATGAAACATTCATAATCCTCGCGCCTGGAAGCCTTTGCTATTCTCTCTGCTTTTGCATTTCTTTGACATTTTCCTAATAAAAAGAGTTTAAAAAAGAAAAGAAAAGAACAAAGTGCCCCAGGCTGCTTCAACTGTTCATTTGCTTGAGGCTCCCCAGCAGCGGAAAGAAGCCACCCAGGGAGCCCCACCCTCGAGGACTCCCCATGGTCACGTCCCTCAGCCTCCCCTCCCAGGACCGCAGTCCTCCTAAGTCCAGGACCCCAGTGCCTCTCTCAGGTAGTCCACTGCTGGGGGCAGCAGGGTCTGAGGGTGGCCGAGTGGCCAGCAGGTCATGTGCTGTGGGGCAGGTGGCCTGTCCCTGGCAGAGGCAACAATGAGCTGTCCATTCTCCACCCCTCCCAGCGTGGATCTGATGGCCACAGACCCAGAAGCGAGTTTGCCTTGGTCAAGGGTGGGCCATCAGAGTGGCCCCCAGCATCAGAGGGCGGGAGAGGAGCAGGGGGCTGCAGAGCGGCAGGGCCCCTCACTTCCCGCCCCGAGGAGGTGCTATCCCATACTCCAGGGGGCCCTCTTTTGGCCTCTCCAACTTCAGATAACTACCCTGTCTCCTTCTACACGCCCCCCTGCAACCCTGTACTCCCTGCCCCCAGCTCGCTGCCACCGACAGGCCTGACCTCATCCTGTGCCCCAAGAAAATACCTTAGAAATCCATCTTATTGCAGTATAATTTACACACAATGGATGACACCCATTTCACTGTCCAGCTCCAGGAGTCCTGTACCAATGTGTGTGCCTGTGTGAACCCTCTGCCTCCTCCTGTCCATCTCCCCCACCTGGCCGCAGGCAGCTCGGCTGCTTTCTGTCACTGTCATTACATTTGCCGGGAAAGTGAATCTAAATAGGGGCATGAACCACTGAATGTGACAAGATCTGAACACAGACTTTTCATGGTTCCCAAGAGTGCCACCAGGGCAAGTAGCCAGCATGTGGCAGTTGGCAGAACCATGGCCGCCTGAGCTGGGAACCTCAGTCACCCAGGGTGCTGGGCACACAGGATGCTGGCGGCTCTGTGCCTTGGGACACACTCAGGCGGATGAGGCCCGGCCTGCGGAGGGGTGGGCCTGCCGAGGAATGCCAGCGGCCGGCTGCGGGGCGGGGTCAGCGGGGGCGACCGCAGCATGTTGCTAAGCTACGGGCACAATGGACATTCCGGCCACTAAGCAACCGAGGAGAAGCTTCTCAGCGGGGGGAGGACCGGGGGCCCAGGCCACCCCCATCCCCTGCCCGGCGGCCTGGCAGGGACATCAAGGTGCACTGGCTGCCCAGCTCCCCCTCCCAGCACCCTCTGTGGTCCAGGCCCACGAGCTGGGAGTCCAGGCAGAGGGTGGCCAGTGGGGGTGCCTGCACCTGGGCTGACCCAGCTCTCCGGGCCGGCCACCTCCCCCTTGCCTCTGCCTCCTCTGGTCACGCTTCCTGGCCTGTCCCCCAGGTCCGAGTGCAGGGCGCCCAGGGGGTCCTGGCCAGAGCTTAGAGCTTTTGGTGGGACCCTGGCCCTCCACTCCCTGCCCTGTCCCCAGCCCTTGTGTTCAGCACCCCCACCTCGAGCCCAGCCTGGGCGAGGCTGGCTCTGCTTGCGGCCACACCTGGCAGGGCCCCGAGCCCCCTGCGGCCGTCGCCAGTGTCCAGCCTGGCCTCTGTTTGTCTGGGACAAGATGAGGGGTTTTGTTTTCTCCCTTGGGCTCCACTTCCTCCCTCCGTGGAGAGACTGCTAAGGAGCTCCAGGCCTGAGGGCTGCCAGCTGGCGGCTGGGGCAGCGGGCTCTGCGGGCAGGCGAGGGAGGTCTGAGGAGCCAATCCTTTGAGTCCCATAGATGGTGACGGAGCTCCTGGGTCCAGCCACCAGGGCTTTGCCCTCGCAGTGCCCCCTCTAGCACATTCAGTCCCACTGGGCGGCCTCCACCCTACAGCCCTAAGTGACTGACATCCCAGGACGGCAGCTAGCCTGTCTCTGATCTAATGGTGGTTTCCGGGGTCCCAGCTAAACTGCACATTCCTTGCAGTCCAGGAACGTGTTTGGATCCCCCCTGTGCTGGGCCCGACAGAGGGCAGGCGCTGGATAAATGCAGCTGCAGCGCCCACCAGGCAATGTCGCCACCCTTTTGCGCTCTCGGGTTCCCCACTGCTGCTTTTCACAGCTTTTGTCACTCTGCTGTATCTCCGCTGACCCCCACTGGGCTGGCTCCCTGGTCCCTGCACAGGAGATGCCTAGTGCAGTCTGGAGGAGGTGACCCGCCTTCACCTCACCTTCATGTGGGCAGTTGGGAAAAGCAGGAAGGCAGAAGAGGGGCAGGTTTCTCACAGCCCCACCCCTTGGGGGCTGGGTGGCTTTGGGCAAACTGACTTGCCCTCTCTGAGCCTCAGCCCACATGCCCTATGGAGTACGGTACCCACAGGAGCTCCCCAGCTGGGTTTGTGGGGTTTCCTTGAGAGCCAATGGGGAAGTGCCAGGGGTGCCCAGGCCTGCCAGCCCCTCACCCCACCACACGCCACACACACGTATGCACACAGACAAATGCACAAATACACCTGCCAGGCGTCATGGGATCCAGAGAGATACTGGTTTCAGCAGCTGAGGGTAAGGAATATCACCCCCAGAGCCCCTCCCGTGACCGAGCCCACTCCAGGCCAGGGGCTGAGCTGCCTGCCGCTGCCTGGGCTGCCTCCTAACACCTCAGGCTCCCCTTCCCCTTCCTGCAGCCTCCCACCCCTCAAGCTTGCTGGCTTGACCTGGGGACCCAGACAGACAGCTGAACACAGACCCCTGCACTGGGCCGAGAGCCCCACAGCTGCCACGGGGCCCAGCATGGCATCTGGGGTAGAGTCTGCACCTCGACAGGTGCGGTGACTTAACAGGAGCAAAGCCGGGGAGAGGGCTGCTTCCTTCCCTTCCCCCACTCCATCCACTTCCTGGGAAGGAAGCCCAGGCCTCACCAAGGCCTCAGAGGGGCCTCTTGGGGTCTCTCCTAGGCTGAGAGCTGGGGACAAAGAGGCAGCTGCCAGCAGGGTGGGGAGGGGGGCTGAGGCCTTTGTGTGTGCCCAGCCCCTCCTGGTGACTCACCACCAGCCAGAGAAGGGCCCTTTCTTCCCAAAGGCGGCCGTTGGGAATCCGCCTGGGGACAAAGCTGCTGCCAGGCGGGGGACCAGCAAGTGGCATAAATTAGGGGGGGCTGAGGTGGGGGAAGGGAGGGCGGCTGCAGCTGGTGCCTGGAGGGGAGCACACACTTTTGCATGCACACATGCACAGACGGACAGCCCCAACCCCACTCACACCCCAGTGCACAGGGCTGCTCCCCTCCAAACCTCACTCATTCATTCATGCCTACTCCTTCATTCATTCCACAGGTGGTTGCTGGGCACTGACCCTGGGGATGCAGAAGAGCATCTTGTAGATGAAGGAGTGAATGGATGGCTGATGGCGGGACGCCCTGTCTGGAGGGGGAATTGGGTCAGACCCACGGGACCCAGGGTTGGGGTAGGGCAGGGAGCTACTCGTCTGGAGCCTGTGCTCAGACACCCACAGCTGCCTGTCCCCGTGGGGAGACCGAAGCCCAGCACGTGCTCAGGCCCGAGGTCACACAGCAGACCCCGGCCTGGTTCGCTCCCCGGTGAGGTCAGGAAAACATGGGGTTTTGAGGCATGATGTTGGGTGACATCCACCCCCTGTGGGGACAAGGGCTTCCAGTCCCCAGGCCCTGGGTCCTCCACAAAGTGTTTTTACAGCCTTGCTGGCCCTTGGCCCTTCCTCCTCAGGGCACTGCACCATACCTGAGATGACCCCTCAGTGAGACCCTGCTGGGTCGTCGTAGCCCAGGGTGGCCAAAGGTGGCAGGGCCACATGGACATCACAGACAGAGCCCGGCTGGCACAGGGCACCCAGGCCCTAGGGCTGCCCCACGAATGCCCCATTTCTCCTCGGGCAGCTCGCTCAGCCTCCCTGGGCACTGGAGACACTTGTCCCCATCCCCACAGCTCTGAGCGCACTAGGGCCCCAGGCCAGGTGGGCTTCTGCAGGTGGAGGCAGCCAGTCAGGAGCTGGCCCTGAAGGTCAGGAGGCAGGCACAGGTGAGCTAGTGCTGTCAGCAGAGCTTAGTGTCAGGTCCCGGGTCGTCTTCAAAGAATCATGGCCCTCCCCCCAACCCCCACTGAGTGGAGCCTGGCCCTGGAGTCCTGGCCATGCTGATGACAGAGGCCGAGAGGGTGGCCGGGCATGTGAAGGGCACTGGCCCTCCTGAGGGCGCTGTCCCATGAGGGGGTGTGTGGGCAGCTTGGGACTCTGTCCTCAATGTTCCTGGCTGCCCCCTCCCACCCAGACACTGTGCTGCCTCGGGGGCCTCAGACTGAGGCCTTTGGTTGGGGACATAGAGACCTTTGGGGCCTGTAGTCATTCCAGCAGCACAGAGCCCTGAGATTTCCAGGACTGGAAACTTCCAAAGCCCTTTCACAACCACTGGGTCTGCAGCCCCCAAAGAGATGAGGAGGAGGTTACTCTGCTGAGCATCTACTAGGTACTAGACATTTCTGCACCCCCACCCCCACCCCCGTTTATGGATGAGGAAACTGAGTCTCCACGGGGCCAGGTTCAGCATCCTTTGTTATGGGAAGGCCAGGAGGCTTCCAGGGCAATGAGCTCCCAAAGGCTGGGGCGCACGGCCCCTAGGAGCCTCAAAGGCCCTGCAGCCCCTCCCAGGAGCAGAGACTGAACAGGGCGAGGCGGGGGCGGGGTGTAAGTAGGCCAGTGCTTTGTGCTGCGTTGCTATGGCGCTGCCATTGCTGCTGTGCAGGCTTCCTCCTGGGCTCGTTCCCAGGACACCTCAAGGCAGCTACTAGGCATCCCTCCCCAGCCCTGCCCATGCCCCCTCCCCAGTCAGGGGCTGCTCCCAGTCTCTGAGCCCTCCTCTCTCCCCCAGGATCCTTGCCCACTCTCAGGCTCGGGGAGGCGGGTGGGGCAGGGCGGAGGGGGGATGGGACACATAGCAGAGTATGTCTGACCCACCCAGTCACACACACAGTGACACATGCATACACACAGCACATGTATGAATGTACACGGGCTCACAGCACATTCATGCATGCACACAGCACATGCATGCATGCAAACATGCTCACAACACGCATGCACGCATATGCCTGTGCACACGCTTGTAGCATACAGGAATGCACACATGTGCACACAGCACACATGCACAGCCACGTGAGGCACTTGGTGAAGCTGCAGGAGCCACTGCAGTTTGAGGCCTCAGGGGCTTCACGCTCACCCCCAGGCGGAGCTGGAGGTGAGGCAGCAGTGGAGACCTCCAGCTCCAAGACCAGTCCCCTCCAGGCTGGGCCTCAGAGGCCTTGGCAAGGGGCCAGCCTTGCCTCATCCCCTCACTGACTGCGGGAAGGAGGGGAAGGGGCTCTGCTGGCCTAGGATTTTGGGGACATGCTGGCCTAAAGGGAAGACATGAGCGGCACTGAGTTCAGACGGGCCGATCTCTGGGAGGCGGTGGGACCTGCTGGGCTCCCTCCCACACGATGGCCCTGTGTGCGCCTCATTGACCCCATGATGGAGCAGATGTCACCACCCACTTCACAGTGGCCCAGAGACGCACTGGTGGGCAGCTGCCTTGGCCAAGGCCTCGGGTAGTCTCTGGGGCCTAGTGGGGCACAGAAAGGGGCCCCCGTTGTCCACTGATGTCAAAGGGTGGAGTCTGGGTGTTGGAGGAGGGAGCTGACCCCAGGGTCTCTGAACTCTCACCAATAAGGACCCCACTGAGGGTGGGCGGGAGAGGGGCAGAGGAGGTGAGTTTCCTAGGGAGGCCCCCTGGGGAGAGGCTGGGCTGCTCCTGGGGGAGCACACCCAGGTCTTCTTTGAGGGTCACAGCTGGGCACTTTGATCCCGTCTCAGCCTCCCGTCTGACAATACAGGGCTGGCCAGGGGTGCTCAAGCCCACCTGAGTCTGTGCAGGTGCTGGCTCCTGAGGAGCAGGAGAGGCCTGGGAAATGGGACGGCCCCCTTACCAACAGGTGGGTCCCAGTGCGATTCTGACTGCACCTGCCCAGGTGGCTGTGACCCCGTGTGCGCACCTGTCCTTTGGGGTAAGCGCTGCTGTGTGAGGCAGGCTCAGAGGGTGTTCTCGAAGGGCAGGGCCTGGCTCAGAGCAGCGGGGGAGTGGGTGCTGAGAGGCCCCACAAAGCTTCCTTGGGCCGGGGCTCAGTGGAGGGGCGGCAGAGGGAGGGGGGCTTCATGGACAGACAGGTGGGTGGGCTGGAGCAGGGGGCATGCCTAGATCGTGAGGGAGAAAGGGCAAACAGGAGGCAGCCAACATTGGGGGAGCAAGGCTGCTGGGGCCATGCCATCACCCCCATAGCCTGCCCCACCTGGCTTCTGTGGGCAGCATGGAGCCAGCCTCTGGAGGCCTGCTTGACATAGTAACAGGTGACCTTTGCCTGGTACACCGTCACCTGAGCTGTCTTGGTTGCTGCCAACCCCACAGTGCAGGGTGGGGACCCTGTCAGCCTGGGATGGGCCCTGGGAGGTCTGCTGGGGAAAATTGAGATCCGGAGTAGGACAAGGCCTGACAGGGCTCCTTGAGCCCCGGGAGCACTGGGGTAGGCCCAGGGAGGGTGAGGACCAGCCCTCTCTTCCCGCTGCCCACAGCAGCCTCTCCTGAGGCCCCCAGCCCAGGCTTGCCCACACACTGCAGAGCTTCCAGCTCCTTCCTTCTCTCCAGCTTCAATTGGCTTTCTCAGCTCTCCTGCCCTGGATGCCAAAACACAGGAGCCCCAGTGGGGCCCCAGGACAGAGGATGGGATGGGGATGGCCCAGCTCCAGGGGATGCCTGTCTAAGGCCAAAGCATCACAGAGCCCCGATGGCCCAGCACATAGATCTCGGGTCCGGGAGGTGGCATTTGAAAGAAGTGGCATTTGGTTTGGGTTTGAAGGTTGAGCCCCAACTACCCAGAAGGGAGGGACCAGCCTGTGCGGGCAGACAGGGTCCCCCTTGCCTGGCAGACTGCCAGCTCCACCCTGATGGTGTGGGCCACGTGGGCTGTCGGTGGGTGGGCCTGCCGGTGCCTGAGACAGTCTTCCTAGACCCCCAACTCCGAGGGGCCAGTCAGAAGCTGCCAGATCCTCAGGGCTCCATGCGACCCCGATTGTGGCGCGTGGTCGTGGCGTGACGGGTCACCGAGAGCACCATGCACCATTCGGGGGCAGAGGCCGCAGCCTGGCGGCGCCGCAGCCACCTGTCCACCACCGTGAGGGCAGGTGCGCTCGGCAGCGGCCCAGGCGCGACAGCTGCGCAGCCTGCCGCCCCTGCCCGTCTTCGGGCCGCTCCCTCCACACTGGGCCGTCCGGGGCTCCGCGAAACCGGCCCGCGGGCGCCGCCTGGCGGCCGCACGGACAAAACAACGGGCGGGGCTCAGGGGAGGCGCGCCAGCTCGGGAGACCTCCAAGGTCAAGGGGCCCTGCCCACCGAGGAGGTGCACCGGTGCAGGCTGGGCCGGGCGGAAGGCGGGGGGTGGGGCGGATCTATCAGGTCCTCCTTCTCCACCCAGCCTGGCAGGCCCTGCACGGGGTGGAGCTCAGACAGGCCTCTCGGGGATCTCACCTAGAGGGCCCCCCCGGGGCAACCTCCCACACCGCCTGGGAGCAGGCCTAGGACCTGGACCCTCGAAAGTCACCGGGCCAGGTTTGGTGGAGCTGCTGTGGGCTGGGCCTGGGGAGGGCCTCCCTGGAAAACGCCCCAGTTCCAGAGGGCTGCCTGTACCTGCAATCCTGACCCCTGAGGCGCCCAGGGCTCCCCCCACAGCCAGCAAGGCCTGGTGGGATTCAGCCCTGCAGACTCTCACCTGACGCCCCATGTGGCTCCAACCACAGGAGCCATTTCACCTCAGGGCCTTTGCACTGGCTGCTGGTCTGCCTGCCTGCACACGGTTCCCCAGACCCTCGTGACGCCCCTACCCACAATGTGACCTCAATAGCCGTGTTGGTCCTAGGATACCTGCCTGTCCTTTGAGTGGCTGGGTGGGGGGTGAGGGTGGGAAGATGCCTTTTTCTGGGAAGGTGGAACCTGGACCTCCCAGAGAAAGTAAGGCATTTGGACCCAGGAGCTGAGTGCCACTGAGAGTGCCCTGGGCCTGCCTAAGCCGCCTTTGGGGATGGTGGCATGATGAGGCCCGCAAACAGTGTTGAGACAAGACCTCAGGCTCGAGAACCAGCAGCTGGGCGCCTCCCTGCCCCAGGCCCATGGGACGTGGCTGGCCTCCTGCCATTTAGATTCTCTGCACCTTTAATAACCAGCTCTGAGGCCAGCCTGGTGGTGCAGTGGTTAAGTTCGCACATTCTGCTTCGACGGCCTGGGGTTCGCCAGTTCGGATCCCGAGTGTGGACACGGCACAGCTTGGCAAGCCATGCTGTGGTAGGCGTCCCACATATAGAGGAAGATGGGCACGGATGTTAGCTCAGGGCCAGTCTTCCTCCGCAAAAAGACGCAGCTTGGCAGCAGTTAGCTCAGGGCTAATTTTCCTCAAAAATAAGTAAATAAAATAACCAGCTCCTTTTGTTATTCAGCTGGGCCCAGGGGGTTCTGTCACTTGCACTGCTTGTGTGACCCTGTCTCCATGTCAGGCTAGACCCCTGGGAGCCCCCATCCCCTGGTGCCACCCTCACTGCCCCCCAAATCCTGTCTCCTGGGTCTCTTGCTTTGCCTGCTTCTCTCACCCCTCCCTTCCCCCGTGATCCCTGCTCTCAGTTCAGCCCCCACTGCTACTGATGTTGAATGCAGGGTGCGCAATCAACAAAGCACCTAGCCCTAAAAGACCCAACCCTCCGCGGCCACCAGGGCCCCTGCCCCCGCTCCGTCCCCTGCTCCCTGTCGACATTCTCCCAGACCCTCCAGTACGCTTGGTGCCTGCCCCTGGGCCTCCACACCTACTGCTCCCTCACCTGGGAGGCCCTCTCACTCCACGGGCCTTAGTGTAAAGGTTGTGCCCCTAAGGGACATTCTCTGACTCCCAGCACGGCTGCCCCCCTCTACCCCTGGGGCACACATGCAGGGCACACGCACACCCTCTCTCCTGGCAAGGCACTCACCACACCTGGGCTGTGTGTTTCACAACCCCCGTCTGCCCTGTGACTCGGGAGACACATCTGGGGCTGTCGACCTCATATGGCCCCCAGGACAGGGGCCCACGGAGTTTCACCGAATGACCCAGGAGGTAATCCCACCCCCTTGGCTGCCCTTCTGCCAACTCCCATGGCGCTTACTGCCTCCATTCATTCATTCAATCAACAAATATTTACTGACTATAGAACAGCCAGGTGCTGTTCTAGGTATCAAGGCTACAGCTAGGAATAAAACAGTTCTGTGTCCTCAGAGTCTGGATGGGTGAGAACGAATGGCCACGTGCCGTGGCAGCAGGCTGTGTGACCCTGTGCAGGTGATGGGGCAGGGTGCTGCCCGCCGAGCCAGGCTGCGCTGATCTCTCAGCTCACAGCGCTTGCTGGTGGTTCACACTGCCCTCTGGGTTTATTTGGCTCAGTCTGAAGCCAAGGGTGGCTGCTGGCCACCCAGAGCTCAGCTTAGACATGCCAAGGACCTGGGACAGCAGCATAGGACACAGTCCTTTCTGCAGAGATCAGGTGGCAGCAGGTCCGCCCGTGACCAGGCACCAGGAGACAGCAGTTCCATTCTCCATCCTCCTTGGGGAAGTACAGTGACCCAAGGTGCGGAGAGAGGGGCGGTCCGCACCTGGACCTCAGGGGTCCACCCGTGAGCAGGGGCATGGTGCGCCTCCCGGCAGAAGGCTCTGCCTGTGCTCTCAGCCTGACATGCTGTTTCGGGCATGCTGCCCAGCCCCAGGCCCAGCTAGGAAGACGAGGTGATCGAGGAGGCCACAATGTGCGCCATGTGCGGCCTCCCTTGTGTGGGGGCTGCGAGTGTCCCTTAGGCATCTCACCACCGGGCCGCTTAGCCAAGGGCAGTTGGTCAGAGGTGGGGGTGGCAACATGCGGCCCTTGGTACCAGGCACTTTTGATGCCACTCAAGGTGGCAAGGTGGGCATAAGGCAAGTTCCTGACAGCGATACCAGGGTCCTGGCCGCAGTACAGTATACCAGGGTTCTTTGAAACCTGAAGAGCAGCTCATTTTAAACACTGTCTGAAGCTATCTAAAGATCTAAGATTTCCCCTTCATTTATTCAGCAAGTTTTTTTGAACAAGTATTATGTGTCGGGAGCCGAGGACACTATTTCTAAAGAGTTCATCCAAACGACCCGAGTGCCTCTTACTGCCGGGCCTGCGGCCACCAGGACGGAGAAAGGGCTCTGCCTCGAAAGACATGGTAGCCTGTGAGGGAGTGACAAACGAGCCAGTGGTCCCGAGAGCTCATCAGGAGGAGGGGCAGGCACGGAGGCCATGCCCACCGTCTGAGAGGGACATGGCAGGAAGGCTTCGGGACGAAGGTGACAGAACCCACACACGCCAAGCAGGGTCACATGGTGCCTTCCACTCAGCACTCAGGACCACCCGCCTCCACGTCCTGCGTCCCCCGGGGGATGGACGAGGTGGGATGATCACATCAGTGTGAGAGGACTAGCAACGCCTGTTTGGGAAACAGGAGGCTACAGGGAAATGGCTTGAGTGTAAAGGATCGTTATACACATGAAATCAGCTGGTTGCTGGGACCACGGAGTGAAGATGAGATGGAGGGGCAGCGGGGGGTGGTTAGTGTTTCTCAAACTGGGAGTCACGGACCCCTGGCAGCTCAGAAAGGTCTATGCATTCTAAGAGGGGAAATACCAACTTCACTTGGAGGATAAACTGGAAGGATACATTGTTTCCAGCTATAGTTTACAAGTGAAAGAGGCTGGGACAGAATGAGATGCTGGTTTGTTAAGATAGTATTTCTTAAGGTTTCCCCATTAAAAGGCACACGTGACTCACTGACCTTTGGAGCTCAGTGTGGTTCGTATTAACTAGTTGAGTCCTCAACCTTCAGCGCTGAGGACCCCACGTCAGAAGACCCTGAGGCTCGGCGGGGCTTACTCCCCAGCTCCCAGCTGCTTGGCTGGCGTTCACAAACGTGGGAGCTTTTATAAATACCGATGTCCCGACTGCACCCACACCAGTGAAACCAGAAGCGCCGTGGGTGGGACCCCGCCTCGGCCCGCTTGTGCTGTCTGTGCTGTCCCAGACTGGACTGCTCTGCATTTCATATCAGGCCGGCGGCCGCAGGCAGTTCCTTGAGCAAGTGAACACCTGAGCATCGGAATCATCTCTGAAATAAAGATAAAACTAACAGCGGCCTGGGAACTGTTCCGAGAGTTCCAAGTGCCTGGAAAATGCTCCGCTCGGGGCCTGGCACATAGAAACGTTCAATCGATGATTGCTTGAAAAAGGAAGCACTTCAGTCATACCAGGAGCAACAGAAGACACCCTCAGACACTTCCTGACAGCCCGGGACCCTCACACCTGCAGCCAGGTCCCTGATTTGGGCCTAGCTTGCACTCCAGCTAGCGCCTTTGTACCCCAGAAGCAAGAGCCAAGCTTGCCAGTCCAGCATCCCTCAGTCCCCATGCATCATTGCTCCACAGCCCACTCCCGGCCTCCCTGGCCTGTGGCGCCCTTTGGTCTCTCCACTGCACTCTGCACCTGCCCTGCTCTCCTGGCATCTAGGCCTTTATGCTCAAGACAGATCCAGAGGGCACATTCATGATGTCATTTATCCCCTCAACTAGACTGTGGTTTCTTTGGGGCGGCATGGTATAATGGACATTTTCCAACCATTAGCAAAGCACTAAACACACTGTAGGAGCTTGATAAGTTTTTTTTTTTTCTGGTGAGGAAGATTGGCCCTGAGCTAACTGCTGCCAATCCTCCTCTTTTTGCTGAGGAAGACTGGCTCTGAGCTAACATCTGTGCCCATCTTCCTCTACTTTATATGTGGGATGCCTGCCACAGCATGGCTTGCCAAGCGGTGCCATGTCCACACTCGGGATCCGAACAGGCGAACCCCTGGCTGCCGAAGTGGAACGTGCGCACTTAACCGCTGTGCCACTGGCTAGCCCCAAATCTTCCTCTATTTTATGTGGGATGTCGCCACGGTATGGCTTGATGAGCAGTGCTAGTCTGCACCCAGGATCTGAACCTGCAAACCCTGGGCCGGCAAAGCAGAGGGCCCACTGAGCTGGCCCTCGATAAGTTTCTAACGTAAGTAATCAAAGCCTAATGTCAGTTCCTGCAGCTCGCAGCCATGGCGCACAGCATGGCTGGAGCACCCTGGGCTCTGTCTGCTCCCAGCTTCCAACTGGGCTAGCTCAGTATATGTGAGGTCTGGGACGCGGAGGCAGCTGGGACCTTGCCCTGGGTGCTCAACATCCCGGTGTCTAAGTTAGAAAGCACCCTGCAGATGGAGGCAGCTGCTTCCCAGGCTTCGTACTCCACTGAGAAGCCAAAGCTGGAAGATGAGAATCTCGTTTTGTCAGACAGGGGCTTGCAGGCCACTCAGTGGGCCCAGGGACCTGGATTCACAGGTGCTCGCAGCCACGCAGGGGCCTACAGAGAATGGTTCCAGTAGGAAGGTTAAGCAGAAGGCCGCTCCCAGCCCCAGGCACGGTGACTAAGGGTGGTGAAGGGGCTGACCTGCTGGGTTGGGCAACACCTTACAATGCAGTGCTGTGCACGCAAAATCATCAAATAAAGATCAATTTAAAAAAAAAGGCCTAATGTGGTATAGTGCATCTCTGTCTGTGGCAGAGAATTTATTAAAAATTTCAAATTTCCCCAAAGTATTTCTTTTTAGCCTGTATCCCTTGTTTCTTTTCGCTTCTGGGCCTATCATAGATTTGCATGGCTGCGCAAGCCACCTCTGCTTCTCTATTTGGATCTCCTAGCAGACATGAGCAGGCAGAGAGAAGACAGGAGGAAAGAACCCGCAGGAAAGGCCAGAACAGGAAAAAGAAGTTCCCGCTGTGCCGACCAGGGCTGATGACAGACAGACCACTGTCCAAAGTGAATGTGACACGTCCTCACTGGAGGTAGAGCTGGGGGGTGGCGGAGGGCTCAAAATTAAGAGCATTTCAGAAACACTGGAAGGACTAAATGGTCAGAAACACCCACAACATCTCCATTGAGAAGATGAGTTTCAACGGCACACCTTAAACCTGTTCTCTGGGGAGAGGATCTTTCCAGAACCACTTCTCAGAGTTTCTCCTCCTTTATACAAATCAGGTCAATGCCTGCATCTGAGGGGCTGTGGGCGTCCTCGTGGAGGAGTGGGGCGCGAGGCCACATCTCTCCTGGGTGTGACAGCTGTTCCCTGGTCCCCACAGTTCCCGGGTTGTTTAAACTGGAAGCTACCCCTTCACTGGTGACTGGATCCTGGTCTGTGGTCAGCACTGCCACCTCCTTAGACTGCTGCCACCCACTGGAGTGAAGGAGCCCACCTCCCTCACGCCTGGCCTGCTCTGGTAAGACATTATTCCTTACCCAAGTCAGACAGTAAATGAAGGTGAAAACATCAGAACAGAACTCACACCTCAGGCTCACATCCTTTCTCCATGGCACAGATAAGCTAAGAGACTTTTTTTTATTTCATTAATAATTAAGGGTATACTAATATATATATCTCAAAAGAATACTGAATTATTTAAGACATACTATTACTATAGTCATACAGTTAACAGAGAGGGCACGGGAACCAGCACAACGGAGCACCACATCTGTATTATATACATCAAACCAAGGGCAAATATTTCTCCAATTATTCTTAAGAATACCAGATGAGTTAAAAGCTGAAAAGCTTTGCTTAAAAAAACCCTGTATATACAGGATAAGCTTAGATTCTCAAAAACCAGAAAAAAAGTGGCAAAGTAAGACAAATGAGAAAAACTCGTTAAACTTCTTGAACATACTAAATGATATCAAATATATTATACCAAGGCATTTTAGCAAAATAAAGCATTAAACTGTACTTCGTAGATATATTCATCACATTTATTTTCATAACGACTTCATTATAGCTGGACTGACTTTAATCTGGATAAAGAAAGATCTGACAGTGAAGCTGACTGCATGTCAGGTGAAGAAAGCAAGCATTCCCAGCTATTTTGCGCATGAACATGGACTATACCGTTTAATGCAGACCCAAGGCCAAACATTTTTAGGGGGTAGGTTTTACTTCCATTACAGATTCTCTTCAGGTAAGATCATAAAAATACAATACAATGCGACGAGCCCAATTTACAAACTACATGCGGCAGGCAGCCCATATTAACACAGACAGCTCCAACGAGGGACAAGAAAAGCTAAGTCTGGTGTCACTAGGGCTCATTACGGGAGCAGAATAATCAGGTACAAGAACTAGAAGAGCTGAAAACAGGAAACGCCATGCCTTAACAGTCACTCAGGGTCATCTGACGATTTCGATGACCGAAACCAGCGCGTGAGAAATCCAATGACGGTGAAGAGTTCAGTATCCTCCATCGCACGCAGCGCTCACGCTCGCGGCTTAGCAGTCTGAGCCTCCTCCACCAAAGCCACAGGAAACCGCTCGCAAGAACAATAGGGGAATATCCATCTGCCTTCAAGGAACAACGGCTATGTTTAAAGGAAATGCTGACACTGAACTTTCAAATCTGAAAGAGCCTGGTGTGGGGTGTGTCTGAAGTGAACCGGAGGACGGCCTCGATTTCCCAGTGGTACAACTGGGACAGTGCTCGAAGTTAGTCTTCAAGATGTTAAGAGCACCCTAAAATCTGACAAAGAATAGCAATCCTAAAACGACTTTGGCCAAAATGAGCTTGAGCTACCCATGACCTGCGCTGGGAGAGCCCACAGCTGCCAGGAAATGACCTTGCAGATGGGAGGGGCACTGCCCAAAGACCCCAACTGCCCTTTGACCCCACTATCCAATGATTCTAGAACATTCTAGTAGGAAAGACATGTCAAGGGCTTTTAATTTGGGGGCAATAGTGAAACAAAGTGAAAATCTGTTGGGGGCTTATTATCTTTTAGGTATTTAGGGCTATTCCTTTATCACATCTTTAGCTGTTTAAAGGAATAATTTCCCCATACAAAGTTGCCAAATTACTACCTCAGAAAGAGAATAACAGATTACTATAGAGTTCAAAAGATGTATTCTAATATGATTATTTTTGTGAAAGGTGACTACAGAAAGGAGTCTGCTAGTTATAACACTGGGACTAACATGTTGTCAAGGCACTTCAGAACTCTGGGGAATTCCTTTGTTCACAGTAACAGGGCAACCGAGAAAGTGGACCCTCAGAAAGTATTTACAGAAATATGTATACCCTTTAGCAGAAGAAAGAAACACTTCATGCACTGATAGACTTCACTGGCTCTTTTAGGCACTAGAGAAACATCCACATGCCAACAACATGAGCTAAGGAGCAGGCAACCAGAGCAGCTTTCGCTACTTTGTCCCCAGGAGTGCGATATTTAAGATGCTAGTAGCTGATGATAACTTCTCTGACAAGATATAAAGGCCTGGTCCTGCAGGGCTCCAGACAGTTCCTGCTCTCAGACATTGTACAACGGCATTGGGTAGGTTTAACAAGTCTGTCTGTTACGCAGCCTGAAACCACAGAAGCAGCCCTTTACATGCTACATTCAGACACTTTTGCTTAATTTTAGTACAAGCTGACAGTGGTACTAATCTCCAGTTCTCATTATCCTACTATAGGTATGAGTGCTTCCCTCTTTTTTTAAAGTCCAGTAACTTCATTTAAATGTTTCCATCCTTATAAATTACTACGGAAAATGATAAGTTCAGATTTTACAAACAAAAACTTGAAGGTGTTAGCTGCTGTTTTATTCCTTCTCCAATGCAGTCTTAAAGGCTTTTTTGCTATTAATTTTCATAATTTTATGTTGCACACAAAAATGATTCTCCCCTCTAAACGAAGAGTATGGGGGAAAATACAGACATTGTTTTTCAAACAAAAAATGTTTATGAAAGAACAGACCATCGGAACAAACAAAAAATCCCACCCTATGAAACTGGGTGGGACTAATCAGTCTTTATAAATGAAAAAAATCCTTCTGCTTTATTTAGCATAATAAAATATATCATTGTACTACTTTTGTGCTTGGACCTTTCTTCTATTGAAACAAAAATTTTCTCCTTTCTCATAATTGTTCTAGTATTATGTAAGGTTATGTCTATGCCTAGATTCTGAAATATCTGTATTTTAATGCTTGCACAACCCATTTAAACATTACAAAAGCTTTCGCTATTCTACTTTCTGATTAAAGAAACCACACCACAACATACAGATAATGATCCAAATGGAAAAGTTAATGTGCTGTAATGATATTTGTTTTGCGACATCAAAAGCAGCTGAGATACTGAATATAATTTGCTTGAATCATAAATACTGAGATTGAAATATGCATGTATAAATCTCATTTAGGCCCAACGAACTGAAAGCTCTCTGTAAATACATAGAAGTATATATAAAGTGCAAAACAGGAAATATCAGCTGGAAGACCTCTGCTGTTAGTACTCCCACTCATCGGACTTCAAGTCAAGATAGCTGAGAATATTCTGGGCAAGCTTCACTGCCTGCTTCCTGGCAGCCTTACACTTCTCTTCCCCTTGCGGATCCACAGCATCCAGGGCCAGCAGCTGCTTGGTGAGCAGCTCTTCCAGCCGGATGTAGTTCTTATCAGTTCGATTTCCATCAAACGACAGAACTTCCCCCTGGATCTCTGACAAGTTCCCAAGGATGTGCCAGACGGCTTTGTGTGACGGGTGCTCCTCACAAACAAGTAGCTTTCTCTTCTCAAGGGCCTCCTTCAAGTCAATGTAGGTGATCAGGGTTTGCACTTCAATCACGGCTCTTCTCCTGGCTTCCCGGATGCAGGGGTTTTTTTCCAGAGTTACTTCATCCAACTCTCCAATCAAGCCCTGCAGTTCTGTTTTGGAGCTCAGGTACAGTTCAGAAGGATTCTGTGCTTGAAGCAGCTCATTCTTAATTTCCCTCATTCTCTTGAGGACCTTTTCTATTTTTAAAATGGAATGATTCTGTCTCAGGTCGAATGCGTGAGTAGTACCTGCTTCCTCTTCTAAATCCAGGTATTTCAGTAATTGGTTGATATCTTCTACTACCTCCCTGCGGTAATTTCTGATTTCTGTGCGCCCGCACACATCTAAAGCATCCAGGTCAGCAATCAGCCCCGAGAGCACACAAGACAAGTGCCTGCAAGTCTCGTTATTGTTCACTCCCATCAGCAGCGCAATCAGAGTGCCTCTGGCCTTGTTCACCTCACACATCACAGAGTTAATTTTGGCGACTGAAGGATGCGCGTCCTCCGAAAGCGGCAGGGAAGGCTGCTTCTTCATGCAGTCTTCGATAATCTCTTGCACTGCACAGACTTTGGTTAAAGTGTGATACCTCGCTTTCCGCAAGGAGATCTTCCCTCCAGTTTTAACGTGTGTCAGCCTCAGAATGATATCTTGGATGCCTTCTTCAAATTCATCTGTTACGCGGTTGCCTCCATTATAAAATGGCACAATCTTCTCTTCCACCAGGGACTGGGCTTCCTTAAAAATGTTCTGTATTTCAATCCGGTGTGGGTGGTTTGCATTCTGCTCCAGCTCTTTGAGAAGACGCTCTGTCTCTTGTGCCGCCCTCTTCCTGGCTTGCTGAATATCTCCTTTTCCTTCTGTATCTACAGAGTCTATTTCAAAAAGCTGTTTTGTTAGAATCCTCTCCAGTTTCTTGTAATTCTTGTCATCTGATAGACCACTGAAGCCAATTACTTGCTGTTCTATACTTTTCACTTCCTTTTGGATTTCCTGAAGCCTACTAATAGAAGGATGTTGGTTTCCCATATCCATACTTTTCTTGTGTTCAGTTTCACAAGCACTAAAAGATGACAAGAATAACTTATTACATCACAAAGTTTCTGCAGAACACTAATTGTATATTCATTCATTCTAAAATTCTCATCTTAAAACGATTCTTAAGAAAAAGTTATTATTATTATTGTAATCCAAATGACAGTCATACTCGAGCACAGTAAGAAGAATGACTAATTGACTCCCTCTCCTGAAAACAACATAAACACAGCAGCCATTAAGAACAGGCAGGGGTTACTGCAGGGCCCAACAGGAAGGACCTGGTGCTCTGGGGCTGTGGATTTCAAGTTTCTTTCATTGTACAAGACAGCAGCATGTGTCTTCATAAGTACAGCATGGAGTTGAACTATCAGCTTGGAAAAAGCACAACTATCTTAGGTCTTAACACTGAACGTTGTTTTTTTGGCGCCAGCAGGGAACCTTGGTGGAATGTGAAACAGTAGCGCTTCTAACCTTCCAAAGGTTAGGGCACCATCTAAGCACCCCACCTGGCCACGGAGCCATACCTAGTTTACAGAACAAGTAACTCTAAGCCAAACAAATACCAGTGGTTCCCAAACACCCCCGACAAGTCCCCGCTTCTACATTCCTCTCCGTCCCTTTATGCACTTCTGCAAAGCCACCCTGTTTCTCACCTCACAAATCTTCCCGGCACAGGTATAAAATCCCACAGGAGGGCCGACTGGGATTATGTTAAAGGCACCATCTTGGGGCTTTAGAGGCCGACTGCCTCAGGCTTATCACGCTCCCCTTCCCCCACAATACATCCCACAAAAATGTGACAACTATGAATAATTCACTAACTAGCCTCCCATTAAGAATCCAGAAAGGCTTAACGCATTTTTTCCCTGCTTTTGGGTTTCTATCAAACAGCTCACTGGAGGTGCGTGGATAATCAATTGAAACCAATCCCTTGTGGGTGTTCAAGCCAAGAATGCGCCCCTGGGGGCCCACGAAGGACAGCTGCCTCCCTTTCTCCTCTCCTCCTCGTCCTTCCCTCCCAGCACTTTACCCAGAAGAGGTCTCAGCTGGTTTGGTCTTGGCTTCCCGTAGGTGAGGTGGCGAGGTGGAAGATCAGCCCTTTACGGGGTGCGGCACCGGAGCTGGGCCCCCAGCAGCATCCCTCCCACCCCTCCCGGCTAGATCTGAACGGGGCAGCCGGTGAAGGGGCCGGCGGTGGCGGCGGCAGCTACTGGCCGCTGCGGCCGCTCCGGGCGTCTCGCCCGGGCCCCACGACGCGCCCGCCGGCCTGACCTCACAATGGCCCGCGTGGGGAGGGGGCGGCCGGCCCGGGCACGCATCGGACCCAGGGGTGGGGGCGGCGCCGAGTGCCGCCCGGCCAGAGCCGGGTGGAGCGCCGGGGCGGGGGTCGTCCGCGGGAGCCCGCGCCAAGGGAAGGCCGCCCGCCGCCGTGGAGGGCAGGGGCCCGCGCAGCCGCTCCGCCACGCTCACCTGTGCCGCCCGCGCCATCGCGAGCTCCGCCGCCGACGCCCTGAGACACGGCAGCTCCCGCTGTCGCCCTGGCCCGGCAACCCCGCCCACGGGCCAAACAGCCTCCGCCCTGGGAAAGCGTCCCCCGGCGGCCGCGTCGCACCTCGACCCGTGCCGAGCCCGCCGCTAGCCGCCTTGCGCGGCAGCCTGGAATGGCTGCGGCCAAGGACTCGGCCGCCGGGACCCCGTCCGAGCCACCCACCTCCCCCCCCCCCCGCCCCGCCCCCGCAGCCCGTCACACGCAGGGAAAGCGCACGGTCGGCCCCGCCGTTCCCCTCCCGCTGGCTTTGCGACCGTGCCGTAAGGCAGCCCCTAGCGCCGTCGCGATTCTGCCGTGCGCCGCGGGAGGTGGGGGGCGCCGGCCATGGCGTCCTTGAGGTCCGGAAGGCGGACGGTTGTCTCTCCTCTCTGCCGCGCCTTTACTGGTCCCGGCTCTCACCTCGCCCCCGAGTGCGGCGCTCCGCGCAGGGATGCGGCACCGAGCCGGGTAAGCGGGGTTCCCGGAGAGCTTGGGCCGGGAGGGGTGACTGCAAGGGGCGACAGAGCCGGGCCGCGCCCCTGAGGGACACCTGTGGGTCCCGCACACCTGTGTGCCCAGCTGCGGCGTCAGCTGAGCTCCCCTCGAGCAGGGTCCCCGAGCTGACCTGGGGAGGCCCCGGAGCCCCCGAGTTTCCTGTATCAGCTCCCTTGGTCTGATGGAACTGAGGGTGCTGTTGACGGAACTTTTGCTAATAGAGCAGTCAGCTGGCAAGTTTGTACGTACCTTATTTCTTCTCGAGGGTACTTGTTATATTTAAAGAGCTCTTGATGTGCACGGCGTGTATTTATATTTTGTTCGTGTTTTGGTTTCGTTAAGGTTATTAGTGCTTTTTTTTCAAGCGATGTCTAACTTTATCATCGTATTTTGTAGGACTTCACGTTGAATAGTTTTTCTTGTTTGGAAACTGTGCATATATGCATGTTACTGGCTAAAGATCCACAAAGATTAATGTCTGTAGCAGCAAAGAATGGCAAGCAGTTTTTATAAATTGCACTTCTTTGGGGAAGGATGTTTTGTTTAAGGAAGTCCTCGGCCTTGATTCCAACTGTCAGATGAAAACGTTGACTAACACTGTGGAATGGGCTGCAGATAAAATATTTAAACAAAGCATACAATACTAACACTTCAGTTTGTCAACAGGCTAACAAGGGAGGCTGGAAAGTCTGGTTTAAACAATAATTAAGGATAAAAAAAGAGCCAATTAAGAATTGCAAAATGTGCCTGCCTGTAAATTTTCATTTATTTTGGTCTTTTGCTGTTAGTAGGCTTTTATAAATGCAGCTTTGAAGTTCTACCTAGTTTACAGTTTAGACAAGGAGTTACCAGGTCAAGTGGTCACTCATACTGCAGGCCTCTGGCTCAGTTCCCTGTTACAGTGGCTGCAGTCCTGACTTCCATTCCTAGAACATAGAAATCCACTCAGCATCTTAGTCTTTGGGCAGAAAGATACTCAACAAGTACCCGAAGATGCTCTGGGAGGGCATGCTGAACGTCAGCCAACAACAGTCGTCTCCAGGGTAAGGACCTACTGTAGTTTATTTTGTGAATTAGTGCTCGAAAAAAAGAACAGCACCCAAACAAGGCTTTCTCTATTGTCTTACAGCCTTTTGTTGAAATAAGTCTTACCGTGGGTCTGATCCTCAAGATGAGATCTCTCTGCCTTTTGTGGCCCAAGTGACAAGGAAGCTGGTGCTGTGCATCTGTTGAGCTGCCTAAACCTGTGAAGGTGATAAGAGTGATGAGGCTGAAAAGAAGAGCAGCTGGTCCATGAGTCAGGCCTTGCCCGATTCTAGCGTCACGACCCGTGTTGTTTTTAGCATGTGTGCCCCGTGATGCAAGGTATCGGATGGAACATAAAAGAAGAACAGTTCTTGCCTCAGGGCAGTTTGCGTTTCCTGGGTTTGGTCCCAACTTTGTATGCTTCCTGAGTGCAGGGCTGGTTCTCCAGGTAATTAAATTCCTGCAACACAGAGAGATTGTTGTCTTTTGGTTTTAAATATTAGGTCATCGTCTTCTTCTTTTTTTTTTTTTTTGAAAGATTGGCACCTGAGCTAACAACTGTTGACAATCTTTTTTTTTTTAATTCTTCTCCCCAAAGCCCCGCAGTACATAGTTGTATATTCTAGTTGTAGGTCCCTCTGGTTGTGCTATGTGGGATACCACCTCAGCATGGCCTGATGAGCGGTGCCATGTCCGCACCCAAGATCCGAACCACCGAAACCCTGGGCTGCTGAAGTGGAGCGTGTGAACTTAACCACTCAGCCACGGGGCTGGCCCGATTTTCACTTATTTAATCCTCACAATTCTGTGAAGTAGAGGCTTTTATCATGCCCGTTTTATAGATGAGGAAACACAGGCACAGTAAGATTGAATAATTTCCTCAAGGTTGTAATGCTTGCACATAAGTTATATGTATGCTGTGGTTCCTATATCCAGAGGATAATAAATTGAAAGTGTTCTATTAATTTTTGGATCAAAAAGAACAAAGAAACAGGCCCTCAGCATGGAGAGGTAATGTTTACAAATAACAAATAATGGAACTACTGGTGTCATCTTTTGCTTACATTTTCATTAAGGAGAATGGTCTGCAAACCCCCAAGTGTAGATCCAGGATAAACATCAGAAGGAGGAAGTTGAAATTCAAGATAAATGAGAAACTGGTGAGAGGTCTAGTCATAGCATTGTAAAGTTAATATGGATATTTCTAGTATTGAAAAGGCTTTCCATAAATAGTTGGGAAAAAAATTAAAGCTGGGGTAGGAGGGCCTTAAAAACCATGTGGTTTAACTCCATTATCATAAAGATGAGGAAATTGGGACCCAGAGAAGTAAAGTGACTTGCTTGGTATTACACAACAGGGTCGGGACTAAAACCGAGGTCTTTCCACTCTTAGTCCAGTGTTCTAACATTTCCAAATGGTTTTTCTTCATCTAGTGAAATGAGAATTACATTGATTTTATTTTTTTGTTACTTATGGGAAATTTAAAACATGTACAGGGATAGAGGAATATAAAGAATTGCTATTGTGGGGACCTGAAATTGGCCACCCCAAGATATGTCTCTTTGGCATCAGGGTTATTTGAGGCTGATTGCTTTTGATAAACTGGGACAGGGAAGGAGGCTCTGAGGAATGGAACTTGCTCTTTGTTAGGACGTTTACATTTGTAAGGTAAATCTCTATCTGTAAAGGTGCCTCCCTCTCTGTACCAGGAAGAAGAAAGGAGATCACCTTCTCTCTAGAAACTCTTCATCAATACCAAAGGCAAGGACTTAAATCTGCATTTTATTGTGCTTCTCTGGTAACCTCCTGTAACTGACTTCCCTCCCCCTCCCAACTTTGGCATTTCTTTAAGGATTAAGCATCTTTCCTTAGGCTAGGAACTGATTGCTGCGCTCGCCTGTGACTGCCCAGCTCCAGATGATAGACTTGCCTCCTGCTACACCCACCCAGATAGCAGACCCACTGCCTGCTGTGTCCATCAAGCGCTGTGCTGACAGGGCAATCTTGTGACTATTGTGGGAGGGACATTTCAATCACATGTGAAACACCCTGTTTGGGGGTGTATAACCACTATGTGCACCCCACTTCTTCGGTGCCCTTTCTTCCTTTGGGAAGAAAGGCCCCGGGCCATGGTTCCTCATAAAGCTTTGTTTAATTTTCTCTTGCTGTTCTGTCTCATGTGAATTTAATTTGTTCTCCTGCCAGACGAAACCACATTTGGGAAGAGGAAATGTCTTCCTCCCCTACACTATGCATCCAATACCATACTTCTACCGTTATCCACTCATGGCTCTTTATTTCAGCTTTACCCCCATCCACTCCCTCTTCCCACATAATCCTGTGGCAAATATCAGACATTGTATTTCATTTGTAAATATCTCATTATGTATCTTTAAAAGATAGGGACTTTAAAAAAAATATATATATATAAACATAATACCAAGGTTATGCTTACAAATATTATAACAGTTCCTTAATACCAGCAAAGGTCCAGTGTTCAAATTTCTTTGATTGTCTTAGAAATGGCATAAATGTTTTCTTTTACAATTTGCTTGCGTCGGGATCCAAATAAGGTCTACACATTGCGATTGATTGATATTCTGTTAGTTCTCTGTTAATCCATAGATTTTGACTCCATCTTCTGTTTTTTAAAGCAGTTATTTGTTGGGCTTGGGGGAAGGATGTGTCCCTTAGAATTTCCCATAATCTGGATTTTGCTGATTGCATTCCCATGGTGTAATTTAACATGTTCCTCTGACCTGTGTGTTTCCTGTAAATTGACAGCTGCAGTCTAGAACCTTGACCACATTCAGATTTTACTTTTTTGTTTTTAGAGAAGACTACTTCATTGGTGGTGTGTTCTCCCATCAGAATTGATTGATTTTCTGATGTTAAACCAACCTTGAACTCCTGGTATAAACCCAGTGTGGTCCTGATGTACCGGTCATTTTCTGTACAGCTGAATTTGATGTGCTGATTTATCTAGCATCCGTCTAGAATGGGAGGCTAGGAACGCCACCCGTCTAGGAGGTAAAGGTTTTCAGTTCCCGTCTCAGAAGAGTTGGGACTGTAGATCATGAAACACCCGCAGGTTCCCTTCATCATCGCCTGTTTGTTTCCCCAGTGGTTGGCAGTGAAGCCTTAACTCAGAAGCTTTGTGTAGCATGTGGGCACTTCCAGGAAGGAGGGCGCTAGGGAAAGGTCTCCAGCTTCAAATCCTGACTGCTGGAAGGAGAAGCCCCAGGGTGGGAGTGTGCTGGGAGAGCTCAGGAGCCTGCTGTAAAGCAGAAGGGCTGGAGAGCCAGGCTGGGCTTGCAGAGCGGGACAGGGAGAAGCCTGGTGTGGGGCTGCCCAGCCTCGCAGTTTACAGTTAGAGAGAAAAAACTGGAAGATCAGCTCCCCCGACACAGTGATGAAAACTCAGTCTGACAAGTAAGAAAATGCACGGTCCTCCCCCTGTGAAGAAGGAAGAAGTGTCAGGCTGCTTTCTCGCAGAACTGTTAGGTTCTCGCCTGCCTTCCCCCCTGTACTGCCCCGCGCATCCCTGCCACTCCGGGCTTAAGACCCTAAATTACGGTAATTATTCCGACCTCAGGGATTTTTCCTTTTACAAAAGGGCTTTTTCCTCCTCCAAGTCCCTTCTCGGCCTCTCTTTTAAATAGCAGTTCTTGGGTAAACAAAGAATCTGTGTTTATAGGGGAGAGCAGAGGAACTACTGCCACAATTGAAGAGGAAATCTCTCAAATTATGATGGAAAACTGAGGATGATTGAAAGAGTTGGTTCACAAAGTTCACCTGTAAAGCTGTTGTTATAAGCAATAACTAAGAGATAAATCTGGAAAAGTAACTGAGCACCCTGGCGCCTCTCTGAGCTTGTTTTGTTATGTGTGGGTAGCTTGAAAAAGCCATAATTGTTGGGATGGCTCCTTTTACATTTCCTGGTAGGGGCCCTGTGAGAAGAAAAGGCCGGGTACAGTTCTGGAAGGTGATGAAACAGGTAAACATGCACAGTTAGGGTGGAACCTGCGCTTTCATCCCCTTGCTGCTGGCAGAGCTGACATCTCTGAGGGCAGTTCTGCAGCCTCCTTAGTCTTCTTGGAGAAGGGGAAGGAGCCCCCACCTTGCGACGAAAGTCCACAGGGGTGGCGCGGGCTGGTTCTGGCTCTGTCTCTACTTACTGGGTCCCTTTGTGTGAATCACCTTCAGTTTCTAAGAATACCTAACTATGAAAGATGCAAAGGCTGTAGGGGAGAAGTCCAGAAGTATTTGCAGAAAAGTAGGGTTTTGGGGGCTGGCCCCGTGGCCAAGTGGTTGAGTTCATGTGCTCCGCTGCGGCTGCCCAGGGTGTTGCCAGTTCGAATCCTGGGCATGGATATGACACCGCTCATCAAGCCATGCTGAGGTGGCGTCCCATGTGCCGCAACTAGAAGGACCCACAACTGAAAAAAGTACACAACTATGTACCGGGGGCTTTGGGGAGAAAAAGGAAAAAAATAAAATCTTTAAAAAAAAAAAAGAAAAGTAGGGTTTTTTTAAAGACCTTTTTCCAAATTAAAAGGAAAATGTGGTGATCGTAATCGTTCTTAGAATGTTGGATACAATGTTAAAGATCTATATATTACAATCCTGCTGTTACTTTCTAAAAAGGATTCTTAAGTCAGTCTACCATCAAATGAGTATATTTTGACCCCAATGATGAGTAGGGAGTTTTAGGTCTTAAGTAGCAGATCAGAATGTCTTTCTGCCCACAGGGCCCTGTGGCTTTCACACAGCAAGGATGAATTCAGTCCCTTCTGTGTGGACTTGCTGGCCCTTCATTTGGAACTTTCCACTTGGGCTGTGCTTCTTATGACCCAACTTTGTTTTCCAGTGACACTGAGAGAGACACTCTTTAGAAGTACTAGACAAAAGTAAACATGATCAAATACAAAGATATTTGAATCTACAAGAAGAAGTGAATGCAGAATGAAATAGTCATACTGAACTAGTCAGCGTGGTGCAGTATTCCAGGGTGGGTTGTGAACTGTGTCATCTGCGACCTGCAGCAGCAGTGGCCACGCAGAGGTGATAGCTGTATCTCTCCCTCTCCCTCCCGTCCCTCTCCAGCAGCTGGTCAGCCTGGCTTCCCACTTCCTCTGCAACCCTGACCTGTCCCCCTGCACCAATGCCTCCCTGTTCTCCCACCATGCGTATATCATGCTCCAGAACACTCAGCGTGGTTCTGCGTCTCTGAGTATACAGCGTTTGAGAGTTTACGGGAAAACCTAGATAATCATCAAGAACTAGCAGTTATGTAAAGAACACTCTTGAGGTCGTGACTTCTGGCCCCAGTATACCTCCTGAGCATTCTGATGCTACTTCGTGAATAATTGCTCTATCTGGTTAAATGTCTCTCTGCCAAATCATTCATAGAAATCAAGCTTTCTGAAGATGAAGGGGATTTTTTTGCGTAAGCATAGAGAAAGTGAACCGGAAAGTTTTGGGTTTTTTTTTTTTTTTAAAGATTTTATTTTTCCTTTTCCCCAAAGCCCCCCAGTACATAGTTGTATATTCTAGTTATAGGTCCTTCTCGTCGTGTGTGGGATGCCACCTCAGCATGGCCTGACTAGCAGCGCCATGTCTGTGCCCAGGATCCAAACAGGCAAAACCCTGGGCCCTCGAAGCAGAGCGCGCGAACTTAACCACTTGGCCACGGGGCTGGCCCCAAACAGGAAAGATTTTTAAGAACTGGGAAGAACATTCCTCCAAGTGCTTGTTACCACCAGAGAATGGACAGACAGATGCAGTCCGTGCTCTCGTGGACTCACAGTGGGAGAAACAGAGGTGAGCAAGTGCTGTGAAGGGCCTCACCCTCACCAGGAGGCTCAGGAAGCTCCTGGAGACATGCCATTAAACCTGAGGCCTGTGAAGGGCAAGTGAGAGAGGAATTCAGAGAGAACATAAGCAGAGTTCCTGAGGAAGGGCATGTTATTAAAGGAAGTTCTGCTGGGTGGAGGAGGAAGGGAGGAAGGCGTGATCCAGCCAAGCGGGGCCAGCCTGCCAGACCACAGTGAGAATTTTATTTTTTTATTTTATCATTTTGGTGAGGAAAATCGGCGCTGAGCTAACATCTGTTGTCAATCTTCCTCTTTTTGCTTGAAGGAAGATTGTTGCTGAGCTGACTTCTGTGGCAGTCTTTCACATTTTGTGTGTGGAATTTGTGGGATTTTGTGTGTGGGACACCACCACAGCATGGCTTGATGAGTGGTCTGTAGGTCTGTGCCTGGGATCTGAACCCTTGAACCCTGGGCCGCCAGAGCAGATCACGTGAACTTAACCACTACACCCGCAGACTGGCCCCTACTGTGAGGATTTTAGACTTTATCCTGAGGGTAATGAGTAATCACTGAAGGGTTTTTTTGTTTTTGCTTTTTCTCCCCAAATACCCCCAGTACATAGTTGTGTATTTTAGTTGCGGGTCCTTCTAGTTGTGGCATGTGGGATGCTGCCTCAGCATGGCCTGATGAGCGGTGCCATGTCTGCACCCAGGGCCTGAACCGGCAAACCCCTGGGCCGTCGGAGTGGAGTGCAAGAATTTAACCACTCGGCCACAGGGCCAGCCCCTCACTGGAGGTTTGTTATTTATTTATTTATTTTTGTTTTGTTTTGTTGGTTTTTTTTTTTTTAAAGATTTTATTTTTCCTTTTTCTCACAAAGCCCCCCAAGTACATAGTTGTGTATTTTTAGTGGTGGGTCCTTCTAGTTGTGGCATGTGGGACGCCGCCTCAGCATGGCTTGATGAGCAGTGCTATGTCCGCGCCCATGATCCGAACTGGTGAAACCCTGGGCTGCCACAGCAGAGCACGCAAACTTAACCACTCCGCCCCAGGGCCGGCCCCCTCACTGAAGGTTGTTAAGGTTCGATTGGTTAGATTGGGTGTTTGGGAGAGATTGCTTTGGCTGCAGTCTGGAGAATTGGTGGGTGTGGTGACAGAGTAAACGGTGGGGGGGACCGCAGTCTGGAGGCAGTTGGAGCTTCTTAGACCAGCTCATCACAGAATTGTAATGGAGGTGTGGGGGATCAGAATTGGTCACCCCAAGATGTGTCTCTTTGGCATGAGGATTATTTGGGGCTGGTTACTTTTAAGGAACTGTAGACAGGGGAGAAGCTCTGAAAACCAAGTAGAAGGTATGCTTTGTAAGAGACATTTACATTTGTAAGGGAAATCTCCATTTGTAAAGATATCATCTTCTCTCCCTCTGTGTACCAGGAAGAGGGGGATGACCTTATCTCTAGAAACTCTTATCAGTGCAGAAGGCAAGGACTTAAATCTGCATAGTAACCTTACTCTTGTTTACTATGCTTTTCTGGTAATCTACCATAACTGACTCTCCCCAACCCCAACACCCTCCTTTGTTTTTAGCTAAAAATAGTATTTAAGGTGGCAACCTCAGCCACTTTGGCGAGTTGCTCAGTTTTCCTGAGTGACTCCCATGTATACATGTTATAGAGCTTTGTTTGATTTTCTCCTGTTATTCTCTTTCACATCAATTTAATTTGTAGCCCAGCCAGAAGGACCTAGAGTGGGTAGAGGAATTATTTTCCTCTCCTACGGGGAAGAGAAGTAGAGCTGTCTGCTGCCCTACTGTAAACCTCTGGGCAGCCATTGCAGCGGCAGCCATTGCAGCAGCAGCCATCGCAAGAAATCGGGTGCAGCTGTTTGAATCCTTAAACGCCCTGGTATTGTTACTGGCACATTGGGTTCTTGTTGTCCCCCAGGATAGAAATCAAGAGAGACAGCAAACAGAAGTAGAAAAGTAGCAGTTTATTAGCTTGTGCACGGGGAAGGCACAAGGGAGTGGGTGCAGAAAGGAAAGGGGCAGGTGACTGGCTTGACAGGGAATGGGATTGTGGGGCTTTCATCAGGCAAAGGTTGGGGAGGAGGGCCTTGTCATGGCATGGAGAGGTGGGGTTGTGCTTGCGCCTGCACTGTCATGTAGCATGCTGTTACATCATTAGCACGCTGGCTCTCCACCCCTGGGTGTGATTTTTAGTATGCTAATGGGGCTAGGGTCGCCTTTAGACAACTCCTGGGTCCTAGGGCACATGCGTAAGCCTGGGAAAGTCCCCGAAACTGCGGATTGTGGATCTTGGTGGTCTCTGTCCGATTCTCTTAGCTTGCAGATTGGTTAAGAGCCTTATCTTGTTAGGCCAGGGGCCTTTCAGATGGCCCTGTCTCATTAGGCTGGTTCCTGTCTGTATGAGGGTACCAGAGTTAAGTGTTGCTTGGGGCTGGGGCAGAACCCAGGCCAGAATTCTGCAAAACTTATTCCTTCAGCTACAGAGAAGAAGCTTTCTTGCAAGATAGTGTCTGCCTTCTTTGTCAATGCAAGTAATCTATCTATAGATAAGAAAGAGTGATATTTGTTGATGAGCCAATACTGAGGGCTAGCCCTGAGGTGTTATCTTCCCCAGGGAGGACGGCGCTGTGGAGAAGCTTGGTTTACATCATAGTTAGATACCGTTTCAGAACAAAGGTGTTCTGAGCATACGTCAAACATGACAAGAATACAATTTTTTTTCCCAAAGTCACAAGAATATGTTTTGCTGCAGTTTAGCACTTACAAAGCAGGTCAACTTGACCTTGATTCTCTGGGAAGAAAAGCTCATCTTCAAAGAAGTCCTGGTATTGGTGTCAGAGAAAGGAGGACATTCGTCCTTGTCCTTAAAGAGCGTACTCTTCGCTTTGGGGAAATGTTTGAAGCAGATGTACAGTGCGTGTTCAGTGGGCCGTCAGTCAGGCTGCTCTGGGAAAAACGAGTTTTAGGCAGAATCACATCTAAACCAGAATGGCTCCCCATATACCTCGATATGTGAAAACTTATTATTTTCTTTCTTTTTCTTTTTTTAGTAATATTTATTACGGAATATTTGAAGCATAACAAAAGTAGAGAGCAGTGAACTACCATGTACTGATTACCCAGATTAAAAAAAATCAACTAATGGCCACACTTCCTTAATTTGTTGTTTTGTTTTTTTTTAAACTTTTTAAAAAAATTTTTTTTTCAGATGTACATCATATTTCAAATCCTGTGTACATTACATCATGTTCACCACTCGAACACTGATTATAGTGCATCCCCTCACATGTGAGCCTAATCACGCCTTTTGCCCTCCCCCCTCCCCCCGAAAACTTATTATTTTCGACCCCCTTTAACTTTTATCAGCGATAGGCTCTTGCATCTTCTGTAGCTGTGAGAAAAATTCATCTGTGTAAAGATATTTACAGCAATCATGAAATAAGCTAACATGAAACGGGTAGAAAGTTTCAATTCCAGAAGCTTCATCCTCCAGAAATCTGAAGATGATAAAAACGTAAAAGAAAGTATCAGAAGCAGGAGAACCTGCTCGTATTCATTGCTCGTAAAATGAGGCTAATGGACAGAGTTCTCATGGCAAAAACTGCATACAGTGAGTTTTAGAAATGTTTTCTTAAAAAAATTTTTCCTTACTATTTTTCTAATACACACAAATTTATATTTGCTTGCTTCCAGAAGCCATTAACTATAGGAAACATAAGTAAACTTGTTTTATTATGTTGATAATTTTGGATGTTCTCTTAAGTTTCATCTATTTCCTCCTAAATATCTTTAGGAAAATTAAAACATTTTTAGGCACTTAAATGAATAGTGTAAGTTTTAGCTCTCTAAAGAATACTGAAGGGTAGCAGAATAAACCTTAAAAATGTGTTAAGTGAAGGAAGCAAGTCACAAAAGTACATATATTGTGTGATTCCATTTACCCGAAATGTCCAGAATAAGCAAATCCACAGAGACAGAAAGTAGAATGGTGGTTGCCAGGGACTGGGGGAGGGAGAGACTGCTAATGGGCACAGGCTTTCTTTTTGGGGTGGTAAAAATGTTCTGGAATTAGTGGTAATGGCTTCACAGCTCTGTGAACATGAATTGTATACTTTAAGGGGGTTGATTTTATAGTATGTGAATTATATCTCACTGAAGCAGTTTGTGGGAATGAATTGGCTATGTGGAATTTACAAGGAAAGATGTCATATTTTATTATTGTTTGTAAAGAGTGTGCTCTGGATCCTTATATCAGTAAAGTTATAATCATAAACATCCCCCACCCGTATTAAACATTCGCCAGCACACCACTGCCCAGGGGCGACTCCAGCAGGTGCCTCACCACTGTCTTCATGCTTTCTCCGTGTTCCTCTGTCTCTGAAACCCTCTCATCCACCCTCAACTGCAGCAGAGAATGGCTGCCATCCTCTGCCCCAACAGAGCACTCACATCCCCCCAGAGCAGGCCTGGGGGACCCCTCACATTCCCCCGGGGCCTCCTTCAGCATCTTAGGCTCCACTATTGCTCTGTAAATGTTGGTTGACTTTTAAGGAGCTTTCCACTTCATGATAATAATTGTCACCAAATCTTTAACTCATTACTATACAGCTGCTTTTCAGTGGTTGAGAATTTTTTTTTTCTCACTCAAATTCTATAACTTCTTTTACCTAATCTAAGAGTCTTTAACAATTTGAATTTTTTAAAAGATACGTTTCTAGAAACATTTTGAATGTCTGAGGAAATCATATGTGCTTTTCAGCTTTTCTTGCTCATTTACTTATTCTAGACTCAAAATAATTTTCTAAATGGTAATCATTCTAGGGGTCGGCCCAGTGGTGCAGTGGTTAAGATCACACGTTCTGCTTTTGTGGCCTGGGGTTTGCCAGTTCAGATCCCAGGTGTGGACCTATGCACTGCTCATCAAGCCATGCTGTGGCAGGCATCCCTCATATAGAGTAGAGAAAGATGGGCATGGAGGTTAGCTCAGAGCCAGTCTTCCACAGCAAAAAGAGGAGGATTGGCAGCAGATGTTAGCTCAGGGCTAATCGTCCTCAAAAAAAAATAAATAAATAAATGATAAGCATTCTAATGCTGAGCTAAACATACCACAGATTTTTAACAATATATCCCAACTGCCAGTGTTGTCCTGTAGGAAGAGCTGTAATATTATAACTCAGAAACTGTTCTCAGGTGTAGGGAAGAAGCTTTTTGCATGAGTGGATGTTCCACATATTTTATAACCTATCTTGACCGGCTGAATTCAAACGAGTCATTGCAGAGCTGATGGAACCTCCCAAAATGTTCTCTGTGGTCTCCGAACTGTCGTGCTAAGTAGCCGCACTGAGCTCTGTAACCCACTCCCTGCTGCTATCCTTGTCATGTTCTAAATTCTTACTATTTTTAGAATGCTTGGGAATTTAGAAGGTTTAGGAAGATCATAGCATCCAAGCAAAGGAGAATATGGGAATGCTGATGGATGGTTCTGCATTTAGCAGTCTCCTTATTGCCAAGTTCCTGGCATGCGTGGTTTTGGTGGTGGTGATTAGTGGTGGCCATCAAAGGGAAAACAAACAAGCTGTGTCTCCTGAACAGTGACTTGGTTCCCTTCTCAGTCTGCACTTGGTCTTTAGCTTCGTTGTCAAGGCTTGAGTCCAGGGACCTAAATGACCGCCAGACCTGCACTGGGGACAGGAAGGCTGAGGATTATATGTGGAGCCGAGCAAATCAACTCTTCTGCTGGGCCTCTCCTCTCTTGCCATGCTGCTGGTGCCAGGTGAGCCACTGCAAAACGCACAGCTTCACCTGGTGAGCCACATTGGATCTGTAAAATTATTAATTATTCTATTTTTTCAAATTAAATCATCAGTAAGCAGCCAAGTAGACAAGAGCTGTTTTACCTTAAAATTCGCAAACCCTGCATCTCTGTTTTCAGTTCCTTCGATGTTGCAGCTTGTAGTGGTGATAGTGAAGTCCTGAAATGTCCTGAATGCAGTGCCTTCTATATGCAAAGCATTTGTTAATTCTGTTCAATCTAGTATTGTTTTGGTCCATGTAAGTTTTCCATTCTTTTAGTTGGCTTTATTGAGGTGTAATTTATATACGGTAAAACAAACACACCCATTTTAAGTATATGTTTGATGAGTTTTGACAAATGTATAAACCTTTCAGTCACCACCCCAATAAGATGTAGAACATTGCTCCAGTCCCCTCCACCCCTCACCCCAGGCAACCACTGATCTGATGACTTTTTCTGGAATGTCACACAAGTGGAATCACGTGGTAGGTCCTCTTTGGTGCCTGGCTCTTTCACTATGTATATTGTTTTGAGATCCATGCATGTTGCTTATATCAGTGGCTCCTTTCTGTTGCTGAGTAATTTTTGCTTGTTTATGGAGGGATTGGTTCTGGGAAGCACTCTGTCGTTCTTGGAGGTGGAAGTCAGTTCTGTAGAGCTTGTTTTTTTTGTTGTTTTTTTTTTGCTGAGGAAGATTCACCCTGTGCTAACATCTGTGCCAGTCTTCCTCTATTTTGTATGTGAGTCACTGCCACAGCCTGGCTGGTGAGTGGTGTAGGTCTGTGCCCAGGATCTGAACCTATCAACCTGGGCATGCCAAACTTAACCACTGTGCACAGGGCCAGCTCCAGAGCTTGCTTTTTAAAAAATAAGGTCTAGGGGCTGGCCCTGTGGCTGAGTGGTTAAGTTCACACACTCTGCTTCGGCAGCCCAAGGTTTTGCCAGTTCAAATCTTGGGTGCAGACATGGCACCGGTCATCAAGCCATGCTGAGGCAGCGTCCCACATGTCACAGCTGGAAGGATCCACAACTAGAAATACACAACTATGTACTGGGGGACTTTGGGGAGAAAAATGAGAAATAAAATCTTTTAGAAAAATGAATAAATAGATAAGATCTAAGAGATTTCCAAACTGAATAGTATTTTCCCCCCATGAATTTTGGTTACATTGATCTTTTAACAGACAAATGGAAAGCTAGTCTTTTGATTACTCAGCTGATCTTTTTATTTTAATATCAAATTTATTGAAGTCCAATTTAATTACAGTAAAATTCACTCCTGACGTATGTGTATATCACAATTCAAGATATAGAACATTTTCATCACCGTGGAAAATTCTTTTGTAGTCAACCCCTTCCTGCCTCCCAACACTTGTCTTTCCCAGAATATTATATAAATAGATAATTCAGTATGTCACCTCTTGAGTGTGGCTTCTTCACCAAGCATAATGCATTTGAGATTCATCCGTATTGCCTGTAGACCTCTCTTGTTGATTAGTATTCATTGGATGGATGCACCATACTTTGTTCATTCACCAGTGGACAGACATTTGGACTGTTTCTAGATTTTGGCAGTTATAAATAAAACCACTTTACATAGTTACATACAGGTTTTTGTGTGAACATGTGAACATCTGTATTCATTCTCTTGGATAAATAAACTAGGAGTGAGTTTGCTGGTACATTAACTGTATGTTTAATTTTATAGTGGACTGCCAACCTTTTTTCCAAAGTGGCTGTGCCATTTTGTGTTCCCACCAGCAATGTATAAGAGCTCGATTGTTTTATTTTATTTTATTTTTTTGAGAAAGATTAGCCCTGAGCTAACTACTGCCAATCGTCCTCTTCTTGCTGAGGAAGACTGGCCCTGAGCTAACATCCATGCCCATCTTTCTCTGCTTTATATGTGGGACGCCTACCACAGCATGGCTTTTTGCCAAGTGGTGCCATGTCCACACCCGGGATCCGAACTGGCTAACCCCGGGCCGCCGAGAAGTGGAATGTGCACACTTAACTGCTGTGCCACTGGGCCGGCCCCAAAGCTCGATTGTTTTATATCCTTGACAGTACTGGTATTGTTAGATATTTTTGTTTTGTTTTTTTAGCCATATTAATACGTATGTAGTGGTATCTCATTGTGATCTTTTTGTTGTTGTTTTTTTAGGAAGATTAGCCCTGAGCTAACTGCTGGCAATCCTCCTCCTTTTGCTGAGGAAGACTGGCTCTGAGCTAACATCCGTGCCCATCCTCCTCCACCTTATATGTGGGACACCTACCACAGCATGGCTTGCCAAGCGGTGCCATGTCTGCACCCGGGATCCGAACCGGTGAACCCCGGGCCACCAAAGTGGAGCATGCGCACTTAACTGCTGCGCCACTGGGCCAGCCCATCATTGTGATTATGATTTGCATTTCCCCAATGACTAATGCTGTTGAGCATGTTTTTATGTGCTTATTTTCCATCGATGTGTCTTCTTTGAAGAACTTTAATTTAGATATTTTGCCCATTTTTAATTAGATGTTTTCTTGTTATTAAGTTTTGAGAAATCTTTAGTCTGGAAACAGCTCCTTTTCCAGATTTGCATATATTTTCTCCCAGACTGTGGCTTGTTTTTCATTGTTTTCGATAGTGTCTTTAAGAGAGCAGAAGATTTTAAGTTCGGTGAAGTGCAGTTCGTCTATTTTGTTTTGTGGATTGTGCTGTTGCTGTTGTAGCAAAGAAATTGTTGCCTAATCTAAGGTGGTAAAATTTTCTACCATGTTTTAGAAGTTTTATAGTTTTAGATTCTATATTTAGGTCTTTGCTCCATTTTGAGTTAATTTTTGTATATGGTGCAAAGTGCAGGTTGAGCTTCTTTTTTGCCTTAGGATGTTGCATTATTCCAGCACCATTGTTGAACGTGTTCGGTATAGTGTTAATGTTAATAATATTCATTATAGTTCTTTTAATTTGGATATTCCCTGGCACATAATCTTAAAAAGAGAAAGTTAGGCGGCCAGCCCGGTGGCGCAGCGGTTAAGTGCACACATTCTGCTTCTGCGGCCTGGGGTTCGCCAGTTCAGATCCCAGGTGCAGACATACACGCTGCTTGTCGAGCCATGCTGTGGCAGACATCCCACATATAAAGTAGAGGAAGGTGGGCACGGATGTTAGCTGAGGGCTAATCTTCCTCAAAAAAAATTTTTTTTTAATTTAAAAAAATCATTTAAAAATTAAAGAAAGAGGAAGTTAATGAAGGACTTTAATAAATCTGGACTGTTCATTTTATAATACCAGAGATTCTTTATGTTGTATGTTAACTCCATGCTTTTTGTTAAAGGTCTCAAGATTCTGTCCTCCAAGAAAATCTTGCTATGATTGGATAGGACCCCCAGATAAATGTTCAAACCTTCGACCTGTTCACTTTTACATCCCCGAAAATGAATCACCACTGGAACAAAAGCTCAGAGAATTAAGACAAGAAACACAAGAATGGAACCAACAGTTCTGGGCAAACCAGAATTTGACTTTTCGTAAGGTAAGTTTAGGTTTCAGGTCAGAATGAGAAATAATACAGTTGGCCACTTGGGGGAGCTAAATCTTCAGTATTTGCTTTGCCTTTCAGTGATTTGGTGGTCTCAGTCCTGCCCTCCCTTGCCTCTCTTTCCTCATACGGATACATTATCAAGTACATTTATATGGATGCAATTTTTAAACCAATATGTAACTATACGTAAGAATGTCAGTCATTCATGGAATCACAGCTCTTTAGACTTCAGGGAGGTAGGAGTAGCAGAGCCAGAGCTAGGACTGCATGTTTAGTGTGTGTGTGTGTGTTTATAAAAATAGGGGTTTCTGTGATGTGCTGCCATTCTTCCTGAGAATTCAGAATTCTTAACAACATACTCATAAATGAGCTACATGAGAAAGAAGTATGAATATTCTAATCCAGAAGAAAAATATTTAAGCTTTATGTGTTTACCCATTTGGGCAAGCTAAGTCAAACGGAGTGCATTTTTCTTGTTCTGTGGATTTATAAACAAAGAGTCCCTCCCAAAGTTTATTAAACATCTCGTTTTCAAATCCTATTTCAAGCATGAAACTTTTAACCAAAATCAGATGGTTTAAAACATGCTTTGAGATGGGTCGTTTCTCAGGAAATCCACATCCAGACTTCAGAACACTGCGAGCTGTGTCGTAGCCAAGGAAAAATGGAAAGACAGAGCAAAGGAGTTCTGATAGTTGTCTTCTTTTAGGAAAAAGAAGAATTTATTCACTCAAGACTAAAAGCTAAAGGCCTGGGACTGAGAGCTGAATCAGGTTAGTTCATTGGTTCTTTTTCTGCTAACGTTTTTGTTTAAGTAACTACATGAGAAGAAAAAAGAAAGGATGTTGAACAAAGTAGAGAAAGTTCAGGAGGCAAGTCACACCTGTTTGGGCAGGCTCCCTGGGGGCATGCTCAGTGGGACGTACGGCTGTCCTCTTGCTGCTCCTCCTCCTCTGTTTGAGTGAGATCAGCTCTCTTGTGATTTCAGGTCATTCTGATTGATGACCTCCCACTGACCTTTGGAGTTATATCGCAAGGTCCCATGGCTTCTCCAGCTTCTCTGTCTCTCATACCAGCTCCTTGTCTGGATTCCTGATCTCAGTCCATGCTTTCACTGGCTCACCTGAGCAGTATTTATCCTTGAAGCCTCTCTCCCTCACCCCTTCATCTCTCCTCCAGGTTTACCTCTTAAACATTTCTCTTTTTTTTTTTTTGAGGAAGATTAACCCTGAACTAACTGCTGCCAATCCTCCTCTTTTTGCTGAGGAAGACTCGCCCTGAGCTAACATCCATGCCCATCTTCCGTTCTACTTTATACATGGGATGCCTACCACAGCATGGCTTTTGGCAAGTGGTGCCATGTCCATACCTGGGATCCCAACTGGCGAACCCCGGGCCGCTGAGAAGCAGAACGTGCGCATTTAACCACTGCGCCACCAGGCTGGCCCCTTAAACATTTCTTAATGTTTTAACTACTAAATGTTCTTAACATTTTAACTAAAAGTAACACTTTTGCTACTTCCTATCCTTTAAACATTGTTTTAGTTCAGGCCCTTGTTAAATTCTCTGCCTAACTTCTTAATTGGTTCCTTGGCTTCCAATCGTTAAATCAGGGGGCTTGGGGGCCGCAAACTTTTTCTGTAAAGGACTAGATAGTAAATAGTTTAGTCTTTGTGGGCCATGTGGGTCTCTGTTGCAACTATTTAACTCTGCTCTTGTAGTGTGAAAGCAGCCATGGATAATACATAGACAAATGGGCATGAATGTGTCCCAATAAAACTTTATTTACAGAAACAGATGGTGGGCCAGATTTGTCCTGCAGGCTGTAGTCTGTCAACTCCTGCTTTATATCCGATCTTTGTAGTTTAGCCAGACTGTTCTACTCAAACTGCAAATCTGATAGTTGCCATTCAGCTTAGGTTCCTGGACTCCCCTTGACTACCGAATGACAGCTGCACTCCTCCATCTGGATGGCAGGCTGCCCAGCCCATGCCTAGCTCACCTCTTTCACATCTTGTCCCCCATCCCTTGCACTTGATGGGCCGGGGGAGCCAGGCTGTGTTCAGTTCCCTCTGCCTACTGTGCTGTCCTTTCTTTTTGGATGGGAAGTCTAGTGCTTAAAATAACCTTTCTTTTCTCTTGGTGTTGATATAAGGCCTGAATAACATTTCATACTGTATGTTAAAAGATGTCTGCTATCAAGACATTATTCTGATGGAAAATCCAAAGCTGTTGACCCTAAAAATCGTGTCTGTCATTGGGCTAGAGCGCCTGCTCATCCTTAGCGTGGCCTGGATATATTTAGAATAAAGGGCTGGGGAAGATGCAGTAACCCAGATGCCAGGCCCTCATTGTTTGCTGTCAGCTGCACGGGCCCCGTCAAGATGGGGTCTCAGATGGCAGGAGCGAAGGGGAAAGGGTGCTACCTCCCAACAGTCAGCATAGAAGAACAGCTCATAGTTCCGGGTCCTGATGCTATGCTGGGTGCTAATGCTAAGTCCTTGCCTGTATTATCTGCTTTATTTCCCACAATGACCCAGTGAAGTGCAGGTACTGTTGCTTTTACCATTTTACAGATAAAAAACTTGGGAACAAATTATTTAACCAAAATTACACAGTGAGAAAGTAGAGGGGCTGAGGTTCTGACCTAGAAAGTTGGGTTCCGAGGATCCGCCTGGCCTCGCCTCCCACAGTGGCTCTCAGCCCACTGCGCGGTGCTATCCTGGCTGTGCCGGGCCCAGGCCTCTGGCTGTGTGGACCACTCAACGCTGCGCCTGCCGGGAGGACGCCAGCCCGGGTCCCGTCGCGCCAGCTCGCTGCCTGCCGCGCAAGTGCTTGGGAGGCCAACCGCTGTCGTAACAGACGGGAGAGGTGGTTTTGAGTCTTATTACTAATATCACAGAGTTCCTGTTGCTGACATTACCAAGAATGGAAAGGCTGGCCTTAAATCAGGTATGAGGACAGGATACGAAAAGGGAGGTGCCTACTCTGTCAGCTGTTTAAACAGCTACCAGGCTGCAGTGACGGAAGTGGGGGCTGGTAACAGGCTGTCACCTCAGTGGGCCAGGACACACATCTCATACAGAGGTGGCTAACGCAAGTAGAGGGGTCCTACAGAACTGAGGGAAGACAAGGCTTGTTTAGTAAATGATATTGGGGAAACTATTTACTTTTGGCCCAAAAGAACAAATTTAGATTCATGCCCCTTATAATACAAATATATTCTAATGGGTGAAAAAATTAGTTATTAAATATCAATTGTTTATGGATTAAAACGTTAAATATGTAGCTCCTAGAAAGTAGAATTACATAGACAATCTAACAGCGTAAAACTGACTCTCCATTGTCTGGAAGAATGACGATTCCCTAAGCTTGACAATGAAAATAGATTCAAGAACATGAAAACTGACAAGAGCTGTATCAGTTAAGAGTCCCTCTGATCCAGCCTTTTGTAAGGGAGAGTTTGCTGAGGGGCACAGAGGTGGCTCAGACCCAGGGCCAGGTGGAGCCGGGCCCAGACATGGCCTGCACTCAGATGCTGGCACCAGAGGGAACCCAGGACATGCTCTCTGCTCTCATTTAAACTCCACTCTACCCCACTGCTGCAGCCTTCTCTCGGTGTAAACGGGTTTTCTCAACCTCTCAGTTTGTACCTCCCAAGTTCAAGAAAGTAGCCTTCCGGAGGCTCTCCCCAGGTAGGTCGGCCAGTGGGGAGGTGCCCCAGGCTTGGCAGAGGCCGAGGGTGGGGATTGTGTTGAATAAGCCTGGCTCATTCATGTCAAATGAGCCTGGCTATTGCCATGGCAACGAGGGGTGGAGGAGGCAGTGCAAGGACGCTGCCCAGCAAACCAGAGGGGCAGGCAGACAAAGGGGTCTGCATCCGGGAAGCAAGTGAAACATGAACAGCAGATTGGGGGATGTTTGCAGCACACATGACAGGCAGTCTGGACTTTATGAAAAGGCTTAATAAATTTGTAGAAATAACAAAACACCTAAGACGAATAACATGAGTAAAGAAGAAGATTGCTCAAACTCTGAATTTTACAGTGTGTATTAAAACAGCAAGCAGGCATCTTCTTATGCTTAGTGAATTCACGGGGGATGTTTTCTGTGTTTGGACCCAACGCTGTTGGAGTTACATTGACAGTATGCTGCTCGTAGATGGTGAGGGCAGTAGAAAATGCCCAGCCCCGTTTCCAGAAGGAGTCAGTTGCATGCAATGCACATATGCCAAGAACCAGGGAAATTATGACCACGGAATATCCGAGAATTCATTCTAGAGGAAAACATGAGAAGAGTTAGCTTTGTGTCCTTGTAGCATTATCTTTCATTCCCCCAAAAATGGGAAGTATCTAAATATCCAGTAATCGCAGATTAGATAAGGCTGTGGTGGCCCACCCACACAGTGGATGTTCACTGGAATATTCTGCAACAATGTAGAAAAAGTATTGAGTTAATTTCAAGTGCAAAAAGCAGAATACCATGATTTCAGCTCTGCCTGTCCTCAAATTAAATCTCCTTTGTAAGCCAGGCAGTACTGTGGGAGGATTCTTGTCTCCAATTTCTTTTATTGCTAAAGTGTTTATGCAGTGGAAGACAAAGTATGCCATCAAAATGGATTTGCTTTAGGACAGCTGGTATTTATGAAACACCCACTCGGTTTTTAGTAAGTGTGTAATGAATTAGATGATTCTGCCTTTCTTTATTTAGTTTTCCTAAAGTTCAATAGCACGTTGCAGTGTTGACAGGTGTGGAATAGGAATTACTTAGCAGACATTTATGGTGCTTCTGCTTTATGTTGAGCATCGGCCTGGGGGTGTTTGGGCAAGACACCAAACTAGACCAACTGCTGAAGGTGGCACCCCGACCTGTCCTTAGAACCCTGGGCTTCCACTCTTCCACTGGCAGTGGTAACAAGCAGGTGCTTCTGTGCCAGGCCCCATCCCAGCCGCTGCACTGGCTAGAATTCGGTTCCTCTCAAAGCACCTCTCATGAGGTGTGCTGTTGGGATCCACAGTCTAGAGATGGGAGAAGCCACAGTCCGCCGCACAGCCAGTGAGGGACAGAGCTCCATCCACGTGGAGCCGCTCTCACTGCTGCTGCTGGGAGGACACTTCCCACCTCTTCAGCTCCTCACGCCTGTTGAAAGGCCAGAACAAGATGTGCCAGGAAGCTGACTGGAGGGTGCACACACGCCTCTCCCTCAGGGACTGGCCGGAAACCCTGCTTTTTCCTCAAAAGTCGCTGATGCTCCTGAGCTGGCGTGGTCGCTCCTGATTCCTAAAGCCCGGTCTCTGTTCCTTGGCCCCCTCACGACACTATGGCCCTGCCCGCCCCCTTCTTCGTTTGCTCTGTGTTCAGCCACATCTGCACATCTCCAGACCCTTCATTTCTGTTGCCTGTGCTGGTCCCTGGCCTGTGATGATTTTCTCTCCTTTCTCTGCCCTACGGGATCCTATTCATCCTTCAAGACCCAGCTTAAATGTCACCTTCTCTGGGAGCCTTTGGCTTCCCTCCCCTCCTCGGGCAGCTAGTTGTTCCCTCCCTTGCCCCACTTAACATCCATCCATTTGTTGATGAAGTATTTATGAAACACCTGCCACATACCAGACGAGGCAGTGGGACTAGTGGTGGCCGTGCCTTGCGGAGCTGACATTCTAACGTGGAGCAGGAATGTAACAGGCAGACAAGTAAGCTCAGTAAATACACACTGCACTCTTGGAGTGTGTTGAAGAAAAAAAAGCAGGGAAGTGAGAAGGAGGTGAGCATTTTTATTTAAAGATTGGCACCTGAGCTAACAACTGTTGCCAGCCTTTTTTTTTTTCCTGCTTTTTTCCCCAAATTCCCCTAGTACACAGTTGTATATTTTTAGTTGTGGGTACTTCTAGCTGTGGCATGTGGGAGGCTGCCTCACCGTGGCCTGACAAGCGGTGCCATGTCTGTGTCCAGGATCCGAACCAGCAAAACCCTGGGCCGCCAAAGCGAAGCGTGAGACCTTAACCATACTCGGCCTCGGGGCCGGCCCCAGAGGTGAGCATTTTAACAGGGCCCTCAGAGAAGGCCTCTGAGGAGGAGGCAGCTGGGGGGAGATTTGGGAGAGAATCTTCTGGATAAGGGAACAGCTTGCAGATAGAGGTTTTGAGGAGCAGCAGGAGGCTGGGTCAGAGGAGCAAGGACACGTGGAATAAACTGCTGTTTCCTCAAGCAGTGGGAGTCCAGGTGATGTGGCAGGCCCTTGGTCAAGTGCTGGAAGAGATGTGGTCCTTGTGTGAGGAGAGAGCCATGCCTGTGCCATGCCATCTGAGTGTTTGCCTGTATGTTGTGTGAGTAAAGGGCCACTTTCCCTCCTGTTTCTGTGGAAACATGCCTTTGGGCTACCTTCTCAGCTTTGTCTCCCCAAAATCCTGATGGGGTTTGGAGCATCAGAATCTGCTATGCAGCCAAAAAACATGGCCTCTGCATGGAGACTCATCTCGGGGGGCTGGCGTGGGGCAAGTGGACCAAACTGCGAGGAGGGGGAGCCCGAGCACGGGCCTCTGCATGGGGCTCCCCTGAAAGTGCAGGAAGCCCTGGATGTCGTGCCTGGGCTCCTCTAGAGATGGTGGTGTCTGTTTACGGCTTGGGGCTACTCAGCCAGAGTGCCCTCCCAGTGTGGTCTTGTTCCCTCGCCCCTGAGCCATTTCTGGGCTCCTGAGACTGGCCCCTGGGTTGCTTTGCAGCCCCACTTCAGAGGAGCTCTGCTGCCCCCATGGCAGGTGTGGTTGCTGTCCTGTGTGGCCTTTTCCAGTCTTTGGAGAGTAGAGGAGCCCTGAGAGTGGGCGCCACAATTGGCATCTCCCCCTGCATGGGGGGCACCCCGGTGGTGGCCAGGTCAGTCCCTGTGTGCCACCATTCCACACCAACACCTAATGTGTTAACTTGGTTCGTGTGTGCTCACTGACTCAGAGATGGAGTGGTTAGGCTGGTATCTACCCAGGATGCATTCAAAGTAGGAAACATTTCATTTCCTTTATACTAGTACCTCACAGCTCTTCATTAGAAACTTCAGCTGTTGAGGTATACGTGATAAGACGCATCACACGTTCTGTACGTTGATAGATATATGCCTTCATATATATCAGTTGTGAAGAAAATGAGTTAACGCCATAACCATTAGGGTCTAATGATAGAGGAAGATGCTTTTTTCATCCTTAAGTCCTCTTTCTTTATTGAGATAATTAACATATGATAAAATTTACACTTTTAAAGTGTACAATTCAGTGGTTTTTAGTATTCACAAGATTGTGCAACCATCACCACTATCTAATTCCAAAACATTTTCATCACCCCAAAACCACCACACCCATTGCCGGTTACTCCTCCCACCAGCTGCTGATCTACTTTCTGTCTCTAGGATTTCCCTATTCTGGACGTTTCCAGATAAATGGAATCATACAATATGTGGTCTTCTGTGTTGGCCTTCTTTCTCTTCAGTGTGTATTTTCGAGGTTCATCCATGTTGTAGTATGTTTCAGTGTTTCAAAGATTGTTTTTTATGGCTGAATAACATTCAGTGGTAGGGATACACCACATTTTATTTATCCATCAGTTGATGGACATTTGAGTTGTTTCCGCTTTTTGGCTCTTACGAGTAATGCTGCTGTGCACAATCGTGTATATACCTACAAGTGAAATCGCAGGGTCTTGTGTTAACTCTTGGTTTAACTTTTTGAGGAACTTTCAGGCTGTTTTCCAAAGTGGCTGTACATTGAACAGTCCTACTAGCAGTGTATGAGGGTTCCAATTTCTCCACATCCTCTTCAATACGTGTTATTGTCTGTCTTTTTGATTATAGTCATCCCAGTAGGTGTGAAATGATATCTTATTATCTTTTTAACTTGAATTTCCCTAATGGCTGATGATGTTGAGTATCTTCTCATGTTCCCATTGGCCATTTTTATAGCTTTTTTGGAGAAAAAGCTATTCAAATCCTTTGTCCATTTTTAAATTGGGATCACAGTTTGTTTGTTTTTTGGGGGCATAAATGGATCAGAGTTTATTGAATGACCAGGCAGACAAACCAGCCAGTCAGCTCATTTTTACGTTGTTCACCTTCCCACCCAACATCGGAAAGCATTGGTTTTCTATCAATATGTGAAAATGATTTCATTGCTCCATTTCTTCCTCTTTATTGCCGTAGGCTCTGCACTGTTGCACCAACAGAAGACAAATTCTTGACCTGAGCTCGTTCCCCTTTCTGCCTAATTTCTTTTATCATACACTTATGTTAATAATTTATGTGAACAGAGTTATTTATTATATTACACTTGCCCTAATTCTGCTACGTAGATACTTAAGGAATGCACTTACATTGGGATTTTGGTCAACTAAAATTCATAATGATTGGGTTCTCTTTTTATTGTTGAGTTGTGAGACTTCTCTACATATTCTGGATATTAGACCAAAATTAGATAGATGATTTGCAAATAGTTGTTCCCATTCTCTAGATTGTCTCTTCACTTTACTTTTTTTCTTCCCCCCTGAGGAAGATTAGCCCTGAGCGAACATCTGCTGCCAATCCTCCTCTTTTTGCTGAGGAAGACTGGCCCTGAGCTAACATCCGTGCCCATCTTCCTCTACTTTATATGTGGGAGGCCTGCCACAGCATGGCTGCCAAGCGGTGTCATGTCCGCACCCGGGATCCAAACCAGCGAACCCCAGGCCACCAAAGCGGAACATGTGCACTTAACCGCTGTGCCACTGGGCTGGCCCCTTCACTTTCTTGATAATGCCCTTTGAAGCACAGAAGTTTTATCTTTTGATGAAGTCCTACTTATCTTTTTTTTCTTTGCTTGTACTTTAGGTGCCATATCTAAAATGCGTTGCCTAATTCAAGGTGATGAAGATTTGCACGAGTCTTATTCAAAGGGATTTATAGTTTTATCTCTTCCATTTAGGCCTTTGACCCATTGGGAGGTTATGTTTGTTTATGGTTTGAAGTAGGGCTTCAACTTTATTCTTTTGTCTGTGGATATCCAGTTATCCTAGCACTATTTGTTGAAAAGACTATTCCTCCCCCATTGAATTGTCTTGGCACCCTCATTGAAAATCACTTGCATTGGATGGAGCAGAATTGAAAGCCCAGAAATAAAACCACACATCTATGGACAGCTTATCTTCGACAAAGGAGCTGAGGGCATACAATGGAGAAAAGAAATCTTTTCAACAAATGGTGCTGGGAAAACTGGAAAGCCACATGGAAAAGAATGAAAATTGACCATTCTTTTTCACCATTCACCAAAATAAACTCAAAATGGATCAAAGACCTAAAAGTGAGATCTGAAACCATAAGGCTTCTAGAAGAAAACGTAGGCAGTACACTCTTTGACATCAGTATTAAAAGGATCTTTTCGGACACCATGTCTTTGCAGAGAAGGGAAAGAATAAAGAAATGGGACTTCATCAGACTAAAGAGCTTCTCCAAGGCAAATGAAAACAGAATTGAAACCAAAAAACAACCCACTAACTGGGAAAAAATATTTGCAAGTCATATGTCTGACAAAGGCTTAATATCCATAATATATAAAGAACTCTCACAACTCAACAACAAAAAAATCAAACAACCCAATCAAAAAATGGGCGGGAGACATGAACAGACAAATGTTCTTCTCCAAGGAAGATATACGGATGGCCAATAGGCACATGAAAAGATGCTCATCATCGCTCATCATCATGGAAATGCAAATCAAAACTACACTAAGATATCACCTTACACCCATTAGAATGACAAAAATATCTAAAACTAATAGTAACAAATGTTGGAGAGATTGTGGAGAAAAAGGAACACTCATACACTGCTGGTGGGAATGCAAACTGGTGCAGCCACTATGGAAAACAGTATGGAGATTCCTCAAAAAATTAAAAATAGAACTACCATACGATCCAGCCGTCCCACCACTGGGTATTTATCCAAAGAGCTTGAAGTCAGCAATCCCAAAAGTCCTATCCACCCCAATGTTCATTGCGGCATTATTTACAATAGCCAAGACATGGAAGCAACCTAAGTGCCCATCAACAGATGAATGGATAAAGAAGTTGTGGTATATGTATACAGTGGAATACTACTCAGCTGCAAAACAGAACAAAATCATTCCATTTGCAATAACATGGATGGGCCTTGAGGGAATTATGTTAAGTGAAATAAGCCAGCTAGAGAAGGATAATCTCTGTATGACTCCACTCATATGAGGAATTTGAAAATGTGGACTTAGAGAATAGTTTAATGGATACCAGGGGAAAGGTGGGTGGGGGGTGGGCACAAAGGGTGAAGTGGTGCACCTACAACACGAACGACAAACATTAATGTACAACTGAAATTTCATAAGATTGTAACCTATCATTAACTCAGTAAAAAAAAAAAAAAGAAAGAAAGAAAGAAAATCACTTGCATTGGGCCAGCGCAGTGGCACAGTGGTTAAGTGCACACGTTCTGCTTCCAAGGCCAGGGGTTTGCCGGTTTGGATCCTGGGTGCAGACATGGCACCGCTTGGCAAGCCATGCTGTGGTAGGCGTCTCACATATAAAGTAGAGGAAGATGGGCACGGATGTTAGCTCAGGGCCAGTCTTCCTCAGGAAAAAGAGGAAGATTGGCAGCAGATGTTAGCGCAGGGCTAATCTTCCTCAGAAAAAAAAAAAGAAAGAAAATCACTTGCACAGAAATGTTTGAGTTTATTTCTGAGTAAGTTTGGTTCTTTTGATCTATATGCCTATCCATATGCCAGCAGCAGACAGTCTTAATTATTGTAGCTTTGTAGTAAGTTTTGAAATTGAGAAGTATGAGTCCTCCAATTTTGTTCTTCTTTTTCAAGTTTGTTTCAAGTTCACTGGAGTCCTTGCATTTCCATATGAATTTTAGGATTCACTTGTCAATTTCTACAAAAAAATGCCAGCTGGGGTTTTGATAGGGATTATGTTGAATCTGTATGTCAGTTTGGGGGGTGTTGCGATCTGAATAGTATTAAATCTTCAAAACCATGAACGTGGAATGTCTTTCCATTTATTTACGTCTTCTTTCATTTCTTTCAACCATATTTTGTAGTTTCGTTGTATCAGTCTTATACTTTCTCTTTTAAGTTTATTCCTAAGTCTTTTATTCTTTTTGATGCTATTATAAATGGAATCATTTTCTTAATTTCATTGCCAGTTGTTTATTGCCAGTGTATAGAAATACAGTTGACATTTGTATATTGATCTTATATCCTGCAACCTTGCTGAACTCAGTTATCAGATCAGTAGTTATTTGTGGATCCCTTCTCCTTAAGTCTTAATGTTTACGTTGAAATTAATTTTCAGGTCAAAAAGCAACATTGAATGCAGAAGAAATGGCTGACTTTTATAAGGAATTTTTAAGTAAAAATTTTCAGAAGCATATGTATTATAACAGGTAGGTGTTTAATTTTTTCCTAAAAATTTGAGTGTCACATCCATGCTGGGTATATTATTTTCTTACCTGAATTTAACAACTTTCATGTTTATATTAAAGGTAGAATTTGCTGTGAACTTAGTTTTTTCACTTTTGAATAAAATTGACAACTTAAAGTTATTTTCCTGGCAGCCCTATAGCAGTTTGCACCCCTAGTGCTTGGACGGTGGGTTCTGACAGTACTTCCCTCTAAAGGGAGCCTGACTCCGTGGAGAAGCCCAGTCTGGGGTGGCACAGAAGGAGTCTAGGCATCCTGTGTCTGAAAGTGAAGAGGCTCAGAGACCAGCAGAGTCACGTGAAAAACGGCATAGGAGCCAACTTGAGGGGCTCCCACAGGCCAAAGATGAAGCCATTGTAGCCACACAAAGGTGACCATGGTGGGTTAAAAATGGATCAGATATGCAAACATCTTTGTAACCATAATGATACCGACAGGCTCATGAGTCACCTCCAGATATTGCTAGCCAGCCGACTCGTTATTCTGAAAACTGATAAATAAAAGGAAAGAATTCAAAACACATGCGTATGAACCTCTCTTTTCCTGTACTGACTATTTCAGTACATGGGAACCAAATGAAGGAGCATTTTCTTTGTGGAAGAATGACAGCCACTGCAAAAGGAGTGATGGTGCTGGAAAACTACCGCTTCCCTGATGGAGTAATGAATCCGGACAGCAGTCACCCGTGCTGCTAAAGCCGTTGAGCAGGAAGCTGATGAGGACTTAACAGCAGATGGGTCAGGCTGGTGGCACCTGAACCCCTGGTGCACCTTCACACAGTACCAAGTGGGACAGCTATCACCACATGCCTCTGAGATACAGGAGGAGGCGTGCAGCACCACCCATGAGGTGCTCTTACCAAAAATAAAATGGGATTGGAATCTAGTCAGGCCTCCAAATCTAATACCAGTTCACAGAGAAAGCGTAAAAGCGTGTATGTGGGGGTGAGAGAGGGATTCATAGCAGACCTTGTTTAAAATGACAGCCTGGGGGCTGGCCCCGTGGCCAAGTGATTAAGTTCACACGCTTCGCTTCGGATGTTAGCTCAGGGCCAGTCTTCCTCAGCAAAAAGAAGAGGATTGGCAGCAGATGTTAGCTCAGGGCTACTCCTCCTCAAAAAAATAAAATAAATAAAATGACAGCCTGAAGGGGGCCAGCCTGGTGGCGTAGTGGTGAAGTTCATGTGCTCTGCTTTGGTGGCCCAGGGTTCACAGGTTCAGATCCCAGGCATGCACCTGCACACCACTTGTCAAGCTATGCTGTGGTGGTGACCCACGTACAAAATAGAGGAAGATTGGCACAGATGTTAGCTCAGGCCCAAACTTCCTCATCAAGAAAAAGAGAGAGAGAGAGGCAGCCTGAAGATACAATCCCAAAATGTTGGAAATTCTGTAAGACAAATGATTCAGTTTCAGCAAGTAACTACAATCAAAAACAAAGACAGATATAGGGTGAACTATTATAGATTAAAAGAGACTTCATGAAATGGATAGACCTTGTTTGGACCCTGGTTCAGACAAACCACTTGTAAAAGTCAGAGGAAATTGAACAGTGGCTGTGTATTAGGTTAAGGATGAGTTATTGTTCATTTTATCAATGCAGTGGTAGTATTGTGGTTATGTGTTCTTAAAAAAGATTTTAATGATGCATAACAATGTGTATTTCCAGTGGAAATGATCGGATATGATGTTTGAGATTTGCTTTAAGATGTAATAGTGACAGCATCGGATCAGGCAGGTGAGGCAGGATCTAGAGGATGGTTGAGGCTGGAGGAGCTCATGAGAGCAAGGCTTGGACATAAAGATTAGTTCTGATGCATCTGGATTCTGTTGCTCGTGCTGTCATATATTGCTCTGAACTAGTTCAGTTCCTCACTCAGGCCAGTATTAATTATCTTTCTCTGAACCTTTGATTTCTGAGGAGGGCACAGCACGTTAGCTGTCTGTGCAGTCTGCGGCATTCAGAGCAGAGAGAAACAGCTCACCAAAGGCCAAGCAACTCTGGAGGCTGAGTGCCCCTGTATGCGCCCCCCACCTGCTGCCCCTGCTTCCCTATGGAAACAGGAAGAGCGTAGTTTGCCTGTCCCTACACTTCATTAAATCAAGTCATCTGTATCGGTGGAGTGGGCTCTGGCTTTTCCTTAATAACAGAAGAACTTGAATCCCAAAGGGATACTGGTTTTCTTTTTCTGGAAGCCTTTCTTATTTATTTAGAATAAATAAATAGCTTCCCATTTATTGCATCACTTAAATAGCTAGAAATGTAAAGATGGTTTTCATGTGGAGAGGGATTTTCTATCCAGCCATGCGAAGGCTCCAGAAAACGAGCATTTTTACCTCTTGCTATTGCTTCTTTTGAGCCCTTGGTTATTCTCCTTCCTTCTATACTCAGAGCCAGTAAATCACTTGAGTCCAGTTCGGAATGGCAGTTCCACATTCACTGATTAGCTCATTTGGCCGAAAAGCACTGGTCTTGTTGGCATTTCAGCTTCCAAGGCCTTAGCACTAAGAGCCTGGAATGTGTGCATTCGTTGTGGAAACTTTCCAAGCTTTGCTCGTTCAACTGCTGACAATGGGGTGAATTTGTAAGTTTTGGATGTTCTGTAGAGTAACTCACAGGCAAGTGAGCCCCGACTGTGTGTGAACTCCATCCCAATATTTGTATGAGAAGCTCTGGAATTATCTCTTTAAAGACTTAAATTACACTGAAGCTCAGATCATCTCGAAAAAGAGGATCTGGAGCTTTGTAATGTTGGCACTCGTGATAAATTAGCTTCTCATGATGCAGTGCTTTTGTCATGTGTTCCTTATGCAAATAAGATGCCAATACCAGGATGGTCCCCACTGAGTTCCTGCAGAGCCTGCCAGTCATTTTGCTAAGCGGTCACGCCCCCGTCACTCAACAGTTGTGTCTCTCCAAGAATGCCACTGGAGTCCAGGGCAGCCCCACGATTCCGAGGGCTCTTTTGGAGTCTTTTAGCAAAAACCAGAAGAGGGTTGCAGTGTCCTCCAGGAATGGGACAAAATGGGGTTTGGGTGACCTGGGCACATCACCATTGAGCCTTTTTCTCATCCTGATGAAAATCCAGGTGGAAGGAAGGAAGGTTTTTATGGACAATTTACCTTTAATGGAGGCAGGCAAAGGAAGAGACTGTGAGGAAAGGAGGAGGAGGAGTCAGGGGGCCTTGCCTTTTGGCTGGGAACTCACCTCAGAGACCTGCGTGCTAGTCGTCAGTCACTGGGGATATGTCACCTGTGCTTGTCCTGTTCCTCTGTAGAGATTGGTACAAGCGTAATTTTGCCATCACGTACTTCATGGGAAAAGTGGCCCTGGAGAAGATTTGGAACAAGCTTAGACTGAAACAAAAGAAGACCATCAATTAGGAGCCCACCCTGACCCACCCGCCCAGTGTCCAAGTTTCCACAAGAAACAGCTGGTTACAGGAGCCCGCTTTACCAGGGCTCTAAACACCCGTAAGTGATCTGAGTCCACCAGCTTCTTTATGGGGGCCCCTTGGCTTATGTTTCAGTGCAGGGCGGGCTGGGAATCCGCGGGTCCTGGGGTGCTGTAGGTCACCTGGCTTCACCCTGAGTGTGGACACCAGGCCAGCTCTCAGTCACAGACGTCATATTAAATAAAAACCCAATCACTGTGTGCCTGTTTTCTGTGTTTTTGAATTGTACCAATTTGAAATAAAACAATATAAAAATATTAATAAAGTTTCACTTAAAAAAGTGGGCTCCACTGTTGGGAATGATTTGGAAGCTTGCTGCCGAGTGAACTGGAAGCTGCCACGTGTCCCCACGCGCTCACATGACCAGTGAGCCGGGAATTATTGGAGGCCCCTGGGTTTGTACCCTGATGAAATGCAGCTGTCCTGGGATGCTTGCCCTACAGACTTGAAGCAAGTGCAGCTCCTGTCAGAGACCTCAGGTGACTGCGGAGCCACCTTGAGAGAACTTTTCTCCATTTACTCAAGTGAGGGAGAGCCTGTTTCCAGAGTTTTCCCCGACAACTTGCTCTGGATCACACTCCTCTGTTTTTTAAATTCTTTTGAAACCACAGTTGTTTGAAGTAGGATTATATGGTTTTAAAATGAGGAGGCTCTCTTTGTACTGCATCCTGGAGCCGTGTGGCATGGGGTCACAGCTTGCAGGAGGGGATGCCTGCCTCAGCAATGGGGAAGTGGCCTTCAGAGGCAGGCCACATTAGCCAGCGTGTCCTCTGAGGATAGACAAGATATCTGGAATTAACTAAACGCCACTTGGCAAGTAGTTTTTATTCCAAAATGAGGCATGACAATAGAGTCACAAGACTGGATTTCTTCTGTGACTTATAAACTGCTGCCACTGAAGATGATTTCCAAGGAGAAATTCCAGAAACCAGAAGAAGCATATCACCCCACCCCACCCCCTGCACTGAGGCCTTTAAGGGCTGTGCAGATGGATGAGGGTGAGTGTGAGAACCCGAAGAGGAAAGCCCGTGCGCCACGCGCCACTGGAGAACCCTGCACTGGGTCAGTCACGCTGCGGGGCAGTTAACCCAGCTCTGCTAACCAAGGTCCCCGGAGAGTGGGGCGCGTGGACCATGAGGTTACCCAGAAATAACACTGTATCGTTAATTCCTGCCACTCCCTCTGCTAAACACAGGTTCTCAGCCTGACACCAGCGTGTGTCACACTGTGTGCAGCTGCAGAGAAACAAGGGAAAAAGTGATAACCACCAGGGTTGGGGTCCCCGGACAGGGGCCCTCTGTTCCGTGTGGGCGAGCCCAGCCCAGAAGGTATGAACCACTTCCTAGCTTTTAATTCCTCCTCTCCCATCAAATTCACTGACTGAAGGTCATTTAATGGTTGTCTTCTCCCCAGGCAGTGTGACGTTGGCATAAACAACTTCCAGTGGTATCATTTCTAATTCTTTTTGTACATCAATTCTTAGAAATTTTGAGGATGACTTTCCAGAGTAACAGCAAAAAACAAGTGGATTGTCTGAAAGGAAATTTGTTTTTTGGGAAAGTGAATTCCAGCGTGGGTGGTGACGGTGTGTGTATGCTCACGGCATCCTTGCAGACTGTAAGAGATACATCATGTTTTGTCTTACATGTTACTGTCTGTGAAGGCAGAGGGAGAAGATGGAAAGTATGGGTGTCTTTTGTAATCTGTGGGACTGTTGAACAACTGTGCAGGATCTGCTGTTCATAAAGGGCCTTTCCAAACACAAGGGTTTGGAAATCACAAGGGTCCTGAATCACACCCTGAGATGCTGAGACCATGTGCCAGAGTTCTTAGCCCGGCGCTCCAGATAGCTTGTGTACTGCGTCCTCGAGCACATGGGTTCTGCCCTTCAGCTGGTGGCTTGGCGGTGCATTACCAGCATTTACACTGAACAAGAGCTTTCACCAACTAGCTCTTCCGGGCACGTTTGATAATTTACCTCCTGAGATCCTCAGGGCTCCTAGAGGCAAGCCTCTTGAGGTTTCAAGGAACAGAAACTTCTTCAAATAAGCTCTGGTCGCATGGGGGGTAGGAGGGGCAGGTAACATTAGAAGGCAGAGGTCTCCAGAAGCAGACCTCCTGAAGCGAGAAAGCCTGAGAGCCAGGGAACGCGATGCCCCCAGTGTCTGTCAGGGGCCACGGAGCTCTGTCCACCAGTGCCACCCTCCAAGGGTGGGCCGGGCCTTGGGCAGGTCTCTGTCCAGTGGGCAGGCATGGGACAGCAAAGTGACCAAGGTGACACAGTGCCGTGCAGAGTCTTGAGGTTCTTATCCTCACCAGAGCCCCTCTCATCTGAGGCGGTGGAGATGCTGCCTTCACAGGTCCAAGGGTGCTTTCTTTTAAGAAACTTAAAAAGAGCGAAAAACAAACATATGTTCTATATTCTGACAAAGGAAAGGACAAGTGATTCTTTGACTTTATAAAGTAACAATTGAGAAAGTAAAGCATTCTTTGAAATTGTCAGAGGGAGCAGTGCCCCACGGTGGTAGCGTCCTGGGCCGGGTGAGCTGAGTTGTGGGGGTCTTGACACCCTCCTACCGGAGGGATAGAGAGGCCTTGCGGGCGCAGGAGGACTGCTGGTTAAGAGCCAAAGGAGCAGCATCCACAAGTCCCAGGTTCAGAGTCCCAAGTAATTCTCCTAAAATCGTTTCCACTTGGCGTAACTGACATGGTAGGTAGATATTGAGGACTGGCAGGAGAGCTTTAGCAACTCAAGACGTAAGTGTGGTTGAAATCTCAGTAACCTGTGTTATCCTTTTGTAAGAACAGTTTAACTTAATGCCGACAAGTTTGACTTGACTCGTGGTGTTAACTGTTGCTAGGTTCTCAAATGCTCTGAGTGAATTAACGAGAAGTGACAGTGTTGTGTTCCTGTCTTGGATTCTTAAACATTTAAGATTAAATGATTGTGGTAAATGTTGCTTCACGTCAGAAATAAAGTTATTTTGACTCTAACATTTGTATGCTCAGTTAAGGAAATGTTAGGTTAAGACAGTTCTCTGTCACAGCCGTATTCCAGTAGAGTATTTTTGTGAACTTTTAAATAATTACAGAATAAAGGTTATCTCAGTGATGTATCTTTTCCTGCTTTTCCCTTTGATAAAATTTAATGCTTCTGTTTTCTGGATTAAGAAGTAAAATAAAATTGAGTCTCTTTTCCCCTGTGTGTGTTGGGTGCTGTTTGTGGACATTGGTCTTTTAATTGCTCATGTTCACCCCCAAAAAAGAGAATCCAGGTGTGGCCATCAGAAGTGGCAGTGGGCCTCGGGGCCCAGGCTGGCTCAAGTCACTGACAGCGGGACATCTCACCACAAAGTCTTTCCTTGTTTTGTTTTAATCCTGATAATATATTGGGAACTCTGCCTCCAGGAGGAACAGTGAAGCGTCTTTGTAACGTGATTGCACTAGAGCGGCGTTCCAGGGCAGACTTGTCTGCCTTCAGGCCCATCTCCAGGCCTCAGCTTCCTGGCTTGTAATTATGCACACCTGGCAAAGCCCCAGCAGGGTGTGACATGGCATCTTAGGTACAGTGTCGGCACTTAACGGGCTCCTCATAAATCTAAAATGATAGCGACTAGTAATAACGTCCAAAGCAACTGGTTCCTGACCACCAGAAGGCCTCGGTGGGGCAAAGTTGACTGAAAGCTGGCCCTTGTGCTGAGTCGAGAGCAGAGCCCCCAGCACCAGCCAGGAGTTTAGTAGGAAAGGCCTTTGGTCTCTTCCATGTCCCGGAGCTGTCGGCACGCAGTGATGCTCAGGAGTTATCCATGGAGCATTGGTCCTTCCTGTTACCCCTCCCTGAATGTCCACACGCACACTGGCTCCCTGCTGGCAGCCTCGCTCCTGGCTCTTTAAAGAGAACAAAATTGCATCTTTGCAAAGAAGCCTTGCACTCAGGCGTCAGCTGGTCTGGCTTTGGCGTGTGTTTTAATCCTTTGTCCCTCCAAGGGCTCAGCTTTGACTAGCCCTTTTTCTGGCCAGCGCTTTAGGCTGTTTTCACCCAGAGAGGCAGCGGGGCACTGCTGTCTTTGTACTCCAAGGCTTCTACACTGGAGGAGGGCAGAGAGCCACGGAGGGTCAGCCCAACCACCCTCTGTTCTGTAAATTTGCAAAGACTTGATTAATGGGGAAATCACAGAACTTGTGGGAAATTGTATGATAAAATTTTCTGTTTGATGATTTTTTTCCCTACAAGCATTGCTTTTTTTCTGTTTTTAAAAACCAAAAAATGACATTTTTAACGATGCCTCCGATTAGAAAACTGGAACAGTGCAGGGAGGAGCAGACTGCAGAGGAGCAGGCTTCCTTTATGGAGAATCAACTTTCCCAAGGAGAGGCTGGGGGTTCCTGCTCAGAAAGCCCACCTGATTGGGATCCAGTGGAGACTGGGGCTTCTGGCATCGTCAGCGCTTTTCCTCCCTGTGCAGCCGAGCCCCCTGGGGATTGCTTAAGTCCTGTTAGGTTCCCTCACAGACCCTGTTGTACATGTATAATTTTTTATTGCAAAGTAATTGCCTTTCAGCAACTTACATGCCTTCTTTTTTTTTTTTTTTTTTTTTTGAGGAAGATTACCCCTCAGCTAACTACTGCCAGTCCTCCTCTTTTTGCTGAGGAAGACTGGCCCTGAGCTATCATCCATGCCTATCTTCCTCTACTTTATATATGGGATGCCTGCCACAGCATGGCGTGCCAAGTGGTGTCATGTCCCCACCCGGGATCGGAATCAGCGAACCCCGGGCTGCTGAGAAGCAGAACGTGTGAACTTAACCGCTGCGCCACCGAGCCAGCCCCCCCCATTTACCATTTTTAAGTGTGTAGTTCAGTGGCTTTAAGTCCATTCACATTGTTGTCCAACCATCACCACCGTCCATCTCTAGAACTTTTTCATCTGCCCCAACTAAAACTTTGTCCCTAACTCACTCCCCACTCCACTCCCCCGACCCACCACCATTCTACTTTCTGTCTCTATGAATTTGTCTACTCTAGGGACCCTATATAAGCGGAATCATACAGTATTTGTCTTCTTGTGACTGGCTTATTTCCCTTAGCATGGTGTCCTCAAGGTTCATCGATGCTGTAGCAAGTGAAGATGGGTTTGTTTGCAGACAGACAGACCGGGTCCCAGTCTCAGCTGTGGCAGCTAAGCCCTCTGAGTCTCAAACACTACTGGAGACCAGAAATAGCCCTCACAACACAGGCCACGTGATGGCATTCCCTTTGGGGTCCTGTGAGGACAACAGGGTCCTTGCTTTCTCATTCATTCAGCAGCTGCTCATGAGACCCGCTGCCTGCCAGGCCCTCTTCTAGGCACTGGGAATGGAGCCGTGAATGAGACAGCCCTCACGGGTCACAGTGCCCTCTTGTTTACCTAGGGCCCTGTGCCCATGTGGCAGGGACAGCTGCCCTCCTGGCTGGGCAGTGCCCCTGCTCAGACATTCTGCTCACCTCACTGGTCTTCCAGGAAAGTAATTTCTTTCCTTTCATGCCATGGAAAAGAAATTGATCAGTCCTCCCAAAATGTTTGGGCTGTTTCAGCTGTATTTGTAGCCACTCGGGTATTGATTTGCAATGATCATTGTATTCACTTTGTCCTGAGTCAGACCTTGGGTGGAAAAGTACAGAAAGAGCTTCTGGAGGGGGGATGAGATGGATGGACGAGATTGGCAGGTGTCCAGAGGTGGTTTCTATCCAGGTATTTGGGGGTTCTAAGCTCTCCCAGGCCCATCCCTCCTCCCCATACCCTAGCACACACTCACACCCAGAGACAGGTTTGCCGTCAAAACAGATCCCCAGTTTGGGGCAGGGTGGGAAGATTAGTACAAAGCCAAGGCCGTAGGCGGAGAGGCAGAGAAGAGCTGCTTGTTTGTTTGTTTATTCCTTTATCTCTGCACACCCCGCAGGGCCCACCAGCCACAGCTGGACGAAGGAGCAAAACAGCCCTGGGCACCGGCTTGTGAAAGGTTGATCCATCTGCTAGGAACACCAGGGCAAACAAGATTTTTATTTTTATTTTAAAAAGAAAGCAACATCCCAGCATGTCCTCGGTGCCTCCCCAAGCCTGGCTGCAGTAGGCAGGACGTCCAGTACAGCCCTAGCCTGCTGGGGCGTCCACTCTAATGGCAACATGGCAGGACGGTCTGGCAGGGCCACCTGCACAGACCCAGCTCCCACACCATGGCTGGGAGCTGTACTTCCAGCTAGAAAGTGGGATTTCCTGTCAGCTCAGGGTCCTGCTGCATCTTGCTACAAACTCCAGAATCTGACCATCTGGTCGTGGATACACGAGGCCCAGCAGTCACCGAGAGCTGTTCCTGTGTTCATCCCCCTCATTCCCTCCCGCAAGTGCCTCACCATGCTGCCTGGCACAGAGTAGGCCTTGGACAACGGTGCTAAACCAGTGCAGCCCCTGGATCCTTTTACCAAATAATAATAATAGGGAGCTGGTATAGCTATCTGCCAGGCACAGTTCTCAGAGTTTTGTTTATGCGGATTTGTGGCATCCTCAGACCAGCCCTTGAGGGGTCCTCTCCTCACAGCACCCGGCCAGGCCTGCCAGGCTCCGTCCAGCTGCAGGTTGGAATCGGGACTCTGTTCTGATTGGCCCAGGTGGGCTGTGGCCCCGCCCCTGGCTTATCAGATGCCACCAACGGGGAGGATGGGTGCTGTGAAGCCCATGCTTGGAGCTGTCATTCATTCAGTCAATGAAATGCACCAAGGCTTAGCACACATCAGTCACTGCCACACGGTTAGGGGTCATCTGTGAATAAAACTGGCAGAAATCCTTCTAGAGGGTCAATGTATGCAGTAAATAAATCAATTATATAAAAGGTTGCCAGAGGTTCAGTGGTGTGGAAAAAGAGCAAACGGGCTGGGGAGTTTGTGGGGAGCAGATGGCAAGGGGGCGAGATCTGGGCAAGAGTGACTAAGGCCGTGGGACTGCAGTGAGCCTGGCAGGGCCAGGAGCAGCAGGCAACTGGCGTGGTTGGGCGGCAGGAGCCAGGGAAGAGGAGGGTGGGAGGAGGTGGGCCAGGGCCTGCCAGCCACCACACAGACGCTAGCTTTTCTCCTGAGTGTGCTGCAGAGCCACTGAGGGCTCTGAGCAAGGGACGGCCACAGCCTGATCACTCTGCCAGGGGCCCGGGGCAGAGTGGGGAGCCCCATCCAGGCCACAGCCAGGACCCAGGTGGCTCCTACGAGGTGGTGGCTGGGAAGATGGTGAGCTGGGAAGTGGCCTGTCCAGTACAGGAGCCACTAGCCACACATGGCTATTTACATTTCAGTTAATTCAGTGAAATTAAAAACTCAGGGGGCCCAGCCCAGTGTCCGAGTGGTTAAGTTCACATGCTCCACTTTGGCGGCCCAGGGTTTCGCCAGTTCGGATCCTAGGTGCGGACATGGCACTGCTCATCAAGCCATGCTGAGGCGGCGTCCCAGATAGCACAACCAGAAAGACCTACATCTAGAATACACAACTATGTACTGGGGGGCTTTGGGGAGGAGAAGAAGAAAGAAAAATAAAAAGAAGATTGGCAACAGATATTAGCTCAGGTACCAACCTTTAAAAAAAAATCTCAGCCCCTCAGTTGCACTAGCCTCCTTTCAAATGCTCGATAGCCACACGTAGCTAGTGGCCACCATATTGGACGTCACAGATGTGGAACAGTTCCATGATGGCAGAAAGTTCTGTTAGCGCTGGCCTAGGAGGTGCCATAAGGCATGCTCTTCTTTCTTCTGGGGAGGCCGGGGCCCAGAATGTGGGAGTGTGGGCTGGGCAGCAGGTGGGGCGGGGTGGAGCTGGGAGTCAAGGAGGGGATGTGAGAGGGTGTGTCACTGGGAGGACAGGTGGGCTGTCCATGTGAGAGTCAGTTCAACTGGAAAGGGCAGTACCTGACTGAGGGGGGAGGGGATCCAGAAGATGCTGCTGGCCAGGTATAGCCATGAGGCTTTTCCCAGGACATCTAGTGAGAAGTGCCCAGTTTTCCACACTGCAGCCACGGCCATGTGGCTGGTGAGCACTTGCAATGTAGCTGGTCTGAATTGAGATGTGCTGTAAGTGTAAGCTATGTACCAGATTCCAAAGACTTAGCATGAGAAGAGGAATGTAAGCTATCTCATTCATAATTTTTTCTTATTAATTACATGTTGAAATAATACTTTAAATATATTGGGTTCAGTAAAATATATTATTAAACAGTCTTAAAAAGGAAGGAAATTCTGACACATGCTACAACATGGGTGAACCTTGAGTACATTATATGAAGTGAAATAAGCCAGTCACAAAAGGACAAATTCTGTATGATTCCACTTATATGAGGTGCCTGGAGTAGCTGAAATCATAGAGACGGGAAGTAGAATGGTGGGTGCCAGGGGCTGGTGGGGGATGGTTATTTATTGTTTAATGAGTATAGAATTTCAATTTGGGATGATGAAAAAGTTCTGTAGTGATGGTTGCACAACATTGTGAATATACGTAATGTCACTGAATTGTACACTTCAAGTGGTTGAGATGGTAAATTTTACGTTATGTATATTTTGCCTCAATTAAAAAAATTTCTGATAAAATTTGCTGAAGAAACAATATATGTATATATATTATTATTTTATTTTATTTTATTTTTTTGAGGAAGATTAGCCCTGAGCTAACTACTGCCAATCCTCCTCTTTTTGCTGAGGAAAGCTGGCCCTGAGCTAACATCCGTGCCCATCTTCCTCTACTTTCTATGTGGGACACCTACCACAGCATGGCTTGCCAAGTGGTGCCATGTCTGCACCCAGGATCCGAACCTGGGAACCCCGACCGCCAAAGCGGAACGTGTGCACTTAACCACTGTGCCACTGGGCTGGTCCTATATTATTATTTTTATTTTTATTTTTTTTAAGATTTTATTTTTCCTTTTTCTCCCCAAAGTGCTCCTAGTACATAGTTGTATCTTTTTAGTTGTAGGTCCTTCTAGTTGTGGCATGTGGGATACCACCTCAGCATGCCCTGATGAGAGGTGCCATGTCTGTCCACGCCCAGGATCCAAACCGGTGAAACCCTGGGCTGCCAAAGCACATCGCACAAACTTAACCACTCAGCCATGGGGCTGGCCCTATATTATTAAAGTTATTTTCACTTGCTTCTTTTTGCCTTTTTTACTGTGGCTACTAGGGAATTTTAAATGACATTGTGTAGGCCAGCCCTGGTAAGTTCAGCGTGCTCCACTTCAGTGGCCCAGGTTCGGTTCCCGAGCATAGACCCACACCGCTTGTCTGTTAGTGACCATGCTGTGGCAGCGGCTCACATACAAAAAAAGAGGAAGATTGGGGATGGATATTAGCTCAGGCGAATCTTACATAAACAAACAAACAAACAAATAAATAAATAAGTAGATGGATGGATGAATGAATGAATGACATTGTGGCTCATGTTAGTTTCTATTGGGCAGCGCTGCTGCATTGGGCACAGACCCCGGGGGTCTCTGTGGTCCAGAGGAAGAGACAGGCGAGAGTGACTCAGCACAGAGAGCCCTTACAGAGAGGCCTGAACTGCCAGCAGGATGGGCTCGGCCTCCCAAAGGAGTGACATTCCAGCTGGGCCTTGGTGGGTGAGCTCATTTGCCTGTTCAGAAGTTCATGTCAGCGGATGTTTTCTTTTTTTTTTTTTTGGTAGGGGGCTTTCCCTTTTTTCTCCCAAAGCCCCTCGGTACATAGTTGTGTATTTTCAGTTGTGGGTCCTTCTAGTTGTGGCATGTGGGATGCCGCCTCAGCATGGCTTGATGAATGGTGCCGTGTCTGCGCCCAGGATCCAAACCGGCAAAACCCTCGGCCACCGAAGCGGAGCACGTGAACTTAACTGCTCGGCCACAGGACCGGCCCTATTTTTTTTTCCTTTTTAAATTTATTTTATTTTATTTTTTTTTGAGGAAGATAAGCCCTGGGCTAACATCTGCTGCCAATCCTCCTCTTTGTTTTTTGCTAAGGAAGACTGGCCCTGAGCGAACATCTGTGCCCACCTTCTTCCACTTTATATGTGGGACTCCTACCACAGCATGGCTTGCCAAGCAGTGCCATGTCCACACCTGAGATCCAAACTGGTGAAACCCGGACGGCCAGAGCAGAATGTGCACACTTAACCCCTGCTCCACCTGCCTGGCCTAATGTTTTCTCATTTAATAGGGCCTTGCTAGGCACTTGAGAGTAGCCCTCGGCAGGTGAGGCAGCATCTGGCCCGTGTTGGCTGTCCCCAAAACAGCATGTGCCAGGACAACCCAGGAATAGTTCGCTTCCTTATCCCACCCCTTTCACAGGCCCTGTAATGGATCCACACTGAGAACAGAACAGCAGTTTATCCTTCAGCACCTCATTGGCCTCGTCTGTAAAATGGGCAGCAGCAGTTTGCGTCCTGAAGTCGGGTGGACCAGCTGGGTCTGTGAAGAGACTGACTGTAGTGAGGGCCCCTGAAAGAGGCATCCACATCCGAACCCCTTGTACCTGGGATTGTGACCTTATTTGGAAACAGGGACTCTGCAGATGTGATTAAGTTAAGGATATCAGGAGGAGCTCATCCTGGATTTAAGGTGGGCCCTAAGTCCAATGACAAGTGTCCTTAGAAAGGAGAGGGCTATCTGAAGCACAGAGATGCAAAAGAGAAGGCCCCGTGAGGATGAAAACAGAGATCAGAGGGATGTGTCTTCAAGCCCCAGGGACTCATGGAGCCACCAGAAGCTGGAGAGAGGCCCGGAACGCGTTCTCCCTCCCAGGCTCCAGAGGGAACCAAGCTACCTGCACCTTGGTTTCCGACTTCTGGTCTTGAGAACTGTAAGAGAATAAACTTCTGTTGCTTGAAGCCCCCAGTGTGTGGTCATTTGTCACGGCAGCGACAGGAGACGTGCTCTGATGGGTTCCAGACTGAGAGCCGAGGAGGACAGCAGGAGGAACTCAGGCATTTTGGAGTGAGTGTGGGTCAATGTGCAGTCCTGGAAAAGGAGAACCAGATTTATGTCTGATGGATCAGCATCTTCCAGAATGAATCAATAGGTGAAACTTTCTAGAGGCCCTGCTGAATCCCTCTTCCTGAATCTCACCTCCAGAGCCGACAACGTGGGGAAATGCTTTACTCTTATTTGCGGTAGCAGTGTGTGGGTGCTTGAGTTCAGTCCAATGACTAGCTCTGAGTCCAGGCCTTTTGGCCAGTTTCCCTGGGCGTAGCCTCAGTTTCTCCATCTGTAAAGTGGGATAGTGCTCCCCAACCTGGCTGGTGCTTGTGGGAAATGGGTGTGAGGCCCTTCGTGCCAACACGTGGGACGAAGGGTTGTCTGTGGTTGCTGCGTTTCTGTGCAGATGGGGATCGGGGTCCTGGAAGTGAGGGACAGAGGCTGAGGGTGCAGCTTACGTGGACCTGCCTGGCCCAGCCGCAGTGGGCTCACCCCAGGATACTGCAAAGGCTGGGTTTTCTTCTTTTTAGCTCTTTGCAATGATATATCCATTTGTGCATTACCTTATTCAGCGTCTGCCCCCTGTACCTTCGGTCCTGTGGAGCTGAGAAGAGCCTGGCTGGAATAGGAGCGCATCCCAGAGTATGAACGTGGGCAGGGCTGACAGCCCTCAGTGGGTGGGCAGCCGGGGTCTGCCCAGCTTGCGGGTTTCCTCAGGCCTGGCCTTTCTTTCTGCACAGGTGATGGGCACAGCAGCTGTCCTGGTAGCTAGGAGTCTGCTGCTCCTGGCGGTGACCCTCTAAGCCCACCTTTTGGCCCACTGATGCCCCAGGTTGCCTTTCTCCTGGGCATTTCTGGAGGCATGTGGTCCCAGCTGGGCCAGCATGGAAGTGATTCTGGTGAAAGGAGACAAGTGAACCTCTTCTCCCAAACATGACTGTGAATCCAGTAGATCACTTAGGGACCAAGAAATCCGCTAAGAGAGAAAAAACCAGCGTGAGCAGTGTCCACCATTGCCCTTCATACATAGCCAGGCGTGTTTGTCTGCCGGCCGGGGGCTAGGGGGAAGAAAGAGGGAAGCTGGTTTGGGGAGTATGGCGTGGGGCCCAGGGAGGTTTAACAAGCCTGATTGGGTGAGCCAGACCAGCATCAACGCAGACTGTCAGGGCATGGAGGTACACCACCGTACCACCCTCCCTGGGGGGTGCTGCCCGAGGGAACAGGGCTGCATGAGCTCAGAGAGCCACCTATAGAGAGGATGACTCAGTTCCCCATCCGCCAGCTTCCATTCCCCGTTGTCCCCAATCCTGCAGCAGCACATTCCCAGGGTGGGCCCCATTGGCTAAGCCAAGCAGTATGAGGCATTCTCCTGGTCAGGGGTGGGTCCAGGTGGGCTTGTGACCTGGGAGGTGGAATCTCAGCAAAGCCCGGGGTATTCATTGATGGGTGAGAGGTGAGAGGCTCTTGCCTTCTGGACAGTGAGGTACAAAGATGTGATGTCTGGAGATGCTGCAGCCATTTTTGCTCCTGCAAAGGGAGCCAGGCCGAGGCCTGACTACACACAGGCTGGAGGCAAAGGTAAGAAAGCCACAGGAAGTGGAGCCCTCCCCTTGATGGCAGCATCCAGAAGTTCAAGGGCACCCTCAGGTGGAGCTGGGGAGGGGTGAGGCCGATTCTGGTCTGAGACGTGAAGTCCAGCACGTGGGTGGTGTTGATTGTTTCCTCATTCATTCATTCATTCAGTTTAACCCCATTTATGAAGAACCACCATATTCAAGAACGTGAGCTAGGCCTGGGGTGTATGGGAAGGAGGAGGAGGCAGGAGATACCAACGGAATTAAGGTGGGGTCTGTGCCCCCAGAACACTTGTAACAGTTGGCAGACGAGTCTGGTCCTGCTGGATGAGACTGTGGGGAGAGCAGGGAGGCGGCTGCGTTCTGCAGAGGGAGCTCCCGGGAGCCCTGTCGTCAGCCGCTCTCAGGCACCCAGTGGTCAAAGTCCCAAAGAGCCTCCTGTTCACAGAGGGGGTTGCCGCCTGCCCAGCCAGGAGCAACATGTGCTGATTCCGGGACAAACCTGGCACCTGCATGGCTATTTTTGTCTAAAGACTGGAAGAAGCTATCCATCTGCCCATCTGAGGAGCCCCAAATTCATATCCTTGAGCAAGTCTACCCCCTTCTGTGATCACAGTCATCTCAGGTGAAAAGGGTGGGGGGGGGGGGGGCAGGATGTTGTGGCATCTGGGCCTCCAGCATTCTGCAGAAGCAGGGGCATTATGGGGAGCCTGGTAATCAAGAGACCCCCCCGCCCCCCGCCCCAGAAGGGCCCAGCCATTTCCTTCTGGCGTGCTCCTGTAGGGTGTGCAGAGCTGAGGCCCACAGAGTCCCTGGGAGGGCTGCCTGGAGGAGGCCAATTTGTGCTGGGCCATAAAATGTGGAGGAGGCCTTCATCAGGTGGACAGGGGTAGGGAGGTGAGAGAACACAACACGGTCAGTGCAAGTCTGTGAATCCATTTGTAACCTAGGGGGCGAGGGTCAGGGGTCAGCCAGAGCAGCAGCCCTGGCCTTGGAACTTCGTGCAGTCCTTTGTGCAGTCCTTGTATGCTGCTGTAGACACCCCCTGGAAGGAGACAGGAGCAGCTCAGTCCCTGCCAGCTTCCAGCTGAGCCCCTTTCCCTAGAAGGCGTCTCCAAGCCTCCACCGTTGGCACAGGCGCCCTCCGTGGATCAAGGCGAACACGGGACTGGTACTCACAAGACCCTTTCCCACCCCCCAGCTCCTCACAAGGTTCCTAGGAGGCAGAAGGACGGGGTGATCCTCCCCACATTACAGATGCATAGACTAAGATCACACCACGGTGAACCAGGGCTGCAGTCATGGGCCTAATTCAGGATTGAATTCAGTTCCTTCCTCTTTCCTTCCCTCTCTCCTTCCTTGAACACTCTCTGTGCCAGCCACTGTGCTGTGTATCATGGTGGGAGCCACAAAGATGCCCCTCACCTCCACTGTGCAGGGGAGGCGGGGTGACACGTGCTTAAGTGGTAATTTGGGGTGGAGGTGCTAGTGCTGTGAGAGAGGGCCCTGTGGAGGCTGTGGGCGTTCTTTTTTTTTTTTTTTTTTTTGAGGAAGATAAGCCCTGAGCTAACATCTGCTGCCAATCTTCCTCTTTTTGCTGAGGAAGACTGGCCCCGAGCTAACATCCATGCCCATCTTCCTCTACTTTATATGTGAGACGCCTACCACAGCATGGCTTGCCAAGCGGTGCCATGTCTGCACCCAGAATTCGAACCAGTGAACCCCGGGCCGCCGAAGCAGAACCCACAAACTTAACCGCTATGCCACCAGGCCGGCCCCATTATTATTATTAAGATTATTATTGGTCCTGAGGGGGCCGGCCCTGGGGCCAAGTGGTTAAGTTTGTGCGCTCTGCTTCAGCGGCCTGGGGTTTCGCCGGTTCAGATCCTGGGTGCGGACATGGCACTGCTCATCAAGCCATGCTGAGGTGGCATCCCACATGCCACAACTAGAAGGACCCACAACTAAAAATATACAACTATGTACTGGGGGCCTTTGTGGAGAAAAAGGAAAAATAAAATTCTTTAAAAAAAGAAAAAAAAAGATTGGTCCTGAGCTAACATCTTTTGCCAATCTTCTTTTTTTTCTTCTTCTCCCCAAAGCCCCCAGTACATAGTTGTATATTCTAGTTGTAGGTCCTTCTGCTTGTGCTGTGAGGGGCACCACCTCAGCATGGCCTGATGAGCGGTGCCATGTCCGCACCCAGGATCAGAACCGGCGAAACTCTGGGCTGTTGAAGTGGAGTGTGCAAACTTAACCTCTCGGCCACAGGGCTGGCCCCTAGTTATTATTTTTATTAGCAGAATCATTGGCTTACAGGATATCTTATGAAGGGACTTTGCATCTTGGGGCTGGGCTGCAGCTGAGGAACCATCTCCCTTCCTTGCAGGAAGCTTGACGCCTCTTACCCAGCACAACCCCCACCCCTGCCGCCACTGTAATCAAGTGTATCGCACCCCTGATGGTACCTGCTGGGAGACAATTCTCCATGAGCCTCTCCCATTCCTGCACATATTGTGAGTGGAGGCACTGACAGTTCTTTGCTCCACATCATCTTTTCAAGGATGTCTGTATAGCAAACTGCTGTGTATGGAATGCTCATACATCACTGGTGGGATGTAAAATGGTTGATCACTTAGGAAAAAGGTCTGGAAGTTTCTTAAGAAACTAACATAAGGACTGGCCCAGTGGTGCAACAGTTAAGTTGATGTGTTCCCTTTGGCAGCCCGGGCTTTGCCAGTTCGGATCCCAGGCACGGACCTACACACTGCTGATCAAGCCATGCTGTGGCAGGCATCCCACATATAAAATAGAGGAAGATTGGCATGGATGTTAGCTCAGGGCCAATCTTCCTCAGCAAAAAAGAGGAGGATTGGCGGGGGATGTTACCTCAGAGCTAATCTTCCTCAAAAAACAAAAACAAAAACAAAAAAACCTGCCCTATGGCCTAGCACTTCCATTCCTAGGTGTTCACCCAAGAGAAATGAAAATATGTGTTTCCCAAAAGACTTGTACAAGAAAGTTCAGATCAGCTTCATTCATATGAACCAAAATGGAAGAAGCCCAGGTTTCCATCAACAGGAGACTGGCAAACACACAACATCATGGATGAACATCAACACTATTAGCTGAGTGAAAGGTGCCAGATGCGAAAAGTAGATTCTGTAGGATTCCATTTATATAAAATGCTAGAACAGGCAAAACTAACCTATAGTCAAACAAAACAAAACAAAGCAAAGAAGGCAAATGGTTAATTGTGGAATCTTAGTGGTGGGTACGTGCAAGTTTGCTGTCCAAGTTCTTCTGTCAGTTGACACATTTGGGATCAACAAACGCACAAGCAGCCAGACTGACCTCTCTCTAGCAGAGGCTCGGTTGCCATCCTGCCTAAGTTTAAGCGTCAGTCCTCACCTGGTGACATCCTGGGTCCCACAGATGGCTCTGTACACTGGACTCACCATCCAAGACAGCTTCCCCCATGGCCTGGTGCCTGGTGGGGGGGACAGCTAGAAGGCAGGGCTAAGGGGACCTGGATAGCTGGGACTCTCCAGCAGGGTAGCTGGCCTTCTTACCTGGCCACTCAGGCTCCCAAAAGCACACAAGTGAAATCTCCGGGGCCTTCTTTTTTTTTTTTTTAAAGATTTTATTTTTCCTTGTTCTCCTCAAAGCCCCCCGGTACATAGTTGTGTATTTTTAGTTGTGGGTCCTTGTAATTGTGGCATGCAGGACACCACCCCAGCATGGCCCAATGAGTGGTGCCATCTCCCCGCCCAGAACCTGAACTGGCAAAACTCCAGGCTGCTGAAGTGGAGCGCGTGACCTTAACCATTCGGCCATGGGGCTGGTCCCTCTGGGGCCTTCTTAAGGCTTCAGCCTGGAACCAGCAGCCTCACTTCTGCTGTATTCAGGAAACAGGCTGGTCTCAGGAAACAGGCTGGCCCCGAGGGCGCGTGGGAGGGGCTGGTCAGGAATGCTGGGGACCCTGGGCACCCCTGAAGGAGTTGAGCTTCACCAAGCAGGACCCAGGCCTCAATCCCCCTGTATCAGGGAAAAGTGTGTGAGAGAGAGACTGAGGAAGCGGGCTGGGCTTCTCCCCGGAGCTACCCTACTCCTTCATCGCACCTCCTTCCCACTCACAGTGCTGCTGTTTTCCCCTTTGTCAGAGGAGCAGTCACTGGAGCGGAATGCCAGCATCTCCAACTCTTTAAAGGAAAAACACCCTGAAAATCTGATAAATGCCATTTTCAAAACTGAAGCCAGAAACCAGAGAGGGTGTGGCTTGGCTTGTGGTGGAGAGCAAGGAAGACAAGCCCCCGTTAGCCCCGGCCCAGATGCCAGGCAGCCCCTCCCCAGACCAGGTGCGCCAGCCACTCATCCTCAGCCTCACACAGGCCAGGCATTGCCAGGCTGAGGGTGAGTGGCGGTACCCAGGCTGGGGGAAGGTTGCGGGGGAGGCAGGCCCCCGAAGCCCTGGGGTTGGAGGGGAACGCGGCAGGGTAGCAGGGAGCTGGGAGAGTTCTGGCCACACTGCCGCTGCTTACCCTCCCAGCTCCTTGTCCCTCCATGTGAGTGCAGCCCTTCTCCAGAAAGGGCCACTCAGACAGGTTGCAACTCCCAACCCCAGGACACACACCCAAGTATGGCTTCCCAGCCCCACCAGGCTGCCAAAATGAGACTTGTGGTTTGTTGCGTGTTGTCCTTCTCTTCCTGCAGTTTCTCCATTTGGATCTTCATCTGCTGGGTCCTTCCCACCTGCCGTGTGAATGTTCCTCTTCCATGGAGTCCCTTGATCCCTGAGGGACATAGAGCTTCCCCCGTCAGTGCCTGACCGGAGCCTCCTGTCTCTGCTCCCAAAGGCTGTCAGCTCACCCACACAGGGGTGCCTTGTTCTCCCATTGCCCAGCCTCGCACCTGACACTAGTACTCAATAAGTATTGGGAATGGAATGACTGGGAGACTGTATGCTCCTGGTTTATCCCTGATGCCCAAGTGCCTGGCAAATGGCAGGAGGTCAGTGTTGAATCACCGGATGTGTGTGGATGTTTTCACTCTTGCTGAACTAGGGACCTCAGCCACGGCTTCATCTGGGCCCTGTACACCACCTCCAAATCTGTACTCCAGCCCCAGCCTCTGTTTAGATCCCACATTTTGGACCAGGGCAGTGAAAGAGTCAGAGGTGGGAGGGAGACAGAAATAAATGAGGGCAGAGGACATGGTATCTCTATTTGGGGAAAGCAGGAGGATGGAGAGACTGAGACAGGCAGAGAGAAGGAGGGGCAGCTGGCTCACACCATGCAGGCTGCCTTTTCCAGAATGGAAGAGCGCTTACAAGGGAACAAGGAGAGAGCCCGCTCCCTGCTCTCACGTCTGCTGGAGGAAGCCCTAGTCCTGCATGGAGGACATGGAGGGTGGGGTGCATGCCGGGCCCTGGCCAAGGGTCCTTTAGATGCCCCCTCAGGCACAGCCCCCACCCCTCCAGGGCCCTGGCTAACGCAGCAGGCTGTGGGCCACAGGGATGCTCAGAGGCCACTAGGACTTGTGCAAACAGATAGATGGTTGCTTCCCTGGGTCCTGGTCCTCTAGGTTTTTAGGGAAAGACAGATAATGGGTTTGATGCCCTGGAGTCGCTCTGCTGAGGCTTCCCCACATTGACTCCACCCAAGGCAGTGACTCCTGGGCTCTGCTAGTGCCTGCACAGGGAGCAGGGCTCTGTTTTTTTTTTTTTTTTTGAGGAAGAGTAGCCCTGAGCTAACATCTGCCGCCAATCGTCCTCTTTTCTCTGAGGAAGACTGGCCCTGAGCTCACATCCGTGCTTATCTTCCTCTACTTTATATGTGGGACGCCTACCACAAGCATGGCTTGCCAAGTGGTGTCATGTCTGCACCCGAGATCCGAACCGGCGAACCCCAGGTCACCGAAGCAGAACATGTGAACTTAACCGCTTTGCCACCAGGCTGGCCCCCAGGGCTCTGTTTTGATTCCCAGAGCTAAGTTAATCCCTCTTGTGGGAAGCAAACCTGGGAATTTGCAGGGCTTCAGCTGCAGCATCTGTAAAATGGGATAACAGCGCCTCTCTCAGAGCAGCTGTGAGGAGCAGAGGATTGAAAGGGACTGAGGATGCTCAGGGCAGAGCAGCTCAGCGAGGGCAGGCACTTGTTAGTCTCAGTGTGAGATGCTGGGTGAAGCTGGCTCCAGCCCCGCCCCTCAGAGTGATAGGTGCATCCCAGTGTTTTCAGTACGGAAGTGACAGGATCAGATTCAGGAGGGTCCGTGGATGTGGTTGTAGGGGAGGAAGACATTTCCTCTTCCCAAATGGGGGTTCGTCTGGCCGGAGAATGAATTAAATTCACATGAGACAGAATAGCAAGAGAAAATTAAACAAAGCTTTATGAGGAACCATGGCCCGGGGCCTTTCTTCCCGAGGGAAGAAAGGGCACCGAAGAAGTGGGGTGCACATAGTGGTTATATACCCCCAAACAGGGTGTTTCACATGTGATTGAAATGTCCCTCCCACAATAGTCACAAGATTGCCCCGTCAGCACAGTGCTTGATGGACACAGCAGGTAGTGGGTCTGCTATCTGGGTGGGCGTAGCAGGAGGCAAGTCTATCGTCTGGAGCTGGGCGGTCACAGGTGAGTGCAGCAATCAGTTCCTAGCCTAAAGAAAGATGCTTAATCTTTAAGGAGACGCCAAAGTTGGGAGGGGGAGGGAAGTCAGTTACAGGAGGTTACCAGAGAAGCACAATAAAATGCAGATTTAAGTCCTTGCCTTTGGTATTGATTAAGAATTTTTAGAAAGAAGGTCATCGCCTTTCTTCTTCCTGGTACAGAGAGGGAGGCACCTTTACAGATAGAGATTTACCTTACAAATGTAAATGTGTCCTAAGGAAGGGCAAGTTCCATTCCTCAGAGGCTCCTTCCCTGTCCCAGTTTATCAAAAGCAATCAGCCTCAAATAATCCTGATGCCAAAGAGACATATCTTGGGGTGGCCAATTTCAGGTCCCCGCAGGTGGATGAATTGGCTTTTCTTTCTTTTCCCCAACTCTCCAGACTCATTCCTGCCTGAGGACTTTGGCCTGGAGTGTTTTCCCTCAGGCTTTGGTACAGTTGGCTCCTGCCTATTATTTAGGTCTCAGTGCACTTGCCTGCCTCGGAGTTCACCCTGATCACCCCACCTCTGCCTGTTGCATTGTCTGACTCTAATTCTCTGCATGGCACTGTATGAGCAAGGATCTTACTATCCTCCTTTCCAACATACCTTGCGTCTTATCCTGGGGACCACTGCAGCTCAGCAAATACTTGTTGAGAGAATAAAAGAAGGAGATAATAAAGCCTAAATAGAATGGCAGCAGTGGGAATGGAGAAGGGATGGAGTAAAGCAATATTAAGGAGGTAGAATCTTGGCCCCCCATTAGGAGAGGGTATAAACATCTCAGGTTTCTAGCTTGGGGACAGTTATAAGCCCAGAGTCACAGAGAAAAGAGCCTCAGCTCCTCTCTTCTCCAGAGCACTTTGGTCACAACTGCCTTGCTCAGCACCAAGGTGGTGGTTGAGGAGCAGGTGACATCTAAGCTGCAGTTGGCCGAATCACCACGGGAATGTGGAGGGGTTGTTTGACTGATTCACTGCCTCTCCCTTGGCCCAGTAACTGCTATGTCACTGTGGGAACTCCTCCCTTTTTAGCTCATCTTTGCATTTATAAATGAAAGAAAAGTCATTGGACCTCCCTGTGAAAATCCAAGAGAACTTACTTCTCTGTGACTGTGTAATTGCAGGGTTAAAACAGGGCTGCTGGGCTGCATGATAACATCTGAAGCACACAGCAGTTGATGAGCAAATAGGAGTGTGAGACTGGTGCAGGAACCCCTCCTGGTAAATAATGCCATGGGACCTTGCGCTTGGGACATCTGCTGGCACCTGGGGTGGGGTTCTCCCAAGCTGGTGGCAGGCAAAGAAAGCTGAGCCTTATGCACTGATTCAGCATGCTTCCTCCTGGCTGGCTGCTGAGTCAGGCCTGCGGAGCTGGCGATGCTGCAGGAAGAGGCCAGGGGCGCTCTCTGACCTGGAAGTACTGCCCTTCAGGCAGGGGGCGGCTGGATGTCGTGGCACTGCAGCCAGGGTGTGCGCTGGCGATGGTGCTGGTGGGGTGCGACAGCATGAGGTGGCATCTCTGCTCTTGCCAGGCCCTCGTGGTTAAGCATCCTGGCTCCTCTTACCAGCCTGAGATGCAGCTCCTGGGAGGCCTTTGCGACTGAGGGGAGGGCCTGTAATGTCTCCTCTACTCCTGAGGCTGCAATGGCCCTGGAGAGAGGGTGTAATAAGATGGGAGGGAGCGGGGGTCTGGGGACCTTGGTCTTGACCAAAAGTTTTAGGTTTTCCTGGAGGAGAGAGAAAGGCCTCCTGGCTCAGCCTACGCCCTCAGCATCCTGTCCTTTGGAGGGGCTGGAGAGAGCCCTCCTAGCGTGTTCTGGAAAGATGTAGACGAGCACAGAACACATGTGCAGACGGAGTTGGCACACAATAAGCCTTGTTCCGGGTATGGCAGGGAAGGGCCGGGACGCGGGGCCGACCCGCCCTGCTGGGCCGGCGCGCTCCTCAGACCACACTCCGCCCCGCACGCGGTGGTCGCGGGCAGCCGCGCCCGCGCGGGGCCACCCACTGCAGGCCCACACCCCTTCCCCGCGTGGGCAGCCCGCCGAGACCGCGCCCCGTCCTCTGCTGGCCAAGCATCCGGGGAGGTGCCCGGGCCAGCGTCTCGGCCCCGCCCCCGCGTGACGTCACGGCGGCGCGCGGCATTGTGGGGCGGGAGCGCCCAGCCGGGGGAGGGACGCGGAGAGACGCCATTTTCGGCGGCGGGAGCGGCGGAGCCGGAGCTGGCGGAGCGCGGGGCGGCGGCTGCGAGAAGGAGCCGCGAGGACAGTGCACGCGGGCGGCCGAGGATGCTGCGGGGCGGCCGCGCCGGCGTCCCTCGCTCGTGACCTCGGCGCCGCGTCTGAGGCGTCTAGGCGGCGGGCCCGCGCAGACCCGCTCCCCGCACGCGCCGCGGCCTCCCGGTGCTGACAGCGCGAGCGCGCGGCCCGCGGAGCAGCACGGTGAGTGGGCGCAGGCCTCACCTGCGTCCCCTGCCCGGCCCCGGCCCCTCCTCGGTTCCCGGAGCTCGCCCCTGTCCCACTCGGGTCATCTCCCGGCCCCGCCCCGGACTCGGCCCTCAGCCGTGGTTATTCCTTTTCCCTTCTCGGTCCTCATCCACGTCCCCTTCCCGGCCCCTCCCCGGGCCGCGGTCCTCGGTCCTCATCCACGTCCCCTTCCCGGCCCCTCCCCGGGCCGCGGTCCTCGGTCCTCATCCACGTCCCCTTCCCGGCCCCTCCCCGGGCCGCGGTCCTCGGTCCTCATCCACGTCCCCTTCCCGGCCCCTCCCCGGGCCGCGGTCCTCGGTCCTCATCCACGTCCCCTTCCCGGCCCCTCCCCGGGCCGCGGACCTCGGTCCTCATCCACGTCCCCTTCTCGTCCCCGGCCGCCGCCCCATCCACGTCCCCATATCCCGGCTCGCATCCCCGGCTCCTTCCCATCCAGGTCCTCTCCAGGTTCGGGTCCCCTACGCGTCCGCATCCCGGCTCAGCCCTGCCGCGGGCGGGGGCGGCCGTTCCCGGGAACAGCTGTGGCCCCGGGAGCTGCGGCGGGGATGTGGCCGCCCCCGGGGACGCGGCGGGCGGGGAGGGGTCGGCCGGCCGGGTTTGCTTTGTCCGAATCCTTCCTCTTCCTTCCGGCCCCCGCCCTCTCCCGCGGCACCGCCCTGGGCGGGCGCGCCTGTCAGGCTCGCGGACGACTGGCGGCCGGGCGGGTCGGAAGCGTGCGGGTCCCTCCCGAGAGGCCGGCTCGACCTCGCCTCCTTGGCGATCCCTTTATTTTGGTAGCCAGACGGGAAACGTTTCATCGACAGTGTTCACCTAGGCTAGGTCGTTGCTCCTGCTGAACTTTCAGAAGCCCCGGTCGTGGAACATCGAGTCGGTTGTCAAATTTGGTGCTGTTCTTTCCTTGAAAATATTAAGATAAAGCACTAAAAAAGTAAAATTAATGCCTGATGGGTTGGACGGTTTTACAATTTAAGGTTTGTAGATCCAGGTAATTTTTACGTTAGAAATTTTGCAATGTTGCTGTTTATTAGTGTTTTTTTTTAAATTTAAAGAACACATTTAGAATTTACATATGAAGTGTTTGATAAGGAGTACTTGCAAAAATGTTTTTAAAAAGTGTGTGGAACAACAGAAAATTTGAGATACACCGTTTAAACTGCTGTGTAAAAGGACAGTTGGTTCTTTGATTCTTTGCATTAAATTCCAAGGCTTTTTTTTGTACAGCGTGACTAAGCCATTGATCAGAATCATTAGCTCAGAATACATTGTAATAGTTCAGTGAAAAACCCACTAGGAAATTGGAACACCCTGAAGTCTCAGAATCTGTTTTTAGTTCTGGATTTACCTCTTCCAGGCACTGGCCACAAGACTTAGGGGGGGAAATTTGGTTCATTGTTGTTTCCTAAGTATCTGTAAGAATACAATGATACTAAGTATTAAAAATTGAAGATTGTGCGGAATTCTATGTGGGAGGGTAGGCACTCTTAAGAGCCAGTTTCTCCAAGTCATCAAAGAATGCAACATCATGTTGCAGTGGAGCCTGGCAGCCCTGTGGTGTTGCTGAGGGGTGTGGAAGAGCCAGAGTGGTAACCTCACTGTGGCCTGGCTTGTTCATTTTGCTTGGCGGTGTCTTCTAAAGACACTATAGACAATATGTAGTAAAGATAGACATGCGTGGGAATCAGGACGGTGATTATCTGTAGCAAGGAAGAGGGAGGAAGTGGCACTGGGGCGGAGCATGTAATGTCTTAAATATTTCATAGTAAATAAAAACTTAACTGCAGTAAGTTAAAATTTACATTTTTTAAAATTATATATTCTTAAGTATGTTTCATGATGTTGAAAAGTAAGTCAATGTGTAGCTTTCCATATGGGCTATAAACTATCTTAAAACATAATTATGTCAAAAAAGACAAGAAATAAAAAAGTCAGGGGCCGACCCAGTCGCTGAGTGGTTAAGTTTGTGCGCTCCACTTCAGTGGCTCAGGGTTTTGCTGGTTTGGATCCTGGGCACGGACATGGTCATTAGGCCGTGTTGAAGTGGCATCCCATATGGCTCAACTAGAGGGACCGACAACTAGAATATACAACTATGTACTGGGGGGTTTTGGGGGGAAGTAAAAAAAAAAAAATCAAAAGTTGAATAAAATGTAGAAATTTTTTTTTTGAGGAAGTTTGGCCCTGAGCTAACATCTGTTGCCAGCCCTCCTCTTTTTTTGCTTGAGGAAGATTGCCGCTGAGCTAACATCTGTGCAAGTCTTCCTCTATTTTATGTGGGATGTCACCACAGTGGCTTGACAAGCAGCGCTAGTTCTGTGCCTGGGATCTGAACCTCTGAACCCTGGGATGCTGAAGTGGAGCGTGCGAAATTAACCACTACGCCGCTGGTCCAGCCCCAAATCTAGAATTTTTATAACCTGTAAACCTAGGTGGAATATGATAAGAAACTGAAACTTCATGTTACCAAGAAGTGATCAGTAATATCCTAAACAAAATACGGGAAAGTTCTGATGTCAGATTTCAGGGCATAGACTAAAAATGATTAGCATGTTAAAATTGTGAAAGCGCTGTCTTAAATGTCTATTGAGAACCAACGGAATGGCAAGTGCTGTGTTAAGTAGTTGGGGATATAGAGATAAGACAGGCTCTGTCCTCTAAGAGCTCACAGTCTGGCGAGGGAGATGCAAGAACTTGTCAGGTAGGACAGACTAGGTTAAATACTGTGCTAAGTGCCCAGAGGAGGGGATTCCGGATATGAGACTGGAAGGAAGGTATGAATTGGCCAAAGGATGAGGTGGGATTGGTGCTTCTGGAGGACATTAGCCCTGAAGTGGTGCTGCAGTAAAGGGGAGTTTTGGGAAGCGGTGCGAGTGGAAAGGCGTTGTACAGCGTGCCTGGAGGGTTGCTTTCGTCCTGAGGGTAGGAAGGAGGATTGGAGGATTCTAAGGAGAGAGGTGGCATTTTAGAAAGGGCATAGGCAATGTGGCAGGTGCTTTGAGCTGAGATGAGACTAGTTAGGAAGCCATTAACACCAAGTGAGGACTGCAGGCTTCTGAGTTAGGGCAGGGACAGTAGGAACAGAGGAACGGATGGGTCAGAGAAGGATCGACAGGTTAGAGTGGCCCTGACTTGGGACTGAGCGGACTGGGCTAAGGGTAGGGCTGCAGGCGGGAAGAGACCAGCAGTGTGCACAGCCACAGCGAACTGCTAAAACATAAGGTGGGTCATGTCTCTCTGCTCAAATTTTTACCAGTGTCTGTAGGCACCCCTCCCCCATCTCTTCCCCTCATCTTCATACTCTCACCCTCACCCAAGCACACCCAGGTGCATCCTGAGCCCGCTGTCCTGGATATCAGCGTGTGTTCACTTCCCCAGGCACTCCTTAGCACGTCTCACTATCTACAATAATATATTATTTTACTTGGTTAGTTTCTTATTTAGTTTGTTGTCTGTCTCCTCCACTTAGATTCATAATCTCCACAAGGGTGGAGATTTTTATCTGTACTAGTCAGTGTCAGTGCTTGGCATGTAATAAACACTTAATAAATGTTTATTGAAGGAATACATCTAGAATTACTTCATTGTCTCTGAGTGACTCATTGGCTGGTGACACCCACCAAGATGGGGAAAATGAGGAGATGGTGAGCTGGTTTTGGATAGGTTAAATCTGAAGTGCTTGTGGGGCGGCCAAGTGGACCAGTGGACAGTTGGAGAGTCAGGTTTGGAGCTCAAGACAAAGATTTAGGATGGAGATACAGATTTGAGAGACCTCCTCACGTTACTGAAAGCAAGTGGTGTCGTCTGTCATGGCCTCTCCTAGAGAGCTTCTCACACTTGGTAGAGACTATGAAGTGGCCCTAGGAGTAGGAGGATCGAGCCCTGGGAAACAGGAAAGAGGAGGAGGTCAGTATCAAATTGGTGAAAAAGTCAAGGAAGATTTGGACAGAAAAATGTACTGGATTTGGCCCCATGGATTTGTGCTTTTAAATGCAATCCTGCATTGTTCACCGATAGGGACATATTTGAAAAATGCATCATTAGGTGATTTTGTCATTGTGTGAACATCATAGAGTGTACTTACACAAACCTGGATGGTATAGCTTGCTACCCACACCTAGGTTCTGTGGTGTCGTATGGGACCGTTGTTGTATATGCTCTCCATCATTGACTGGAATGTTGTTATGTGGAGCATGACTGTATGCTTGGTATGTTGTCTGTACTTAATAAAGCAGATAATGAATATCAATAGAACAGGCATTTTAAGCTGAGTTAAGTGCATATGGAAAGTGAAAGTTATTTCCTTGGTTCTTAAAATATCCCAGTTACCTCAATTTAAACCTTGGATTGTTCCCTGACTTTGATTGCATAATGTGGAAGTTTATGTCCCAGCCTCTCTAAAGTTCACTATACTACTACTAACAAAACTGATAATAGTAAAGTTCACACTGTACCAGATAAAATTGGCACTGTAATCACCTGCATTCTGTTGAGGAAATTGAGGATTGAGGGCTAGAAAGGGCAACTTACTGAAACCGGAGGTACACAGCTGTGAAGTCAGGCTTCTAACTCAAGTCTTCTGCTTGTACATTCAAGCTTTGAACCACCTTGCTGTCCTGGGTCACGATAATGCTAAGCTCGGTCCTCCAGTTGCCTTCACCTGGGAAGCCTTTGCCCGACTTTTTCCATTTCAAAAGCCCTGGTGACGCAGTGTGGTCGTGGTGACTCCTTGGGGTTGCTGTCTGATGTGTGGTGTTTTGGTCACTGTATCAGCATTGTAGTATGTGTGTTCTTCACAGAGCCTGGCATAGCATAGGTGGTCAGTAGATGAGTGAGTCTTCATTCTTATGGTCAGTTTTCTCTTAAATTCACTTATTCTGCTTGCTTAAAAAGGATTTGTATTATTGACTAACGGGAAAAATATGTTAGTTTCTATCTTCCTTAAATTGTGGTGAAAAACAAAATTTACCATCTTCACCATTTTTAAGTATACACTTGAGTAGTCTTAAGTCTGTCTACATTGTTGTGCAGCAGATCTCTAGAGCTTACTCGTCTTGCAAAACTAAAGCTCTATACCCATTAAATAACAACTCCCATTCCTCAATCCTCCCACCCCCCAGCCTCTGGCTACCACCGTTCTACTTTCTGTTTCTATGAATCAGACTACTTTAGATACCTCATATAAGTGGAATCATACAGTATTTGTGTTTTTGTGACTGGCTCATTTCACTTAGCATAATGTCCTCAAGGTTCCTCCGTAATTTGTGTTCTTTTTAACTAAAATATCAACTTCTAAAGCTTTTTTAGCATGACGTTTATATTAGTTTTCTGTTTACTGTATAACCAATTACTACAAATTTAGTGGCTTAAAACAATAACATTGGGCCAGCCCTGGGGGCCTAGTGGTTAAGTTCCTTCCGTGTGGCCTCCTTTGGTGGCCTGAGTTTGGTTCCTGGGCGCAGACCTATACCACTTGTCTGTGAGTGGCCATGCTGTGGTGGTGGCACACATAACAAAAGAGGAAGAATGGCAACAGATGTTAGCTCAGGGTGAATCTTCCTCAGCAGAAAAGAACAACATTTATTACCTCACAGTGTCCGTGGGTGAGGGGTCCTGGCACAGCTTGGCTAGATCCTCTGCTCAGGGTTCATGTGGCTGCAATTGTGTGTTGGGCTCCAGTTCTCTTCCAGAGCTTAGGGTGATCTTGAAAGCTCTTCTGGTTGCGGCAAAATTCAATTCTTTTGGTCGTAGGACTGATGTCCTGGTTTCCTTGCTGGCTGGTTGTCAGCTGGGGGCTCTCTTAGCTCCTAGAGGTGTCCTGTATTCCTTGTCACACAGCCTGCTCCAGCTTCAAAGCCAGGCATGGAGAACCTCTTACACCCTGAATTCCTCTTGCTCTTTTTTTTTTTTTTTGCCTACATGCTGATTTTATTTTTCATTTTATTTATTTATTTATTTATTTTGAGGAAGATTAGCCCTGAGCTAACTACTGCCAATCCTCCTCTTTTTGCTGAGGAAGGCTGGCCCTGAGCTAACATCCATGCCCTTCCTCTACTTTATATGTAGGACACCTACCACAGCATGGCTTTTTGCCAAGCAGTGCCTTGTCTGCGCCTGGGATCCGAAACGGGGAGGGCCACTTAACCGCTGCACCACCGAGCTGGCCCCCTCTTGCTCTTTGAATCTCTGACTTCTTGTCTTCTGACCTCTAGACCCAGATTTACGGGCTCATGTGATGAGGTCAGGCCCACTGGGATAATCTCCCTATCTTAACCTTATATTATCTTGACATTAAAGAGGTCAGCTGATCTGGGACCTTAATTACATCTGCAAGATCCCTCTACTGAAGTACCTAGATTAGCACTTGATTGAATAACTGGGAGAAGGTGTGTGTACATCAGGGGCCAGGAATCTTGTCGGGGAAGGGGCATTTTAATCTGTCTACCACATCTCAGTTTTACTGTGTTCTCAAAACAAAACCATTCCTAACCATCTTTCAGTTAACATTGGAATAACAGTTTATGAATATGTACAGCATTGAATTTTAGGAAATTCTGCTTTTTAAAAAAATTGAGATATAATTTACATACAGTGCAATGCTAATACTTTAAATATACCCTTCATTCAGTTTTGATGACTGCATAACAAGATACAGCCCAGAAAGTTCCCTCATGCCCCTTGCTAGTCATCAGCCATCACCCCCAGCACACTGATCTGATTTCTGTAAACGGGTTAATTCTGCCTGCTCTAGGATTTCATTATAAATGAGATTGTGCAAGATATATTTTTTTGCATCCAGCTTTTTTCACTCAGTATACCCTTTTTGAAGTTACCTGTGTTGTAGCATGTGGTCTCTTCCTTTCTATTGAGTAGCGTTCTATTGTATGATCTACCACAGTTTAGCCATTCTTCTCTTGATGCACATTGGGAGGACCACTCATTCTTGTACAGGACTGTATGGACATACATTTTCATTTCTTTTGGATGAATACCTAGGAGTAGAACTGCTCATAGGGTAGATGTATGATTAACTTTAAAGAAACTGCCAGGTTTCCAAAGTGGTTGCACATTTTACAATCCCACCGGCAATGTGAGTGTTCCGGTTGCTCCATATCCTCTCTGGCATTTGGTATTGTCTGTCTTCTTCATCTTAGCTGTTCTATGGGATGTGGAGTGGCATCTTGTGGGTTTAGTGAGCATTTCCCTGATGACTAACAATGATGAGCACTTATTCACATGCTTATTGGCCTTTTGTATACCTGCTTTTGTGAAGTGTCTGTTCAAATCTTTTGTCCATTTAAAAAACTGTCTTTTTAGGGGCCGGCTCCTTGGCTGAGTGGTTAAGTTCACGCGCTGTGCTGCAGGTGGCCCAGGGTTTCGTCGGTTCAAATCCTGGGTGCGGACATGGTACCGCTCATCAAGCCACGCTGAGGCGGCGTCCCACATGCCCCAACTAGAAGGACCCACAACTAAAATACACAGCTATGTACGGGGGTGCTTTGGGGGGAAAAAGGAAAAAAAATAAAAAGAAAATTGTCTTTTTATTAGTGAGTTTAGGAGTTCTTTACATATTTGGGTATTTGGGTAAAAGTGTTTTGCCAGATACATATGTTTAGGAAAAAACCATTTTTTCCTAATCTAAGGCTTAACTATTTGTTTTTTGGCTCTTTTTTGTTTGTTTGTTTGTTAAGGAAGATTAGCCATGAGCTAACATCTGCCACCAATCCTCTTTTTGCTGAGGCAGACTGGCCCTGAGCTAACATCTGTGCCCATCTTCCTCTACTTTATATGTGGGACGCCTGCCACAGCATGGCTTGACAAGCAGTGTTGTAGGTCCACACCTGGGATCCGAACTGGTGAACCCTGGGCTGCAGAAGCAAAATGTGTGAACTTAACTGCTGCGCCACCAGGCCGGCCCCTTGGCTGTCTCTTTAATAATCAGTAGTTTTAAATTTTGATGAAGCCCACATTATCAGTTTTTTTCTTTTGTGGTTTCTGCTTTCTGTTGTTTTCTCTGTTTATGTTTTCAAATCATTAAAAAATATATGCTCTTTTGGGGAAAACTAATGATACAGAAGGATGTAAAGGTGTAAGTGAGTCGTCTCTTTTCCCATTTCCTGTCTCCTGAGAGAACTGATTTTTTTTTTTTTTTTTTTTAAAGATTTTATTTTTTCCTTTTTCTCCCCAAAGCCCCCCGGTACATAGTTGTGTATTCTTCGTTGTGGGTTCTTCTAGTTGTGGCATGTGGGACGCTGCCTCAGCGTGGTCTGATGAGCAGTGCCATGTCCGCGCCCAGGATTCGAACCAACGAAACACTGGGCCGCCTGCAGCAGAGCGCGCGAACTTAACCACTCGGCCACGGGGCCAGCCCCCTGAGAGAACTGATTTTTAAAAAATGTTTTAATGGCTTTTCTTTAGTTAGGAAAGAAAGTCACTCCATGTATGTCTCATTGATTAGCACTTACATACATAAACTTAGTCTTATGGTATTATGTTAGTCTGCTGACGTTTTTCATCTTGAAATAAAAATGCTTTTTTTGAATACTTTCTGAGTACTTATTTTTGAATACTTTTTTTGAATGAATTCTCTCTATGTTTATATTCTTTTGCCCCAGACTCCCATAACACCCTGTTATGTATTAGTCACACTGTCTGATGAAGCTGTTTTTCCTTTTTACTTGCTCAGCCAAGGACTTGTATTAGAGACATCTGCATCATTTGGGCTTTCTCCTCCTTGTTGTAGTACCCTTCTGTGTAGTTTCTCATGCCAAAATTTGCATCTGCAGAGATGAGCTTGAGTCCCATGGCAAATTAAATGACCTCAGTGTACTGTTTGGCCCTGGCTGAGAGCTCTGCCTGGTGGTGGACATGGCCTTCTTGTAAAGCCCTTTCCTCAGGTGCAGGCTTGGTCATTGACAGGCAGAGTAAACTCTTACTCATTATGTGCATACCTCAAAACAGGTGCTATGGTTAGGTTATTGTAGAGTTAGAGGATCCCTGTACGTAGAGATGGCCGATTTCAAAACAGAACCACTGTTGACTTCCTCAGCAGGGCTGTGGGGAAGAGAAGGCAAGGAGTTCTGACTGCCCTCGTTACCCTAATTCTGTAAGGGCATCTGCAATAGAATCACCCAGGAGGCAAATAGATGCTCTTGTTTTATCTACTGGTTTATAGTTTTAGGATGGAAACAAATTCAGAATAGGTGCTGTAATTCTAGAGCCTTTAATTTTAAAACATTTCAGTTTATAGATATTTGTGATTTTTTTTTTTTTTTTTGGCCAGCAGGTTAACTCATTCAGCTCATTGTTGTGATTTAAGTTTAGGAGCTAAACAGATTAGGTTAGATTAGATTAGAGGAAGATTAGATCAGAGGAGATAACAATGGTACAAGTAAGAAATACGAATCCATAAAAATTCCATTCTATAATGGCTCTTTTTGGCAAGTTCTGGAATTGTATCTCTCAGCTGTCTCTGTCAGTTCAGGACCCAGAGATGAAATTTCTGATCAGGAGGTACCTAATGGAGCACATCCTCCCCTGAGTAGAATATAGGGATTCTTAATTGGGAAAGGGTAGGCAATGTATAGCTGGATAAAATGTATTTATCATTATAATATGGTGTTTAGAAAGTAAAATAACTCACTGTGGTAATACAAACTACAAAGGGATATGACATTTATCTTTTTATCCAAAGGTGTCATGCTTTGAAAAGGATTGAGACCCTCCAAGAGACCTTTTTGGATTTTGCTCAAATACGAACTTTAACTTTGTTGTATAAGCTGGGAGAGGGACACCCCTCCTCCTCACTGCCCACCCTCTTTTGCCTCACCAAAACAAAGACCAAATACTCCTGAAAATTCAAGACTTAGTTTTTTGTTTTACCTGTTTTCGAGCAAGGTATATTCTCCCTTTGACTCTGCACTATGTAATTTTTGTTCTGAAACCTCAGAACCAAAAAAAGCTACATTTTTACTTCTGATATTACCATTGGTTACTTTGCTTTTTAGTCACAATAGGTAATGTATTATGTATTTGGAAATTTCTAAATACATTGAAGAGGGCTTGAGATGTTTGTTGTTTATCAAAAGAGGAAATAGGATAAAAGGATTGAGAGATAAAGCTTTCTGTGACTCCTCATAAAGCTAAAATAGATTAGAGCCCAAAGTGGGGTTTGTGTTTGGTTTTCTTTGATCGGTATCATTTAAAAACACCTCTGGATATATTTTACTGAAATATGATTCACATATGAAAAAATTCACAGGGTTGTGCAACCATCTGATTCCAGAACATTTGTGTGACCCCGAAAAGAAACCCTGTACCCATTAGCAGTCACTTCTCATCCTCCTCACCCTCCAGTCCTTGGCAACCACTAGTCTACTTTCTGTCTCTTAAGGATATTTCATATAAATAGAATTGTGCAGGGCTGGCCCTGTGGCCAAGTGGTTGAGTTCGTGCGCTCTGCTTCGGTGGCCCAGTGTTTTGCTGGTTTGGATCCTGGACAGCAACCTAGCACCACTCATTGGGCCGTGCTGTGGCAGCGTCCTGCGTGCCACAACTAGAGGGACCTACCTAGAGTGTACAGCTGCGTACTGGGGGGGCTTTGGGAGAAAGAAAAAAAGAGGATTGGTAACAGATGTTAGCTCAGGTGCCAGTCTTTAAAAATAAATAAATAAATAGAATTGTGCATATGTGGCTTTTTGTGTCTGGCTTCATTTACTTAGCACACTGTTGTAGCATGTATCATATTTTGTTTGTTTTATAACCAAATAATATTCCATTGTGTGGATATACCACATTTTGTTTATCCATTCATCAGTTGATAAATATTTGGGTTGTTTCCAAATTTTGGCTATTATGAATAATGCCAAAATATTGGTGTACAAGTTTTACATTTGTCCAGCATTTTAAGTTTTGGAGCATTCATGTGCAAGTTTTTACGTAAACATGTTTTCAGTTTTCTTGGGTATATATCCAGGAGTGGAATTGATAGGTCATTCATTTAATTTTTTTTTTTGAGGAAGATTAGCCCTGAGCTAACATCTGCTGCCAATCCTCCTCTTTTTGCTAAGGAAGACTGGTCCTGAGCTAACATCTGTGCCCATCTTCCTCAACTTTGTATGTGGGATGCCTCCCACAGCATGGTGTGCCAAGCAGTGCCATGTCCGCACCTGGGATCCAAACCTGTGAACCCCAGGCCGCTGAAGCGGAACATGTGTGCTTAACTGCTGCGCCACTGGGCCGGTCTCTAGAGAGGTTTTTTTTTGGGAAATAAAAGCATAATAAATAATTTCCCATGGTTAATTAGAATAACCTGGGGCCAGATGTCATGTGTCACTGACAAGGCAAGAGGGAAGAAGGGACTATTTTTGAGCCACGTTCCAAGTCAGGTGAGTATCCATGCCCCTTGACATGTAGGGAGATTGAGGCTCCAAGAAGTCACATGGCCGGTGAGGGGAAGAAAAGCTATTGGATTCAGATATGCTGACTGTAAAGCTGCTTTGTTCATTTATTGAGCACATATTTACTACGTGCCTGTGGAGTGCCAGGCTTTGTTCTGGCTGCTTCAGTGTTCCAATGAGTCCCCTCAAGGCATACATAGCATAAAAGCTGGAAGGAGGTCTTAGGGATAGTGTGATTTATAGGCTGATATAAAGTATGATGTTTGAGTCTATCTTAATCATTTGCGCTAGGAGTCTGGGTACTTTTTTATCTTTTTTCTTTTTCTTTTTTTTGCTGAGGAAGATTAGCCCTGAGCTAACATCTGTGCCAGTTTATATGTGGGTCCACTTTACATGTGGGGCTTGGCCACAGCATGGCTTACGAGTGCTGTGGGTCTCTGCCTGGGATCAAACCTGCGAACCCGGGCTACTGAAATGGAGTGTGCTGAATTTAGCCACTATGCTACCAGGCTTGCCCCAGAGCGTGGGTACTTTTGAGCTCTTCACTGTGATGGGCTGCAAAATAGAGTTTCCTCAGAAATGTATTTAGTTTCTGCTTCACACTTTAGAACTAACTTCCTCCCTCCCTCCCTCCCTCTTTCCTTCCTTCCTTCTCTCTCTCCTCCCCTCCTTTTTCTTTTTTTTTGCTGAGGAAGATTCGTCCTGAGCTAACATCTGCTGCCAGTCTTCCTCTATTTTGTATGTTGGTTGCTGCAACAGCATGACTGACAAGTGGTGTATGTCTGTGCCCGAGGTCTGAACTCGTGAACCCTGGGCCACTGAAGTGGAGCATGTCGAACTTAACCACTACACCACGGGGCCAGCCCCCCTAAAAATTTCTTAAGTAAATTCTTACCAGTCTTTTCTTTTAGTTTTCTACCATTTTATTTATAGAAGGCTTTTTATCTTTATTTTTTTAACTTTTTATTAAGATTATGATAGTTTACAACCTTGTGAAATTTCATTATTGTTAGTCATGTTGTAGGTGCACCACTTCACCCTTTGTGCCCTCCCCACACCTGCCCTTTCCCCTGGTAACCACCAATCAGTTCTCTTTGTCTATATGTTTAACTTCCACCTATGAGTGGAGTCATACAGAGTTCGTCTTTCTCTGTCTGGCTCATTTCACTTACCATAGTACCCTCAAGGTCCATCCATGCTGTTGTGAATGGGATGATTTTTATCCTTTTTTATGGCTGAGTAGTATTCCATTGTATATATATATACCACATCTTCTTTATCCATTCATCAGTTGATGGGCACTTAGGTTGCTTCCACGTCTTGGCTATTGTGAATAATGCTGCAATGAACATAGGGGTGCATGGGACTTTTGGAATTATTGATTTCAAGTTCTTTGGATAGATACCCAGTAGTGGGATGGTTGGATCATATGGTATTTCTATTTTTAATTTTTTGAGAAATCTCCATACTGTTTTCCATAGTGGCTGCATCAGTTTACATTCCCACCAACAGTGTATGAGGGTTCCTTTTTCTCCACAACCTCTCCAACATTTGTCACTTTTTGTTTTGGTTATTTTTGCCATTCTAACAGGTGTAAGGTGATATTTTAGTGTAGTTTTGATTTGCATTTCCCTGATGATTAGTGATGATGAGCATCTTTTCATGTGTCTGTTGGCCATCCGTATATCTTCTTTGGAGAAATGTCCGTTTATGTCCCCTGCCCATTTTTTGATCGGGTTGTTTGATTTTTTGTTGTTGAGCTGTGTGGGTTCTTTATATATTACAGAGATTAACACTTTGTCAGATAAATAACTTGTAAATTTTTTCCCCCAACTAGTGGGTTGTTTTTTTGTTTCAATCCTATTTTCCCTTGCCTTGAAGAAAAGCTCTTTAGTCTGATGAAGTCCCATTTGTTTATCCTTTCTATTGTTTCCCCTGTCGGATGAGTTTTGGTGTCCGAAAAGATCATTTTGATACTGATGTCAAAGAGTGTACTGCCTATATTCTCTTCTAGAAGACTTATTGTTTCAAGTCTAATGTTTAGGATTTTGATCCATTTTGAGTGTATTTTTGTGAATGGTGAAAAAGAATGGTCAATTTTCATTCTTTTACATGTGGTTGTCCAGTATTCCCAGCACGATTTGTTGAAGAAACTTTCTTTTCTCCATTGTAGGCCCTTAGCTCCTTTGTCGAAGATTAGTTGTCCATAGATGTGTGGTTTTATTTCTGGGCTTTCAGTTCTGTTCCATTGATCTGTGCACCTGTTTTTATACCAGTACCATGCTGTTTTGATTACTGTAGCTTTGTAGTATGCTTTGAAGTCAAGGATTGTGATGCTTGCAGCTATCTTTTTTTTTAAGATTTTGTCTTTTTCCCTTTTCTCCCCAAAGCCCCTCGGTACATAGTTGTATATTTTTTTTAGTCGTGGTCCTTCTAGTTGTGGCGTGTGGAACGCCGCCTCAATATGGCTTGATGAGCGGTGCCACGTCTGTGCCCAGGATTCGAACCGATGAAACCCTGGGCCACTAAAGCGCAGCTCGAACTTAACCACTTGGCCATGGGGCGGGCCCTCAAGGCTTTTTATTTTTGCCTATGTGCATATAGACCTTTGCCTGAATTTTCTTCTGGTTTCTTGCTTTTTTTAAAAATATGTAATTCTTTAATCAAGATGTAACTTACTTTAGTGTATAGTGAGGGTAGGAATGCAACTTCTTTTTCTAAATAGCCAGTTGCCTTAGCACTATTTTTTTTTGTTTGTTTGTTTGTTTTGTTTTTTTTGGAGGAAGATTAGCCCTCAGCTAACTACTGCCAGTCCTCCTCTTTTTGCTGAGGAAGCCTGGCTCTGAGCTAACATCTGTGCCCATCTTCCTCTAGTTTATACGTGGGACGCCTACCACAGCATGGCTGCCAAGCAGTGCCATGTGCGCACCCGGGATCCGAACCAGCGAACCCCGGGCCGCCGAGAAGCGGAACGTGTGAACTTAACCGCTGCGCCACCGGGCCGGCCCTGCCTTAGCACTATTCTTATATAACCCACCGTTGGTTATAATGGCTCAGCCTAGAAATAAGAAATATCGAGCAATATAAATATATATGCCACTGCATGTTTCCCTCTAAAGAAGTGGCATGTATACGTATGTTTATATGATGGTGACTTGGATGGGAGATGTGGAAGCTGTTAGGATTAAGGAGTGCCTGAGAGTAGCATGAGGTATGAGCTTGGGAAATGAAAGATTTGGAGAGCCCTCGGCCTGTTATACAGTATTTGAAATGTTATCTTGTGGATGAGGTAGTTAAATATATTTTGTGTTTGTTTTAGAGGGAAGAAGTTGGCTCAGTGGGTAGAAGTTACAAGGAAGGAGATAGCAACTCAACAAAAGCAATAGCTTTCTGACTAAATATTGGGGCAGATTAGCAAAGAACCGACTTGTCTTGCAAAGTAGTGAAGCCTGTGTTATAGGAAGCGTGTGTGCAGATCTTGAGCGGTCATGTGTCAGGGGTGTTCCTGATTCCTTAGCTCCGGGGTGGGAGACTGCACTGATTACTGAGTGGCTCCTATGTGTCTGTCAGCCACTGTGCCTGTTGCCTCGCTGACGCTCTCCGGTGCTCCTAAAGCCCTGCAGTGAGGGAGGTCTGGGGCCTTACCTCATGCAGTGGTGATGGCTGATAGTGGAGCCAGGCTCTGCGCCTGGTCACACTGAATTCGGAGTCCATCCTTCCACAGCACCTGTTGTGTCATTTCTCAAGAGAGCTAAGTGCCCCCCCAAAGCATTTGGATTATTAATTTTCTTTTAAGTTAAAAAAGAAAACTACCGTAAGCGGCTTTTTTGGTGCACATCCAGACAACATCTGAATTCATTATTCTTATCTCTGGTTAAAGCCTTTACAAGAGTGTGTAAGCATGCATTACTCTGTCACCAGTTTTGTTACATATTCCTTAAGTAATTAAAGTTGGATTTCTTTAAATGTACTTACTTAATTGAGGCATGCCCTCAATTAGAGTGATTGTCTTTCTCATCTGGTTTTGATTTTTTTTTTGCACGTGAGTCCTACCTTTTATGGTTTTCCTACTCCTATTTAAACCCTCTGCCGCTCCCCGCTTTTTTCTGTTTTACATAAACAAGATTGCCCTCTCTTCCCTTCTTTTCAGCCACCACTATAACCTGTAAAAGTATGCCACTGACCATCTTTATAATTGGACCATCTTACGTAGATGTACCTCACTGTCCATTCATACCCCAAGAGCTTTTATTTTCCAGAGGTGGTTTGAGTAATGAAGTTGCTGTCATTTCTTATTAGGGCTTGAGACTCTCCTTTGCAACCTTTCCTTTGCATCCTAAAACCCCCTGGGTTTAATATTGTTGGAAAAGACTCTTAAGAAGTTGCTGGTTGGGTGTTTGGCCTTCTGAGGAGAGGCGATGAACCTTAACGCTAGCAGAGGGCTGGGGAAGTAAGTGCGTTGTATCTTTGGTGGGCTGTTCCTGTGGCCTTATTACCTGAAGCCCTCTTCCCTTTGCTGACTGCCAACCCGGCTGCCTTCCTCCTCACCCCCAGGCTCTTGCCTTCAGAATGCAGGTGTCCTGTGACCTCACCCCTCTACTTCTCTAGGCTTGTTACTGCGTGCGTAGCTCACAATGACCTGCAGCCTGATGCTGCTGCTTGCAAGAGTGGGCACTTTCACGCCTCTGCCTTGGCCTCTGTTGCTCCTTCAGCTGGCAATGCCCTCTGCACTCTTGTCTGCAGAAGATATGCTCATTTGATAAGACTGCCTCACCCCTGGGTGGCTGGCCTCCCCTCTCCAGTGGAAGTGCCTGCTTTCCGCTCCTCCCCACCGTGCTCCTGATGTACAGTTCCTGTCACCATGCATTTAGCTCTTGGTACCCGTGTTCATTTAGCTTGTCTTCTACTAGTCTGCATGGCCCTGAGGGTGAGGCCCTTGTCAGTCTCTATGTTCCAGGGCCTGGGTCAGAGTACGTTTTAGTAATACGCTTCTGTCATTTAGTTTGGGAAAGAAACACATGTTGCATCATTTGGAAATAATGCATAACTACTTCGCTGCCACAGGCGGAGGAGGAGGCCTTTATTTTTGTTTTCCTCCTTCTTTCGGGACACCAATTCTGGAGATCTCTCTCCTTCTCATGTAGGAGCCTTACGTATTGCTCAGATCAGCACTTTAAGCTAGTGGTGTTGAATCATGTTCATTGGAAGCTGGTCCTAAAGTGTTTTGTTCATTCATTCAACAAGTATGTATTTAGCACTTACTGTGTGACAGGCTGAGAATATAGTGCTGAACAGGACAAGTGGGGTCCCTCATCTCCTCTAGTTTGCAGTGGAGTTGGAGAGCTGTAAGCTAAATACATACATAACAAGTCTAATAATAATACAGACTGTCAGGTAGAGGAGTTGCCCCTCTCTTTTGTTGTTTTCTGGGCTCTTTGTGGTAAGGAGGTGGATTTCTAAATAGTCCTACAGATTCTGAATTTCCAAAGGAATTTAGTTTTCATATTTATGTGAAAAAATTAGTTTTCCAGTGTGAAACTAGGGGCACAGGGACTGACGTGACCCTGTTATCAGCTACTTGTAGGCTTCATCCTGAATACTGGAATGCGTAGTTGTACCGCTGTTTCAACACTGCTTCCCTTACTCCGGCATCTCTCAGTCCATCCATTTACGCAGATGGTCTGTGGAGCGTCAGGAGCAGTCCTCGGTGCTGTGGATTCAGTGAAGTACAAGATCAAGTCCCTGTCTCTTAAACAGAGCTTATATTCAAGGGGATATAATACAATACGTGAAAACAAGTGAGATTTCAGGTAGTGGTAAGTGCTCTGAGGGAAATCACTCTGACATACTGACTTCCATCCCTGTCACTCTCCTGAACAGGCTTTCTTAATTATCCTGTTTTTTTTTTAAAGATTGGCACCTGAGCTAACAACTGTTGCCAGTTGTCTTTTTTTCCCTGTTTTTTTCTCCCCAAAACCCCCCAGTATATATAGTTGTATATTTAATTGTGGGTCCTTCTAGTTGTAGCACGTGGGATGCTGCTTCAACATGGCCTGATGAGCTTTGCCATGTCTGCACCCAGGATCCCAAACAGCGAAACCCTGGGCCACCGAAGCGGAGCGCATGAACTAAACCACTCGACCATGGGGCCGGCCCCTATCCTGTTTCTTAATTATCCCTTTTTTAAAAAATTATGGGATTTAAAAACATATGCAGAATTAGAGAGGATAGTAAAAGAGCTAAGGCTCAGCTTCAGCAGTCATCACTACTTTGCCAATACTATTTCATATGCCCCTTTCCCCAATCCTTGTTCTTTCTCACTGTAGTATTTTAGAGCCAGTTCCAGACACTGTGTGATTTCATCCTGAAGACCCCTCAGCTGGTCTTCTCCAGTAGGCCTGCTTAGTTGTCGTTCCTGAGTCTGTCCAGCACTAAATACCCTGCTCACTCATGTCCCTCTCTCACCATGTTTCCTATGGATCTAGTCCTTCTCCAGCTACTCTGATTGTTCCCATGTACCTTTGCTGTCTTGCTTTCTTCTTCCAACTGTGACCATTTCTCACTTCCCTGGTAAATAAGTTACCAGGAATTTACTGCCCCTTCTGCACTTCATTAAGGAAAAAAAAAGCTTGCAAATATTCAGAGAAAATTTTGTGCGCTGAGGCTGTGTGTTTTAGAAATGTCATTTGGATGTTTTCTGCTTTTAATCTTTGGCATTAATTTCAGTTGCTGTCATTTCTTCTATAAAAAAAGAATTTAGAAGCCAGAAAAGTAGTTAAATTGGTCTGCAAAGGAAAAACAGAAGCAGTACAGAATGTAGTATTTCATCGTAGTAAATCACAAATATGCATTTATTATTCATCTATAAAAATGTCAATTTAACAGTCTTCACATGTGTATTTTGTTACAGATGTAACATAAATTAAACCTGTAATGAGATGTGTAATTTTTTTCCTTTTTCTATTCTAGAATGTATGACAACATGTCCACAATGGTGTATATAAAGGAAGACAAGTTGGAGAAACTTACACAGGATGAAATTATTTCTAAGACAAAGCAAGTAATTCAGGGTCTGGAAGCTCTGAAGAATGAGCACAATTCCATCTTACAAAGTTTACTTGAGACACTGAAGTGTTTGAAGAAAGATGATGAAAGTAATCTGGTGGAGGAGAAATCAAACATGATCCGAAAGTCACTGGAGATGTTGGAGCTTGGCCTGAGTGAGGCACAGGTATAAGTGAGATTGTCTCAGACGTGAACATGAATTTGACCGTCTGGAAAAATGGAGACTTCATTTGAAATAAGCAGTTTAACTAAACTTTAGAGAAGATATTTAAAGAATAACAGAGATAACTTATATGTGGGTTCTGTATGTTATGTAAATGATGATTGATTTCAACATGTCTGCATTTTAAAAAGCAGAGCCAAAAGAGAAGTAACCCTGTGTGGCATTTAGGATTTGATTTTGGCTGTATGTATCAAAAAACAGTAACAGTGGCTTAAACATCATAGATGTGTGAAACAAACACTGAGTTAGGCTGTCTCTACTACAGACAGGTTCTGCAGCTGCATGGTTGTCAGGGATACCCAGGCCCCTGCCACCTGCTGTACTACACCCCAGCCAGCCTGTCTCGTGAACTAAAAGCTCCAGCTGTAGCTGTGTGACCCCGTTCTGTGACAGGGAAGGGACAGGAAGGGCATGCCTCCTCCCTTTATTTCCTTGAACTGGTGCACAACACTGCTTACGTTTCATTGGTGAGAGCTGGTTCCAGGGCCACACCTAGTTGTGAGGGACACAGGGGAATGTTGTCTCGCGAACTTAAAGTTCCAGGTTCTTAAGCCTAAGAAGAAGGGAGAAGGAATATTGGCCAACAGCTAATAGTCTCAGCAATACGCCAACACATGATTGCTTTATGTACTTGACTAAACCTTTGTTTCTGGCATGCTAGACAGGGATGAAGAAATGGAAACGTCTGGGTGTCCCCAGCTCCCTGATAACTTTTGGCTCTGCCAACATATTTTAGGTGAAATTAAATACACTAAAAGTTGATGTCTTTCTTTCTTAGCTTTCTTCTTGTATAGTGAATGAATAAAGCAGAAATGGGGCTGCTGGGTTACCAATTTCTGCTTTCACTGAGGAAATCATTCTATACCAAAGTGACTGTCCATACCCTGATTTTGGAGTTTTTCATTCTTACCATCTTACAGACTCTAATTGTAGAACTCTGACTTTATTTGGTTATTGTGAATCTGTTTTTTTTTGTTTGTTTGTTTTTGAGGAAGACTAGCCCTGAGCTAACATCTGTTGTCAGTCCTCCTCTTTTTGCTGAGGAAGACTGCCCCTGAGCTCACATCCGTGCCCATCTTCCTCTACTTTATATATGGGATGCCTACCACAGCATGGCTTGCTGACTGGTGCCATGTCTGCACCTGGGATCCAAACCGGCCAACTCCGGGCCACCAAAGCGAAATGTGCACACTTAACCGCTGCACCACTGGGCCGGCCCCACGAATCTGTTACTCTGCAAGTTCTGTTGTTGAAAAGCGATATGAGTATGAGCTTCCTTTTTTGGTTTGGCGGATATTAGGGTTAAAAAAGAATGAAGAAGAAGTCCCACCTTCTGGAGTTTCAGGTTTTAAACCTAGGAGGATAACAAAGAGGGAGGGGCAGGTGCATGGTCTAAAGAGAGCACAGACTGAAGCCAGCCTCCCACTTCTGCTCTTACACTCCCAGGAACTTGGTGTGTCCTCTGCCAGGTCTGTCCCTGCAGCTAACCGGTGCACCACAGGTAGAGCCCTGGGGCAGCCACCAGATTTTATGACGTGGACCTAAACTTATGAATGCATCAGTGCATTCTGACTCTGGTGTTAGCTACAAAGATTTCCTCTCTTACCTTGAAACATCGAAGAAGATTTGTCTGCCTGCCCTTCCCCAACTCCACCACCTCACAGAGTGACCTGCACTCTGTACACAGATGCCTGCATGTGCACACACTCTCACACATGGAAAAGGATCTATGAGAAATTATGTTGGAGCTGTTCTAGATACAAAGTGAAAAAATAGGGTTTCATCAGAAGAGTAGCTGTGTGTCCATTGCTAGTCCATGTGAGATGCTCTCAAACATACACACACACACACACAAATGTATATTTTTTGTAGATGTTCTGAGCATGTGATATTCTTTATCATGCCCCGTTAATGTAGCCTGTGACTGATGGGTGAAAATAGAAGTAGATGGCAAATTGTACTTACATGTACTTTGGAGAACATATCTACAGGTGTAAGCTAGAGCTGCAACCACAGGATGCTTGTATAGTTGGGAGGTAATATTTGTTGGGCAGAATGCTGCAGTGTTGTAAACATTTCTTCTGTCTAGGTTATGATGGCTTTGTCAAATCACTTGAATGCTGTTGAGTCAGAGAAACAGAAACTGCGTGCGCAGGTTCGTCGTTTGTGCCAAGAGAATCAGTGGCTGCGGGATGAATTGGCCAACACACAGCAGAAATTACAGAAGAGTGAGCAGTCTGTGGCTCAACTGGAGGAAGAAAAGAAGCATCTGGAATTCATGAATCAGTTAAAAAAATATGATGATGACATTTCTCCATCCGTAAGTGGTTCTGTAGGAATGTGGATATTGATGATTACCACGTTACAGTCGGGAGATTGTTTTAGTAAAGCTGTCTTTGTTTTCCTCTCCCCTCTAGTGATTGCATTTAGTAAGACCAAGGATTGTGGGTCTTGGGACTGGGCAAGTCATATAAATTCTCTTTGTCATATTCTTTTCATTTGTATATTTTAGAACAATGGTCAGAAAATGTAAAAATACTTTGTAAGTATAAGGTACAATACAAAGAGGCACCATTTCCTTCAGCGAGGTCTCCCTCAGCTTGAGACTTCTGAACATCTAACCCATTGCAGTCTGCCCATCACGCAGCTGGAACTCTTTTCCTTCAGGGCAACAGTGACCTGATCCAGTCATCTATAATCCAGACTTGGGATTAGCTGTGCAGTTTATCGTGCTGTGGATCTTGACTTTCTCTTTGAAACTCTTTCTTCCCTGCCCCAGGACACCACTTGGTTCTCCTGCTACCTCGCTCAAGCCTCCTTCTTGGGCTCTCTTGCCAGCTTATCTTGTGGTTCCTGGAATGTTAGGATTCCCCAAGGACCTTGCTTTTTTCCTTTTTTTTTCTTCTCTAAAGATTGGCACCCAAGCTGACATCTGTTGCCACTGTTCTTTTTTTTCCCCTTCTTTTTCTTCTCCCCAAAGTCCCCCAGTACTTAGTTGTATCTTCTAGTTATGAGTGCCTCTGGTTGTGCTATATGGGATGCCGCCTCAGCATGGCTTGACAAGCGGTGCCGTGTCTGCCCAGCATCTGAACTGATGAAACTCTGGGCCGCCAAAGCAGAGTGCGCCAACCCAACCACTCGGCCATGGGGCCGGCCCTGGTTTTTTCCTTTTTCTGTTGGCTTTCTTTGGATGTTCATCCCAGTCTCAGTTATTTTTCATTCACCATTTATTTCTGATTCACTTAACTTTTTTCTTAACCTTTTTTATTTTGGAATAATTTTATTCACCGAAAAGTTGAAAAGATAGTAAAGAGAATTCCCATACACCCTTCACCCAGTGTCCCGTAGTGTTACATCACCGTAGTACATGTCTTAGTCAGCTTGGGCCACTGTAACAGAATACCATGGGCTGCATGGCTTAAAAAAACCAGACTTTTATTTCTCGCAGTTCTGGAGGCTGGAAGTCTAACATCAGGGTGTCAGCAGGATCAGGTTCTTGGTGAGGGCTGTCTTCCTGGTTGTGACCTCACATGACTTGCCTTGGTACATGCAGAGAGAGAGAGAGAGTTCTAGTATAAGGACGCTAATCTTGTCATGATGGCCACACCCTCATGACCTCATTTAATCCAAATTACTTCGGAAGGGCCCCACTCCAAATACATCATCGCGTTGAGAGTTAGGACTTCAACATACAGATTTTGGGGGGACACAAACTTTCAGTCCATAGCAGTACGTTTGTTAAAACCAAGAATTTAACATTGCTACATTACTGTTTACTAACCTACAGCCTTTATTTGGGTTTCACCAGTCCTTCCACCATTGGTCCTTTTCTGTTCTAGGATCCAATCCAGGAGTCCACATGGCATTTTGAGCTATCGTTTTTTTTTAAATTGAGGTCATGATAGTTTACAATGTGAAATTTCAGTTGTACATTATTATTTGTCAGTCAGCGTATAAGTGAGCCCCTTCACCATTTGTGCCCACCACCCAACCACCTTCCTCCTGGTAACCACCAAACAGTTCTCTTTGTCCATGTGTTTGTTTATCTTCCACGTATGAGTGAAATCATAAGGTGTTTGTCTTTCTCTGACTTATTTCAACATGATACCCTCAAGGTGTGTCCACATTGTTGCGAATGGGACGATTTTGTCCTTTTTTATGACGGAGTGGTATTCCATTGTATATATGCACCATATCTTCATTATCTAGTCATCAGTCGATGGGCACTTGGGTTGCTTCCACACCTTGGCTATTGTGAATAATGCTGCAGTGAACATAGGGGTGCAAAATTTCTTTGAATTGTTGATTTCAAGTTCTTTGGATAAATACCCAGTAGTCACATAGCTGGGTCGTGTGGTATTTCTATTTTTAACTTTTACTTATTTATTTAATTTTTTATTGTCTTGAGGAAGATTAGCCCTGAGCTAACATCTGCTGCCAGTCCTCCTCTATCTGTGCCCATCTTCCTCTATTTTATGTGTGGGATGCCTGCCACAGCATGGCGTGCCAAGTGGTGCTATGTCTGCATCTGGGACCCGAACTGGTGAACCCCCGGCTGCCAGAGCGGAATGTGCGCCCTTAACTGCTGCACCACTGGGCTGGCCCCTATTTTTAACTTTTTGAGAAATCTCCATACTGTTTTCCATAGTGGCTATACCAGTTTGCATTCCCACCAGCAGTGTATGAGGGTTCCCTTTTCTCCACACCCTCTCCATCATTTGTTATTTTCAGTCTTGGTGATATATAGCCATTCCATTGGGTGTAAGGTGATATCTTAGTGTAATTTTGATTTGCATTTCCCTGATGGTTAGTGATGTTGAACACCTTTTCATGTGCCCATGTCTGTTCATATCCTCTGCCCATTTTTTGATCTGGTTGTTTGTTTTTTTGTTGTTTAGTTGTGTGAGTTCTTTATATATTATGGAGATTAACGCCTTGTTGGATATATGATTTGCAACTATTTTCTCCTAATTGATGGGTTGTCTTTTTGTTTTGATGCTGGTTTCCTTTGCCTTGCAGGAGCTCTTTAGTCTGGTGAAGTCCCACTTATTTATTTTTTTTCTTTTGTTTCCCTTGTCCGAGTAGACATGGTATTCAAAAAAATCGTTTAAGGGGCCGGCCCAGTGGCATAGTGGTTAAGTTTGCACGTTCCGCTTCGGCGGCCTGGGGTTCGCCGGTGTAGATCTGGGTGCAGACATGGCACTGCTTGGCAGGCCATGCTGTGGTAGGCGTCTCACGTATAAAGTAGAGGAAGATGGGCACAGATTTTAGCTGAGGGCCAGTCTTCCTCCACAAAGAGAGGAGGATTGGCAGCAGATGTTAGCTCAGGGCTAACCTTCCTCAAAAATAAATAAGCAAACAAAAAGATCCTTTAAGACTGATGTCAGAGTGTACTGCCTATATTTTCTTCCAGAAGTTTTATGGTTTCAGGTCTTACTTTCAAGTCTTTGATCCATTTTAAGTTAATTTTTGTGTATGGCATAAGATAATGATTTGCTTTCATTCTTTTGCACATGGCTGTCCAGTTTTCCCAGCACCATTTATCGAAGAGACTTTCCTTTCTCCATTGTGTGTTCTTAGTACCTCCGTTGAAGATTAGCTGTCCGTGAGCTAATGTTTTTCTAATGCCTGCACGGTGCTAGGCATGTTCATTACGTAATCTACATACCAGTGAGTTCCACATTTGTGTCTCCAGTCAAAACCCTCATCCTAAGACTATTGGATTAGTCTTGTACATTGCACCAGAGAACCTACACTCACCCTGCCTGTGTCGTAGTCAGCTTGGGCTGCTGTAGCAAAATACCATAGACTGGGTGGCTTAAAAAACAGACATCTAGGGGCCGCCTCGGTGGCACGGCGGTTGAGTTCGCACGTTCTGCTTCAGCAGCCCGGAGTTCGCCAGTTCAGATCCCAGGTGCGGACATGGCACCGCTTGGCAAAGCCATGCTGTGGTAGGCGTCCCACGTATAAAGCAGAGGAAGATGGGCACAGATGTTAGCTGAGGGCCAGTCTTCCTCAGCAAAAAGGGAGGATTGGCAGCAGATGTTAGCTCAGGGCTAGTCTTCCTCAAAAAAAAAAAAAACCCAAAAAACAAAAAAAACCCAGAACAGACATCTATTTTCTCACAGTGCTGGAGGCTGGAAGTTCAAGATCAGGGTGTCAGCATTGTTGGTTTCTGGTGAGGATTCTCTTCCTGGCTTGTAGACGGCCACCTTTTTGCTGTGTCCTCACATGGCGCGGGGCGGGGCGGGATGGGGAGAGAGAGCTTGTTCTCTGGTGTCTCTTCTTATTGGGGCACTAATCCCATCATGAGGGCCTTACCCTCGAGATCTCAGCTACACCTGATTCCCTCCCAAAGACCCTGGCTCCAGATACCATCACAATGGGGGCTAGGGCTTCAGCAGACGATTTTGGTGGGGTACAATTAGTCTGTAGCGTCCTGTTTTATTAGGTTTGCTGTATGTCCCTCACATTTCTGGATCAAAAGCAACTATTTGTTTTGATTTAAAGGATATACTACTGTAGACTGCTGTGGTAATAAGAATAAATGGAGATGTTGATGCAACCAGTGGTTTCCCTGGAGTACTGGATAGCTTTGAGTAGGGGAAAGCTGGTTTCATAGAATCAGAGACTTTTAAAACTTTTTATTTTGAAAAAGTGTCTAGCTCGGAGAAGAGCTACACAGTGAGCTAACTCTGCGCCCCCTTTCAGGGTGTGCTTCTCAGTGACGGTTTCTTCTGAACCACTTTAGAGTGGGTGCGTCCCTCATGCCACATTCCCCCTGTTGCTGCTGGGTGCATTTCCCCAGCATGAGGACATTCTTCTGTGAAATCCAGGGCCAGGGGCAAATTCAGGAAATTTAACACGGGCACAGTACTTCATCTACTCTGCAGTCCGTATTGCACTTCTGCTAACTGTCTCAACAGAATTCTTCATAGCATTTTTTCCACTCCATTTCAGGATCTGATTCAAGATCACATACTGCACATAGTTGTCATATCTCTAGTCATCATCTTTCACCTGGAGCAGGTCCTTTACAAAGAAATAAAAAGTCTATCCTTTATCACACTGCTTTTTTTTTTTTAAATATTGACACCTGAGCTAACAACTGTTGCCAATTTTCTCCCCCCCCCCCCAAGTTCCCCCAGTGGATAGTTGTATATTTTTTAGTTGTGGGTCCTTCTAATTGTGGCATGTGGGATGCCACTTCAGCATGGCATGGTGAGTGGTGCCATGTCTGTGCCCAGGATCCGAACCAGTGAAACCCTGGGCCGCCAGAGTGGAGTGTGCAAACTTAACTATTTGGCCATGGGGCTGGCCCCCGACATTGATATTTTTGAAGAATACAGGCCGGTTACTTCATAGATCATTCCTTAGTTTCGGTTTGTCTAGTGTTTCTTTTTGAGTATATTCAGATTATGCATCCCAGACAGGAATATTAGAGAAGTGACCTTGTGTACTTCTCAGATTATCCCTTCAAGAGGCAAACCCCAGGGCGAAGCTAATCTCTCACCTAGTCAAGCTGTTGTCTGTTTTCTCCATTGTGTAGTCACTATTTTTACCCCTGCACTAATCAGCAATCTGTAGGGGAGATACAAGTCACAGACTTTTAAAGCTGTCCTGCGGTGGAGCTGGTAGTTGGGATGGGGGGAATCTCTGGGTCTGTGGCATTCAGAGATGCATTTTAATGTGTTATTACATATTTGGTTTCCAAATACAGTTTATTTCAAGTAAGGGTTTCCCTGCTCTATTTTAACTTCCTCAGAACACAGGTGAAGAATCTGTTGGATAGAGAGGTCATCAGGGTCTGCCTTTCCACCCCTGGTCTGCATTTACTATTTTGAGTTCTAGTCTAGCAAGCTTTTTATTACCCTCTAAATTGATGGATAAACCAAATTGTGGATAATCCTATATTTAATCTTAAAAATGGACCATCTTTTCTCAGATTTTTAATTAAAATGAAATTTATATCAAAGACATCCAGTACAGGATTTATAGTATGTGTAAGACTAAGATTGTCCTGGGTTGGTTTTTAGGAGGACAAAGACACTGATTCCACCAAAGAACCTCTGGATGACCTTTTCCCAAATGATGACGACGACCCTGGTCAAGGAAGTAAGTGAAGGGAGTGGTGGTTAAATGCAGCATACAAATGGAAAGTGGTTTGTCTTCTTGGGATCTAATTGCCATGATTAGGGGCGTCTTAGTGTGTACAGCCTGCCTCACAGGAGCACATGCACCCTCGGATTGCTTTGTGTTTCTCAAAAGGATTTCCAATCGTTTTCTTGTTGCGATATAGTAATAAGTTAGACCAGCCTCTGGCAAACAGGGGCAGGCGCAGACAGTTCAGACGTGATCCATGGCTTCTTACAGAGTGAAAAGGCAGAGTGAGCTTTCCTGATGCTGAGAGCAGTCTCACTGCAGCGCACTGTGGGGGCATCGCAGCGCCCCCGGCAAGTTACTTACCCCGCTTGCCTAGGGAGTGCTGGATAGGTCTCCATAGTGTAGCAGCTACGTGCGGATCTGCACCAAAGCTAGAGAAGGAAATTTTAACTCGATGATGTCATCTGGATAATTTTCTTTAAAAATATCTGAAGTGAAACTTTCTCTTTATAGTCCAGCAGCAGCACAGCAGTGCAGCAGCAGCCGCCCAGCAGGGTGGCTATGAGATCCCTGCACGGCTGCGCACACTCCACAACCTGGTCATCCAGTATGCCTCACAGGGGCGCTATGAGGTTGCCGTGCCCCTCTGCAAGCAGGCCCTGGAGGACCTGGAGAAGACTTCTGGCCATGACCACCCGGATGTGGCCACCATGCTGAATATCTTGGCCTTGGTGTACAGGCTAGTAGTTTTCATTTTATCCTCTTAATTTTACCTAGAGACAGTACTTTTAAAGAACTTGCTCTTAAAATACGTTTTTATAAACCTGTATAAGCTACTTTTTCAGTCTTATCATTCAGTTCCCTTCACACAGCCAGGGGTTAAATTCAAAATATTTAGCAAGCTCTATAGCCAGGGCATCACCCTGTGGGGACAGACGTTTCCTGGAAGCCCCCCATTCACCTTTCTAGAGGAGCCCACACACACCCTTCTCTCTGGCGAAACTAAACTCTTGATTTTTTTCCATAAGACTCTGTGTACGAGGTTTCTTTTGTCCAGAATAGCTTTCCCACTATGCCTGCCAGCAGCCTTCCCACCTTTCTAGGGCCTTGTTCACTCTCTCTCCTTTCTGAATTCAGGATTCCACTTGCCCCTTGCCCCTTGCCCCTGTTGTACCTTCATAATCCTTTATCTCTGCCTCTTAGGGCACTTGCTCATTATGTTGGGCACTGGGTTATTTGAATTTTGTTCTTTCTTCTCCTGGAATATTGACTCCTTTAGGTTGAGGACCAGGTTGTTTTCGTTTCTCTGCCTCTTGTATTACTCTACCATGTTTCCTGCTTTAGAAGCCCTTGGTAAATGTATTGAGTGGATTTAGTTTGCCCTCATGGCATCAGGAAATGATATGTTGGAGCCCTTTGTATGCTCGTGTCTTTAGCTGAACTAACCTGAAACAGAGCAGATCAGGGTAAGCAGGGAGCTGAGGAGGGAGAAAGTATTCACACAGCGGGATTGGTTTACTGTGGCCATTCCAGTTTTGTGTTTTCAGTTAACTATTTCATTTCTCCTCATTGGTGTGGTTGTTTCAATATAACAAACATTTTTTGAGACCCAAGTATATGTAAGACTGGGCTGGTTCCTGTGAGGCCCTAAAGTTGAATACATAATTCCTATTCTCAAGGGGAAACCACAACACTGAATTTGAAGTTCAGAGAATTTAGTTTGTATCTCTGCTAAATGGGGACTAGACAGAGGTGGTTGTTCAGAGCCCTTAGCTTTTCTGAGCCTCAGTTTCCTCACATCTAAAATGGAAGCAGTTATAATATCTGCTCAGAGGGCCAAGGGAAGGATTGTGGGGATGTGACACATGGTATTGCCCGGCAGACATGAAGCATTCAAACAGCATTGTCTAAATTTGTTTCTAAAGGAACTTATAACCCTGTTTAGAAAATAAGCCGTTTACATTCATATGTAATTACAGAAGCAGGAAGACTGCGGTATTGTTCATAAAATAACGCAGAAGTGTTCGTGGAACAGAAAGATTCCTTCCAGCTGAGAGGATTAGAGAAGCATAAATGGAAGGGTTGGGAGCACTTTCTGGGGCCTTGAAGAGTTGGTAGGATTTTAGCAAGTAGAGATGGGAAGGGGAGTTGGATGTTTTGGGGCATACTCCTGAAGCCAGTTTTGAAAAGCTCAATGGCACCAGAAAAGCAGTAAGACATGGGGCTAGAAGGGGCTGGGCTAGATCAGAGAGGTCTCTCGGGCTGTGCTGAGGGTGCCTGAGGGGAACAGCGGGCTCTGAGTTGTGTCTTAGAAGAGTCTCTTTGGCGTGGTCCACAGGACAGAGTCGGGGCTGGAGCCTGGAGTCTGGGTGGCCAGTCAGGAGGCTTGCACAGGGTCTTGAGGAGTATGGAGATGGGAACCTGAGCAAGGACAGGGGCAGTGGGGAGGAACAGGAGAGATGAGGGCTCAGTGAAGAGAAAGGGAGCAATACAGCCATAGAGACGTGATTTCTTAAAAAAAAAAAAAAAGAAACAAAGAAGAAAGCACCCTTAACGGCACTTCTTAAAATGAGATCATGCTCTGCAACTGCGCTTTGTTGGCAGCATAGTCTTTCATGACTGCATAGTGCTCTGTTACAGATAGTCCTGGAATTTGTTCAGTTTTTCTGTTGACGGACACTTGGGTGGTTTGCACACTCTTACTGTTATGATTGTAGGAATTCCTTAATCACAGGTATTTTCATTTAAAATCTTCATAGGTTATGCTAAATTTCATTCCAGAAAGGTTTTTAAAAAATTTTTATGCCTACTAACAACATGAGAGCCTCTGGCTAACACTAGGTACTCTTATTATAAATGAGTTAAATAAAAACGCATGCAGAACATACCAGGGTTTTTCTTGTTCTCTGTAAGCATGCATGGTGGTACTCTTAGCACCGTACTGGGTACTGGAAAGACTGGAAAGTCGGTGACCTCTCTTCAGTCTTGTGTTTTTCCTTAATGCTGTCACCTGAGAGTTTATGCACGTCAGTAAAAAGTTTGAGAAAACATTAGTAGCTACATATATATTCACATTCAATACTGCATCCTACAACTGTACCATAGCTCATTATTTCATCATTCTTATATTGAGGGACATTTAATTTTAAGCTTTTTTGGGGCCATTAATATTATGCTGATGTGAACATCTTTATAAGTTTAGTTCAAGATTTTCGATTTTTTCTTAGGATCAATTCCTAAAATGGGTTAGACTGTAAACATTTTACAATTCTTGGTACATATTGCCAAACTGTTTTTTAGGAAGGTGGTGGCAGTCCTGCTACACTGTCACCAACGTGGGGCAGCATTGGTCATCCCTTACTCTCTATTAATGGAGAAATGCATCATTGTATTTTAGTTAGTGTTTCTTTGATTATATATTTTCAGTCATTTGTGTCCTGCTGTGAATGTTCTGTTATCTTGCCCATTTTTCTCTTAGGATTTTAATGCTTTCAGTGGTATACTTTTGTTTTCATTTTGAGTTTGAATTTCCTTGTGGGCTTGTTATATGAATGCTGGGCCCCACCCTTAGAGTTTCTGATTCAGCAGGTCAGGGGTCGGTAGGGCTGAGTTTATAGCAGGTTTCAGCGGAGTTTGATTGCTCTCAGTGTGGGGCCACTGCTGAGAACCAGTGCTCTCACTCTTGGTGAGACCTCACTATTGTCTGATTAACAGTCCCTGATGTTTTATGACATGTCATAGTTTATGAAAGTACTGGGTATACCTTGTCTCATTTAGCTGTTGCAACACCCTTAGGTAATAGTTGTTACTGTTTTTCAGTGTCTACCAGTTTTTGGTTTTTTTTTTTTTTTTTTTTTTTTAAAGATTTTATTTTTCCTTTTTCTCCCAAAGCCCCCTGGTACATTGTTGTGTATTTTTAGTTGTGGGTCGTTCTAGCTGTGGCGTGTGGGATGCTGCCTCAGTATGACTTGAGGAGCGGTGCCATGTCTGCACCCAGGATTCGAACTGGCTAAACCCTGGGCATGCTGAAGCAGAGCATGCGAACTTAACCTCTCGGCCACAGGACTGGCCCCTGTCTAGTAATTTTTGAAACTTTATTTCATACTTGCTGACTTTCATTAGAAGTTTGAGCCAGTTTATAATGTGTAATAGGATGATGAAGGAAGGAAAAAACCCAATATACTTGGTCAGAATTAGTGTGCTTCAGAGGTTCTAGAAGCGTTATTAACCCTGTCCATGTTCTGTAGGGCAAAGCCTTGCTGGGCAGCTCTAATTACTTAGTTGAGAAATATGTGTACCTAAGTCTCATATAGCAAATAAATCCTTTGCAATCACAATGTCCATTAGCACACTTAAACCAAGGGGAGCTAGGCTGGTGGTGTTTCTGTCTTGCCACAACAAAAAAGATCCTCATTCCTCCTTACTCAAGGAAGTGGTGGCAAATTATATACCAAATTAAGACAGTACAGTGTATTGTATTTATCTTTTCAGTATACAGGTAGTGTATCATTAGCTTCTTAGAGTAACTCTGGGAGTTAGGTAACGTGCTTTATAGATGGGCCAACTGGAACTGCAGGAGGCTAGTCCTAAAGCCACATAGCTGTTAACTGGCAGAACCCAGGCTTGGATGCTGGAATCAGTTCATCTGATACCATGTGAAGCTCCGTCCACTGTTCTCGACTGCGTCACTTATCCTGTGTGGGGCAGCTAGCATGTGCAGGACAACACTGCACTGTGGGGCAGTATTGTCCCAGTGATCTAGATGGGAGGACCAGGTTCAGAAGCTAAGGAGGCCTGATTCTGGCTCATCTTGCCAGTACATTTATTGATGGAGACTTTCTCTCTTACACTAGTGATGTGTTTAATAGTTTTAATAGCTGACTTTTATCTTTTAAATAGTTGAAGCTTAACTTTTATTTCTGTAGTTCCAAAATTACATTTTAAAAAGATGTAGTAAGCTACATCTAAAACAGTTAATGTGTGTTTTTCAATTTAGAGACCAGAATAAATACAAAGATGCAGCAAATCTACTGAATGATGCCTTGGCTATCCGTGAAAAAACTTTGGGCAAAGATCATCCCGCGGTTTGTATATCTGGTTCTTTCGTTCTTTTTATATTTTATTTTCTCTAATTGTTTTTTACCCAACTCATTTTAATATTAAACTCAACAGGGAAGGTTTAAGAGCTGCCTTTTCACTAGATGGCACAGGTAGGAGTCTTCACTTACTTATACCAGTGATACGCTTCAGTGCTGATGACTCATACTAGCCCATGCCAGTGCACACTTAATTTGTTTATCAGCACCACCTCAAATGGATCACAGACTGTATTTTTTGATCCTAAATCAAATTGCATGTACTTCTATAAATATTTTTCTGAAGAGTTTATATTCAGATTTGCATACAGATCTGTTTTGGTTGGCTTTGTGACTTCCAGTGAAATTAAAAAAAAAAATCAAGATCATGTTGATGTTGATTAATTATAGTATTCTGCAATGTTACTTCGTATGATCTATCTGTATTACAGTCAATTGCTCTTTTGCTTTTAACTGACGTCATATTCCTTCATCCAGCTAAGAGCACTTCACTGTACATGGTGGGTATAAATGAACACGTGGTGTCTAAAATCCTTTCCCTTGGGGTTGTTTACCATTCTTCCTGATTCCCTCTGTGTTGATAGGTGGCAGCAACTCTCAATAACCTTGCAGTGCTCTATGGCAAAAGAGGGAAGTACAAGGAAGCCGAGCCGCTGTGTAAAAGAGCTCTGGAGATCAGAGAAAAGGTGCGGGCCAAGGGGGGGCTGCTTGTTCTCTGAGATGAGGTGTTTTGTGCTTTTTAAAGTATTTCAGTTTAAAATTTTGAGAAATGACCACTGTGATATATGTCATTACTGACCATTTACTGAAAATAATTCAATAAGGTGGACAGCTCACAAAACACAGCCATACTGGCTCATACAAATGGGTGTGTAAGAGGTGTGGGTATTCAAAGGGTGGAGCTTTGAGTCTGCATGCCCTCCCAGCCTGAGGTGGCTGAGGAATGACTCTGTTGAGGAAGGAATTCCTGAGGACTGAGGTGGAAAGCATGAGGGCATTTCATTTGACAATGGGGCATGTGCCTGTCAGTAAGAAAACATTAAAATTTAAAAATAAATTCACCAAATATGCTTATAAAGCTTAAAAAATGAAATAATTATTTTCATAACTAGAGATTAATTCAGAGCTATAGATTGAGTCAATGTCATGGCTATTTAATCCCAGCTGCTACAGTTTATGGTAATTAGGTATTGAAAAAAATGTAACTTGTGAATTTCAGCAGTACTGTGTATGACTGTTTTCAAATGTTACAGAGACTCAGGTGTCAGGTCCATGCCATGAATGACCAAGGGTAATTTTGTAACTTGGTATTTTTTGTGATTATTTATCAGTGATGCTGAGAGATTAATCATTTAATTTTGAGCCCTATGACAAGGAATTGGGTAAAGGAAAGGGAAAAGGGTCTCATTACCAAATTATGCAGGTAAAATTGTATCATGTTGCCATCCACATAATATTTCTGAAATAAAATGGTCAGATTTTGAGTGGACTGGGGTTAAAATTGGAGAACACAAAAATATCAAATTAAAGATAATGAACTATATATGATTATCTGCCAGATTCCTTCATATATATTTGCTCTTTCATTCACTCATTTAGCAAATGTTTATTGAGTACTTGAGAGCCCCTTGTTTGGTTAGAGTTGTTGATTTACAAATCAGAGATGCAGTTCCTTCGCCAGGAGCACAGTCCGCTAGACAGACCTTAGGAATGCAGGGTGCGTGGCTTCTAGGATGCAGCTCTGGGAGAGGATGGAGCAGGGCCTCCTCTAAGTCCAGGGCTTCGGTGTGTTGGAGATGGCTTCCCACAAATGGTCGGTGTTTGAACTGAGTCTTAGGTAACTGAGTTCAGAGTTTCCCAGGAAGGGAGAGAGGTAGGAGATGCAGAAAGGGGTGGAGAGAAAGCGTGCCTCATTGGAGAGTATGTAGGTCAATGAGCAGAACTGAGGATAAATTGCTTGTTCAAGGTACTGTGGAAATAATTTCATATTTATTCATCTATCTGTGTGCCAGCACCTTTCTAGATGCTGAGATTATATCAGAGGAAGACAGACAAAGACTTGGCACTCTTGGGGCTTATGTTTTAATGGGTGAGAGTCAGGTAATAAAGGACTAAATAGGTAAATGAGAGAGTTTCAGGTAGTGTACTTGCAAAGAAAGAGAAAAACGAGGTGCTGTGCTTGTGAGTTAACTGGGTGGGGATGGGCTGAGGGCTCCCTTAAATTGGATGTAGGGAAGTTCTCTCTGAAGGGGCCGGAAGGGAGACTTGAAGGATAAGTAGTTGGGGGGTGCGGAGTGGGAGAAGAGCATCAGGCTTCTGGGACAGCAAGTTCGAAGAGCCCTGAAAGCCATTTCAGTGAGGGGAAGGAGTTTGGGTGATTGTAGAGGACCTCCAGGTCTGAATGTGAAGGGATGTGTAGGCTGAGCTGAAGAGCTGGAAATTTCCTTTGAAGGCTTGTACGGATAGGAACAAGTGTAACACGGTAGTTAGAGCCAGAAAGGGCTGGGTTTAAGTTTGGACTCTTCCAGAACTTGGCAGCCAGGTTAACACAGCCTTTATAAAACCCAGTTTCCTCATCTTCAAAATGTGCAGGATAACGTTACCTACCATGTAGGATTATTATGAGAATGTCTGTAGAGAAAATTGGCACAGTTCCCTGCCTCCCCACAAGAATGAGAGTTCAGTAAATTCTGGTTATTTTTATTGTTACACAGCGTGAGAAGCCATTTAAGGATTATAAGCCTGAAAATGAGGCATAGTCATATTTATGTTTAGAAAGATCCTAGGGTGGAGAATGGGTTGGATTGTAGTGAAACCAGTAAGTGTTTTCTAATACACTGTTTTTTATTTTCAGGTTTTGGGAAAGGATCACCCTGATGTTGCTAAGCAGTTAAATAACTTGGCCTTACTGTGCCAGAACCAGGGCAAGTATGAAGAAGTAGAATATTATTATCAAAGAGCCCTCGAGATCTACCAGACAAAACTGGGACCCGATGATCCCAATGTGGCCAAGACAAAAAATAACCTGGTATGTTGACAGAGGTACAACTCTATAGATAGAGCCAGAATTGTTTTCTTTCTGAAATATGAACCTTGTTTCATTATTTAACCTGTAGATAAGAATGTGTGCTTCATTTACATATTAAGAATACTAAGTGTTTTATTTTATTTTATTTTAAGGCATCCTGCTATCTGAAGCAAGGAAAATTCAAGCAAGCAGAAACACTGTACAAAGAGATTCTCACTCGTGCACATGAAAGGGAGTTTGGTTCTGTAGATGGTAAGATATACACTCCTGTTTCAAAGCAGATATAATTGTAGGATGCATTAAAAGTAGTGATTTCCAGCTTGAACTTGGTAATGCCCAAGTCATCACAGTATTTTCAAGATAGAATTTGATTTTAATTTTAGAAATGATTTTTCAAATAGCGCTTAGAGGAGAGGATATGACACAGCCTGAGTGCTCATTGACTCATCAGTTTATCCATTCATTCATCATCCAGTGAACATGGTGAACACCTGTGTTCTTGCCTGGCATACTGATAACTCAGTGGGTTTGTGCACCCTGTGGGGTGGGGTGATGGCCACCTGCCCATGTCTTTCCATGCTGACCTCTCCAGAGTCCGTACTTGCTTCAGGCACAGTTTAGACACACTAACTCCACAAATCCTCCCTGCAGTCGTTAATGCTTTCTGGAATTGTTCTGTAATCCAGTGGTTCTCAAAGTGCTGGCAGGGACCAGGAGCATAAGCACCACTTGGGACCTGTGAAATGCAAAGTGTCGCCCTGTCCCAGGCCTGCTGGATTGTTTCACTGTCTTAAACCGAGGCCTGTCTCCTTTATATTCCTTCAAGTATTATAGGTGCGTAATACACAGTTTGGGAATAAATATTTTTATAGGATTTAAATTGCTCAATTAAATGATGTTTGTATGTTACATAAGGCATTTTTTTTTCCCTCCATCAATTATTACATAAGATGTTCAGAATGAGGCCAGTTGTTACTAGTGTGCTGGAAACCTTAGAATGTGTAGGGAAAGAGAGGTTTTGGTTGATAATTTTTTTTTTTGCTGAGGAAGATTCACCCTGAGCAAACGTCTATTGCCAATCTTCCTCTTTTTGCTTGAGGAAGATTTGCCCTGAACTAACATCCATGCCAGTCTCCCTCTATTTTGTATGTGGGTCACTGCCACAGCATGGCCTCCCATGAGTGGTGTAGGTCCGTGCCCAGGAACCAAACCCAGGCTGCCAAAGCGGAGCATGCTGAACTTAACCATTGGACCACGGGGCTGACCTCAATAAAATTTTTGTCTTACAGAGATTTTCTAAAATCCACTTTGGAAGAATCTTTGGAAAGTATTTTTGGTTTTTTTCCTCTGTTAATAATCAGTGGAGCAGTAAATGTCTTTTACTGTCAGAAGATAGCGATGCCCAGGTTCGTCATGCTGAAGTTGGGTTCTGTTTGCAGTTGTGTGGCAGGATAGGACCAACAACTGACCTCCCTGGCGTTTTGTAGTTTATGGGGAGCTTGCCTCTCCTCATCTAATTGCGGAGGCTGTGCTGGTTTTGTAGTGATTCCAAGACTGTCTCTTTAAGGCTGCTTGTAAAAAATTCTACTCTTGGGGAAGACTTGTTTCCTTGTGGTTTGCTATCTTCTTTCTGCTAAAAATAATAGCATGAAGTTCAGTTAATTGGACTAGTTAAAAACAGTTTTCTATACTTGGATTTATCCTCCATACAAATGTTAAAACGTAGGACAGAAAGGCATTTTTTCTTTAGGCAAGATGCAAATGTGTCCTGTGATGCTGTTGGGGCGTGACCTTCAGTCTCACAGGGCCTTTTGTTTTTCACAGTGTGCACACTGAAATTTGTGACCTGGTTTGTTGTCAGGAGATCAAGCCCTGTTAACTGTGGTGTCTGCTTAGCTATTCTAGCAAGAGAGTTAGTTTAGTAGATGGAGCTAAAACCACACTACATAACATATTAGTAAGTTTTAAATACTGTTCAGTCTTTTAAAAACAATATTTAATCACTCTTCTATGACATCATGAGTAATAATCATAATAGTTAACCACGTACTGGTCTTTCAGTTAAGCAGTTTAAATGTATAACCTTATTTAATTTCCTCAACGCTCCTGTAAAGTGGGTCAACGTTACCCCATGTTAGGAGGACACTGCAGACTAAGTAGCTTGCCCAAGGTCGGTAGTTGATGAGTGGTTGGACTGGGTGGGAGTGCAGGTCTCTTCCTCCAGAGGCTGAAGTAGGTCCTCATGGTAAGAAACCTCAAAAATTCATGGAGAGATGGGAATGTGAAAATCACCCATAATTTCATCACCAGGGTATCTTTTAATTTTTTTGGTGTTTTCCTTCTTTCTGTGCCTGTTGATTTACATTATTGAAGCCATACTTTGTATATAATCATGTCTACTGTTTATTTTCCTTTATGCTTGCAGCATAAGCATTTCTCATGTCATAAAAATATTTTCATCAGCTTCACTTTTAAGACTCTCTGTCCTCCGTGGTGTTGGGTACATAAGTTGTAGAAATGTTGGATGAGTGGTGTCAGTGTTCTCAGGAGGTGAGAGGACTCTAAGGGAATACTGATTGGCATCTCTTCCAGTTTTGCTCTTAATATCTTACTACCTCTTTTTAGACTTTTGTTTAATGCTGGACTGCTCAAATTCTAAATACTCCCATGTGTTATGTGAGGATTCTAACATTAAAATGTTTCATTTTAGGGACCCTAGCCTGTGGCAGGTTCTTTTGATGGTTGCCTACACTGTCTAGGTACCTTTGATTCTGCGTCTTCTCCTCACAGTGCTGCACATGTCAGCCGTCTCCTGCTTGTATCTTGTGATCTAGTTCTGTCTTCATAGGCTTTCTCCTCCCTTGTGAGCCACATCTGTCCAAGTTGTAAGAAGTAGTATCTGAGGAGGATCATATAAAAAACAAAACAAAAACCTTGCAGTCACTGGAACTTGACAGCTTCTACTCAGTGGGCTCTCTTCTTCAATTTATAGTGTTATTTTTTCTTCCCCAGATGAAAACAAACCCATTTGGATGCACGCTGAAGAAAGAGAAGAATGCAAAGTAAGAATATACTATTTTGAGAGATTTTGTAAATGAGATTTTCTAAATTGGATATATTGCTTTCAAGATAATTATTCATTTGAAATTATTTGTTATAATTTAGGGAAAGCAAAAGGATGGGACATCTTTTGGAGAGTATGGTGGCTGGTACAAGGCCTGCAAAGTTGATAGGTATGTCTGTTTCACTGAAAACACCAACAGCTGTGGAAAGTACTAATGCTTTAAAGGCAGCTTGTGAATGACTGAATGTGTAAAGTTCCTGAGGGTGGTGTGGTTGCACAGTCCCATATTTTCCCCAAATTCCAATAAAAAGTTCCATGCTTTGTAAATGAGATAATCTACAAACACAAAACCCACTGTAATATGGGTAAGATAGGAGTTTTGTCCATTAACACTATTTTGTCCAGGCCTCACTACCGCATTGCAGGAGAAAGAGACAGCTAGATAAAGACACAGTAGTTAAGGTGGCCATAGAGCAGACTCATGGGAAATAGGCCAGCAGATGTGTAAAAGCCAGCACTTTGCAAATATGTGACCGGGATGCCATGGGGAGACCCTAGGTGCACACCCCCCTTTCTTCGAGGCCCTAGGGTCTCGATATCTGCAGAGGGCTGTGTGAGCTCCTCCAAGACCAGCTCTGTGAGCCTGTGCTTGCTGCCTCCACGCCATGGGCTGTTGCAGATACCTTTGTTCCCTCTTCTGACCTGAACCCCTTTCCTGCAGTCATTTTCCTATCTTCACTTTCATGCATCCTTTCAGACTCAGTTTACTAGTCATCTATTTCAGGAAAACTCTTTGAACCCCTAGTTTGGAATAAACCCCTCCTCTGGGTTCCATGTAGCACTTACCGTAATGTCTTAAATTTATATGCTTTGTTTCTCCCACTGCTGTGTAATTGTCTCAAAGACGTAGAGTATAGCTACCTTATTTCTGTGTCTAAAGCACCTATCATTAGTAAGAAAAATGTATCTTGAAGTACATATCTATACTAAAGTGAACTAGGTTTGTTTTTAGTTCTTTAGTAAGACTGCTCGGTCAAGAGTACAGAAAGACACCATCCCTGTCCATATTGTTTATTCTGGCTTCACACATGCAGCATTCATTCTCTGACTCAGACCCTGAAGATGGTGAGGTTTGGATTCGTTCTGCTTCCCCCTCTGCCTGTGGAGAGAAGGGAGAAGGTGAATAGCAATGTTAAAAACACCGTGTCCTCTTTACCGCTCAGCACAGGATAAGCTCTGCCTCCAGGCGAGCATGACCCATCACAGACGTTTCTGTGGACACAGTGGCTAGGAATGGATGAGAGCAGCACAGCCTGGAAGAGGGCAAGGGCGTGTCCCCCAGCCCTGCAGAGATGTCTTCAGCAAGCGGTGCCAGGGTCAGCCGTGATGGCCCCAAACAGCACTGGTAGGCAGGCAATGCTTGAGATAGCAGAGCTTCTTAGAATTTTACAGTTTAAAAAATTACCATAGATATTTAAAAATTATTTTTATCCAGACATAAGTCTCTTAGTCCTTTAGATTATGTGCTGTTGATAGTGGTTGCTCTAAAACTTATATTTAATAGTTCTGTGTGTTACATGCTTTCTTACAGTCCAACTGTTACAACTACTTTAAAAAACCTTGGGGCACTTTACAGACGTCAAGGCAAATTTGAAGCTGCAGAAACATTGGAAGAAGCGGCCATGAGGTCACGTAAACAGGTCAGTTAGATACCTTCTTTTTTTGTTTGTTTGTTTCACTTTTTAAAAAAGATTTTATTTTTTTAGAGTAGTTTTAGGTTCATAGTAAATTGTGAGGAAGGTACAAAGATTTCCCACATACCCCTGCCCCTACTCATACATAGCTTCCCCAACCATCAGTGGCCCTCAACAGAGTGATATACCTGTTACAACCAGTGAACCTACGCTGATACATCATGATCACCCAAAGTCCATAGTGTACCTTAGGGGTCACTGTTCTCGTTGGACGTTCTGTAGGTTTGGACAAATGTATGATGCCGTGAGATATCTTCTATTTTTAACTTATCTGTTAGAACTTTGAGTTTAATGATTTTCTTTCATGTGACTTATTGGAAGTTTGATTTAGAAATAGAAAGTTTTTAATATTTTAGTTTGTACAAATAAAATTACATCGTTTAAAAGACCATAAACATGATACCAAAAGCACAGCAGCGAAAGAGAAACTCAGCCAATTGGGTTCACATAAATTAGAGATGTTGTACATTCAAGGACACTATCAAAGTGAAAAGACTCCCGCAGAATGGGTGAAAATATTTGCAAATCACATATCTGGTAAGAGTCTAGTCTCGAGAATGTGTAAAGACAGAAGGACCACCTGATTAAAGATGTGAGCAAAGGACCTGAATAGACATTTCTCTGAAGATGATACACAAATGCCAATAAGCACATGAAAAGGTGCTCAGCATCATTAGTCATTACGGGAATACAAACCAAAACCACAGTGAGATACCACCTCACACCCACTAGGATGGCTAGAATCAGAAAAACTAAACAAACAGAAAATAAGTGTTGAAAAGGAGGTATAGGAATTGGGACCTTCATGCACTGCGGGTGGGGATATAAAGTGTTGCAGTCACCATGGAAAACAGTTTGAAGGTTCATCAAAAAGTTAAACATAGGGGGCTGGCCTGGTGGCGCAGTGGTTAAGTGCACACGTTCCGCCTCAGTGGCCTGGAGTTCGCCAGTTTGGACCCCAGGTGCAGACATGGCACCACTTGGCAAGCCATGCTTTGGTAGGCATCCCACATACAAAGTAGAGGAAGATGGGCACGGATGTTAGCTGAGGGCCAGTCTTCCTCAGCAAAAAGAGGAGGATTGGCAGCAGATGTTAGCTCAGGGCTAATCTTCTTCTTCTTCAAAAAAGTTAAACATAGAATTACTGTATGGCCCAGCAGTTCCACTCCTAGGTTTGTTTATACCCAGAAGAATTGAACACAGGTACTCAAACAAATACAGTTGATTCTTGTTATTCCTGGTAGTTAGTTATGTTCTGTAAGTTGCTGTGAACACTGAATCAGCAAATACTGAACCACTGCTGGTAGGGGAAAATACAGAGTCAGGCTCCTGCCAGCCTCTGATCACATTTATATCAACTAGACAATATGTAACCTTGTTTTATGTGTGCTTTTATTTAAAAACACCTTATTTAGTATATATACTGTTGATTCATTGACGTCGAATTCACAGCCAGCGGCCTCCCATTCACGCCTGAGGAAGCTCACCTGATGCAGGTGTTTTCTCGGTGAGGCCCAGCCCAGCCTTCCTGTGCTTAGGAATGCTGGCCGGCACTGCAGCACAAGAAAGCAGAGTGTCACCTTGCTCAGTTTTAGCTGGGGACGTGCATATCCAATGACTCAAATTTTTGGCCACTCTGTGCATGTCTACAAATAACTGCCAGCACTGTGAGTGTTGATTTGGGGATCACAAGTACATTTTGGCAGTTAGCTGAGTTCACAAATATGACTTCTGTCAATAATGAGGGTTCACTGTCCTTGCACACATGTGTTCATGGCAGCGTTACTCACAGTCGTCTGTAAACATGGAAACAACCCACGTGTCCATCATAGGGTGAATGGATGAACAGACCATCATGGATCCACACATTGGAATAGTATTTGGCAATAAACACTTATGAGCTACTGAAGCACTTTCCTTCATCAACTGAGGTATTTTAGTTAAGCTGCACTACAGTTTGTAAGGAAAACACGGGAAAGAGGCTTAATTCTTGCTGTTTAATTGCCAGTTTTCAGAGTAAGGAGTTAATGTATCATTATGTATGTGTATGTATGTATAGAGATGACAGTTTTGGTTGTATATTTTCAGGCCTGGAGGGGCAAGTGTGGGTTTTTTCCACCTGAATGGAATATATGTGGACTGTTTTCTGGCTGTTGGTTTATGGCCACTTTTTGGCTGGGATTAAAATTACCCATATATGCCTTAGAATTTTTTTCTTTCAAGTAAGTCTCTGCAGGGGCTGGCCCCGTGGTGTAGTGGTTGAGTTTGGCATGCTCCGCTTTGGTGCTTCAGGTTTGTGGGTTTGGATGCCGGGTGTGGACCTACACCACTTGTCAATGATGCTGTGGCAGTGACCCACGTATAGAACAGAGGAAGATTGGCAACAGATGTTAGCTCAGGGTGAATCTTCCTCAGCCAAAAAAAAAAGTCTGTGCAGAGTGGTTAGAGAAGACCTGACAGAGGTATTGTCGATGGTGTTCTCCTAGCTCGTGCCCCTGGAGGAACCCTTTCTGATGTCCTGTCATCCTTCGTGGGTCTTCTGACTCTGAAGGGCTGCTGCTTGGGGCTTTGTGATGTGGGGTCGGGAGCCCTGGCTAGGATCTGGCTTTGTGGTGCTGCATGGGATTCCGGCACAGACTGTGCTGTCTGTGTCACCCTGGGAATGGAGGGTGACTTAGATGGTCGGTGGTGCTCATTCTGGCTCTAGAGTGCTGTGAGCTGTCACCATCAGGAGTGAAGTCAACAATCCAGGCTTTGTTTCAAGGTGCCAGACGACGTTTGTCAAACGAGCAGAGTCCAGAGTCAAGAGTTGCAGAAGTTTGGGAAAAAAAGGAGTTTCTAGTGCTTTACTGAGAATGTTCCCTTTCTGCCTGGTGAGGGCCACAGCTGGCTTCGCTGTGAAAGTCAGAGCAACACATCGTCTGTTTGGGATTTATGTCTCCCAAGGAGAAACCTGTGAAAGTCAGCAAAAGTGCAGTATTTGCATGAGCTGTTTGGGTTGAAATCCCGTGTAGAACATAAACATGTTGCGTCTTGGTCGTCAGGTGGTCCTGAAGTACGCATGGAGAACAGTCCCTGTTGGGTTGTAATCCCATCATGTTTTAACTCAAATAGATGTGAATAATCGTTGAACAAACAAGATGAGTGCTTGCTGTCATTCATCACTTTCTAAAAGTGTGACAGGATGCTCTCAAAGTGCCTTTTATAGATCAGTGGCTAGTTTTCAAAAATGTTCTACTGAGCATAAAGTAATACATGCGTTTTCAATCATGGAAGCAAGAAACACAAGAGACTTAGTGTTAAAGTGTTAAAAGCTGGGCATTTTCCCAGCATACCGTGAACCTTTCCAAATTATAGAGAAGTGGAGAGAATTTTACACCTGTATACCTGCCACGTAGATTCTATTGTGAACATTATATATTTAGCACCTCTCACCCACCTATCCATCCATCAGTCCTTTTGTTTTCTGAAGCATTTCAAATTCGTATACATCAGTGCATTTCTTTCTGAATACTCAAGTGTACAGATCATTAACCAGAGCTCAGTATTTGTAGGTTTTTACAATTTGAGGTAAAGTTTGTATATAGTGAAATGCACAAGTCTCAAGTGTACATTCCTGAGAATCACTGTTCTCATTTTTTCCCTCTAACGTTTAAGAACTGTTTTTATTTCTGGTGAAGTTTATTTATCTTTGGAAGTCACTGATACAACTTGAGTGCTAATGGATGAACCACTTTTCCCCTGCCTGGCTCACAGGGTCTTGACAATGTTCACAAACAGAGAGTGGCTGAAGTGCTGAATGACCCTGAGAACATGGAGAAGCGGAGAAGCCGGGAGAGCCTCAATGTGGACGTGGTCAAGTACGAGAGTGGCCCTGACGGAGGGGAGGAAGTGAGTATGAGCGTAGAGTGGAATGGGGTAAGTACAGTACACAGTTGCCAGCGCGCTCAGGCAGGGCTTGTCTGTCTGTGGGCAGCGGCGGGGCCCGTCTCCTACCGGAGTGCTTTCCCGCAGCTTCCCCTGTCTTGTGTGCTAGACATTCTACTTTTCTCAAATTAAGTACCAATTAAGCTTTTTGTAAGTTCTTATCTTCTCCTAATACTGAAGTCTGTTATTTGTTTGAAGTGGTAATTTTCTTCTTTTTAGGAACCCGTGAAAGCTGTTTGGCTTAACTTTGAGCACTTAAATGCTGATTGAGTGTCCTGGTTATTTAAAGCATAATCCATAATCTGATTTTATTTTAATATTAGGATTAGCGTGGCAGATAACTAACTCGCTTTTTTAACTTACCCATTTTCATTGCTAACTCTAGTGCTCTTAATTTCACTCATCAGGCTACTGTAGATTTTGTTAGAATTAATCTAAATGCCTTAAAGGGAAATGATGTTTCAAGGAGAAGTTGTCTTTAGAAAAGAACAGGTACAGAGCAAGAACGTTAGGGTGGCTGCTCTTTTGTGTCCCACCTCAGTCCTGAACGTCCTGTTCCCGTTGACGGGTCCAGTGGTTCATTGCTCTTCACAGTTATCTGCCAGAGGTTCGCATCCAGAACACGTGCCTGTATTCAGAAACTGTCAACCCCTGGCGAGGTGCTGCCTCTGAGTTTCCCTGGTTTGTCTCTCTTACCACTGCTATTTATCCACTGGTTGCCAAAGAGCCTGTGACCTTCTGGACGTTTTCTTTCCAGTGAATTTTGGTAACACAGAGGTGACTTTTTTGTACATTGAGCTGGTATCTTTGCAATTTTGCTTTCCTCAGGGAGGATTGAGCGCTGGATCAGCTGGAGTGCGTCCTGGTGCACTATCGATGTTTGGAAGTCGCAGTAGTGCCATTTGATTAGTTGTAATAGTGCACATGTTTGGCCAAGTCGTAGTTTTGGGCTTTCTTAATCTGTCTTTTTGAATCTGTGTATTCTTTGGGATTTTCTATAGCTGTAGCACTTTGGTAAGGATTAACATTCTAAATAGACATTTTGTACAGAGTGTTAGCAGCCAAAATTTCAGGGAGGTCTTTTGAATGTTTTATCTGGTGACTCCCTTGCTTTGGTTTTTTCCTGTGCCAAGACAACCAATCAGCATCTGCTTTGACCATTCACCCTGTTGGGCAGTCATCCCAAACAAAAACAATGATGGCGGCCCCTGCTCTTGTCCCTGTGCGGCCTGCACTGTGTACTGTACTCTCCCCGTGGTTGCTGTTGTCCTGCATGCTTTACGTGGAGGGCCAAGTCCCTTTTGTCTTTAGAAGCCACGGTACAGATTTTGATACTATTGAATGAAGTTCTGGAGGAACTTTCTCTTGAGACAGTATTTCTAGGTCGATCTTCCTGTGAAATCGTACGATAGTAAAATTGTTGACCCAGAGTTTTATTACTGTCTTCAAGACTGAGACTCAGGGATGTGGGGAGCTGCTTTCATTCCATCCTGGAGGGGCTGGTGGGCAGCGCCCTGTCAGGCCTGCAGGCTGGAAGTACAGACGCAGTGGCTAGAAGCCAGCACTCCTCTGAGTGCGTGCTTGCTCCCCTATCACTTCACGTCTCTTTCTCACTTTGGACGTGCTGTCACTTGGGATGCTCACACACTGGGTTTTGGACACCTTTGTACTTGACTTCTAGACACTAGTGGCTCTGTGTCTTTGACAAAATCCACCCCAGGGCACATCGATCGGCTGTGGGGTCGATTGACTGCAGAATCTGGATCTTGGGTCATGCAGTGCAGTGGTTCCTAAACTCATAGCGGAAGGAGCCCTTTCTTCAAATGGAGTCTTACATAAAGCAGCAAGTAAATAGAGAACTGCTTGGATTAACCGGGCACGGGGCAGCCGAGGGCTGGCGCTCTCCACACTGGTCCCCTGAGGCTGCTGCTCAGACTCAGCCCCCCACCCCGTCACCTTCGCGGGAAGGCCATGCCTCTCACACTGGTTTCCTTGAAGCCTGAGGTTCTGAGAAGGTGGGGCTGAGCTCTCCTGACATTTGATTTTAGTTTTATTTTCAAAGCATACTTTTGTTGTTTAAGAAGAGGCAATAAAGGCAGTATGCACACACAGGTATTTTTTTAAATCGACTTTATCGAAGTATAATTATATTCAATCAAAGGAGCCCATTTTAAGCATCGCCTTTGATTTAGATGTTAACGCACTGCAGTCCCCGCATTAGTCTTTGTCCAGGTGTGAGGATAAAGCGTCTGATGCTGTCTCTGTGTGAGTGAAGATTTCCCTGAGGTGACAAGGCAAACGCTTGAAGGACTGTTAACATTTGCAACCACTTATCTGTATGCTTCAAGATTTTCTCAGTGTTATCACTCAGGATAAAATACAGGAGTAAACTGGGAGTTGAGGTAGACGTCAAGACTAGACCTGTCATCTGTAACTTCATATTTCAAATTGTGCATTTTGTAAAGGTAGCTTCATTGCTCTTATTAATTTATTATCATAAGAACCCGTTATACATTTATAGTGAGAAAAGACCATTCAGATTTTGTTTTATATTGGGCTTCTGTATTAGATTTTAGTTTTTTTTGGTAAGAAGTACTATTTTTTTTTTGGTGTGGCTCCAGATTTTAATTTTTTAAAACAGGGTTTCACTGCTCTTTAAAAAGTTTGAGGGGGCTGGCCCCATGGCCGAGTGGTTAAGTTTGCATGCTCTGCTTCAGCGGCCTGGGGTTTCACCGGTTCAGACCCTGGGCGTGGACATGGCACCGCTCGTCAGGCCAATGCTGAGGTGGCGTCCCACATGCCACAACTAGAAGGACCCACAATGAAAAATACACAACTATGTACTGGGGGGCTTTGGGGAGAAAAAGGAAAAATAAAAAAATATACAAAAAAACAAAGGACAGTGTGGTCAAAGATAAGGCACACTAGGTTGTAATAATTATTCCCTGTGGATACTGAACGTCTGGGTCAGCACAGAACTGAATCACATGCTATTAAAACAAGAGAAGTAAGCTTACTGCACATATGCTAATAATCCATATGAAGTTTTTTGATTTAAGTCTTTGGTTTTTTTGATCTATTTCTTTCTTTCTTTTTTTTTTAAAGATTGGCACCTGAGCTAACAACTTGCCAACCCCTTTTTTTGCTTTTTTTTTTTGCCTTTTTTTTTTGCTTTTTCTCTCTAAATCCCCCCCCCAGTAGATAGTTGTATACTTTTAGTTGTGGGTCCTTCCAGCTGTGGCATGTGGAACACCGCCTCAACATGGCCTGATGAGTGGTGCCATGTCCGCGCCCAGGATCCGAAGTGGTGAAACCCTGGGCTGCCAAAGCGGAGTGCACGAACTTAACCACTCGGCCATGAGGCCGGCCCCTCTTTTTATTTCTTTTTTTTTTTTGAGGAAGATTAGCTCTGAGCTAACATCTGCCAGTCCTCCTCTTTTTGCTAAGGAAGACTGGTCCTGAGCTAACATATATTCCCGTCTTCCTCTATTTTATATGTGGGACGCCTGCCACAGCATGGTTTGGTAAGCAGTATGTAGGTCCATGCCCGGGATCCAAACCAGCAATCCCCAGGCTGCCGAAGCGGAGTGCACGAACTTAACTGCTGCACCACCAGGCTGGCCCCTTGATCCATTTCTTTTTTCTTTTTTGAAGAAGATTATCCCTGAGCTAACATCCACCACCAATCCTCCTCTTTTTGCTGAGGAAGACTGGTCCTGAGCTAACATCCATGCCCATCCTCCTCTACTTTATATATGGGACGCCTACCACAGCATGGCTTGCCAAGTGGTGCCATATGGGCACCTGGGATCCGAACTGGCGAACCCTGGGCCGCCGAAGCGGAACATGCGCTCTTAACTGCTGCGCCACCCGGCCGGCCCCTATATGTTTCTTGACAGGGTAGATAATTTGTTTAGGGAACTACAATTCTGTTCTTTAACTATGTACCATAAAGAATGTGATTAAAGTACTTGAAAAGTAACTTCTTCAAACTTAGTTTTTTATAAAATATGCAGATCTAAAAGTCACTGTCAAGATAAGTCTGAATTAGTTCTCTTATGGTCCTACTTCTAAAACTGAAGGTTTTGTGTGCAAAGGAATCCTTTCTGGATAAGACGGGATTCCCTTTACCCTCTGTCCACGGGGCTTTATGTTAACTGTGAGGCCGCATGTGTCCGTCACTGGCACCCCGGTCCCACCGGGATGTGTGGGAGCCTCCAGGCTGTCCCAGTGTTAATTGTATTTACAGCAGGCCTACTAGACCAGCAGGAAGCATCGCACATGTCACATTGCACATGGGAGCTCAGGTCCTGAAGTCAGGCTTCTGTCTGTGCTGTCCTTCCTGTTTGTGGGTTGCTGGTTCTCCACTGGGGTCCTTCAGAAGCAGCCCCACCCACACCTCCCCATTCTATTCACTCTGCTGCCTGTGTTAATATTTCTAAAAGATTTTTAATACATTAAACTCTTACCTACGATTACTGTGGAATGGGATATACTGTTAATTAGAAATATATTTTTATTTAAAAAAATTATATTCAGAATACAACTAGAATAGACCAAAAAAAAAAAAAATTAAAAACACCAAGTCACCTGAAATCCATAGAGAATTACTGCTGTTTGTTTCTTAATCAGTAGATTACACTCTTCATTTCTGTTCAGGAGCCCACTTTTCTGATGTAAATATTCTTCATGGCAGTATAAAGAAGCAGACTTTATTTTTTTTGGACTTGTTAGAATGTAGTGAAATCTCCCAAACTCTCATGCCCGTATTGAAGAGAAATCTGCCTGGGTTTGGGGCGGGTTTGCAGCTGTCCTTTCCACTCGTTCTCACGGGCGAGGGTCTGAGGTGGTGGGTGCAAGGAGGGTGCGAGCCAGGGGCCACTCGGAACCCAGCTGGCAGCCAGTGGCGGGAGATAGGGAGGGGGAGAGGGTGGGAGTGTGTCTGTGTGTGTTTAACATGAAATACTTTTGGAATTTGAGTGAAATTACTCTCCTGTGTTCTGCTGAGTGTCTAATACAGGAATATTATAAACAACACTGCTGTAGTGTAGCACTCAAGTTTGAAATGAACAGCAGCAGTTGTACTATTTATGGAACTGTGTTAACATTTTAACATCGTTTTTCTGAAGAGCAGCAAGAACTTATGTTTTCTTGTCCTCCCAACATTTGTGGGGAGTTGGTAACAAGTTTTATTTTTCCATTTTAAAGATGAGAAAAATGAAGCTCGGGCTGGTTAAATGACTTGCTCAGCGTTCCATGGTGAGTCAGAACGGGCAGGGGCTCAGGTCCCCGCTGTCTGGGGCTTCGGTACGAGACCGTCGGGTTTCCAGTCTGCCGGGACCCAGGATGCATTGCTGCCTGTGGAAATCCATTTCCTATAATTAATTTTATTTTGGATTATCAACTGCATGTTTAAAATGTGCTGTAGACTTTTAAAGTCAGTGGTTTCTTAAAGTTTCTGAAATGTCTAAAATGTTAGTGCTTTTAAGAGAAAGTCCTACCTGATTTCAGAGAGAACTTTGTAGTTTAGAGATATAAAAGGATTTCTGTCAAAGCTAAAGCTTAAATGAATGTGCTCTCCTATGTGTAGCCTTTCCTTTGGTCACTATCGATGTTTTTCATTGTGGAATCTCCTTTATATGTGATTACTTGAAAACCTTTTTCTAGTAAGTATCAAGGAGGTTTCTAGCACAGTGCTAATCCATGCTCTGAAAATGTTGAATTTTATTTTGATGATGGTTAGGCATCACTAGTCTAGATTATGTGAAAGACAACATAAGGTCCAGTACCTGTTCTATACTGGGCTGATAGAAACAGGCAGAAGGTAATCCCCAATACTAAAGCGATGAAAATGCTGCTAAGATGTTGTGACCTAGAAATACTGTAAGCCAGGCTGTGCTAAGTGGGAAATGGGCCCTTTTCTCACAGTGGTCTCATCTGGGCTCTCTCTCTCCGTTTCTGTCTAGCAGGCCTAGCTGCCTTGTGTGACGCTCACACTGTCTCCTGCATGGCGGGCGGCGCCTCCTCCAGCTTTGCTTCTCTCTCCAGTGCTGACTGCTGTGTTTCAGTCCCCTAGGATTCCTGTCAGAGCTACGCCTCTCTGTGACTGGCCGTTCCTTTTGGTGCTGCTGTCCTTTTGGGGGGTTCCTTATCTCTGTATACATGTAGCTTTGCCAGATATGTACTTAGTAATATAAACTGTATTAATAAAAACCATTTACTGTGTAATACATGAGTTTAAAAATTAAGAGCGATTAGCTGTTCACTCTGATAAAAGGTAGTTAAAAATACCCCACAGGTGTTATTGCAGTGGCATGACGGTGACTGTTGACACTAGGTAGGCTGTAAAAGTAGGGCATGTGCTGCTCCCATTGTACTCAGAGACCTGGTGAGGCCACCCTGGGCTCCGGGCTCTCCTTTTAGGATCACACTCAAGTAGCATTTGCTGTGTAGTCTTTGTGTGAAATTTTGGCAATTCTGCTTTTCTCTACTAATCTTAAGTGTTCAGTGATTTGTGTATTTGTGTCTTTCTAACTTCTAATAAACTCACTCCAACTGACCTGTGTCTTGGTGTCTGTCTGCTTAGTAGAACTTCTCACTCTTTCCATGGAATGCAGCATTGCATAGCTTCTAGAAGGAACAGGGCTACTGTTAATCTTACTAAGTGATTCATTCTGAGAATAAAAGTTGCTGTATACACATTTTTTTCACTCTGTGTTTTTGATTTTCATATCCAGATACTGCCAAATGTTTCACTTATTAATGTCTGAATCAATGATGATGAAAGCTGGGTACTTTTTTATTTGCTTTCTACAAGGTGTGTGAGAGTTTTTAGTTATTTGTATAGAATGAGCATTTTGTTTAATTTTCCAAGCACATCTATCATCAACATTAATAAAACCGTTCTTTAAAATTTACTAAAGAAACAGTACGTCTAAGTATTGCATTTAGATGAAGTTGTTAAAAGGAAGTTGCCTGTCAGATCTGAATGTTCAGGGCCCGTATGGTTACATGGACCAGACGCTTCTGTGCTCACTGAACGTGGGGTCTGACTTTGGTGACAGTCCTAGACACGCTGCCTTAATTTTCTTAAGACTTTTTGTGTGTGTTATCGTCTGTTTCAAAACAGCAATATAATTCATTTTCCTTTGGGGATATTATAGCTTTTGTTTGAATGAGCTTCATGTTCAGAGGTTTTCATGATCATTGGATTATCTGTAATGAAATTTAAAATGGGTAGATTTCTGTTTAAAGTGTGTTTACATAAATGGCAAATTGGTGATTTCTGTAGGAATCATATCACCAGCAAGTCACAGACAAGCAGGTCACTTGTGATGTAAATTCTTGTTTTCATTCAGCTTTGCCTCTTGAGGGGTTGGGGGGAGAACCATCTGCACCTTCACGTTTGTTCACGTTTTTTTCAGGATGGCACTGGATCTTTAAAACGCAGTGGTTCCTTTAGCAAACTCCGGGCTTCAATTAGACGCAGCAGTGAGAAGCTGGTTAGGAAGCTGAAGGGAGGAAGTGCACGAGAGAGTGAGCCCAAGAACCCTGGGTAATTATCTCCAGCCCTGCCGCCCGTCCTGCCACGCCACCCACGGCCGTTCTCTTCGAGCACAGCGTCCTCACCCGCAGGCTTCAGGAAGCCATCCAGCTCATTTCCCTCACTCTAGCAATGGAGAAGTTTAGTAGTTTCAATCTTTCTTTCCCCAGGATAGGTTGAGAAATAATTGTGAAACTTCCTGTTTTTAGAGGCTAAAAGGGCTGATGCCTTTAAAAGAAATTTATGGAATTCCTTGGTTTTGTTACATGTTCAAAGAAAGCCTTAGCAGTGAGAAGTGGGGATATGAGATTAAAAGAGTGAGCATATTAACTTGTTTACTCTAGATGTACATTTAATTCGTAAATTAGCATCAGTTTAGATCCTTTAGAATTACTTTTAATCTTTTAAAATCAAATGCTAGCTACCATTAAATTTGTAAGTATTAGTATAGGGAGGAAAATGGTTTTTAAATAGAAGGATCACAATTTCGAGAGTTTAAGGAGTTTCTTCAGGAGAGTTAAAAAAACTTAGGTTTTTATGTATTTAAAAAAAGGTTCAGTTGTGCATCTTAGAGTCTTTTGAGCGATAACATTTACATTGTCAAAGAAATTTGGTTCTGAGATATTCTTTGTTTATAAGGTGTATCAGAGGCATGGTTCTTTGTACTTCTCTGTTAGAGTGTTAACAAATTGCCCCGGTATCTGGGTTATTTCTGATGTAAACAGCCACCTGTTTTTGGATGCATTTCTCCCAGAAGCATTGTTTTGTCAGCTGTTCTATGAAACTCAACTTCCTAAATGCTTCCTACTCTTTAAAGATTGACTCTTAGTAAAACCGTGTTTTACGAGTGATCCCACTTTAAGTTCTGTGGGTAACAATTCTGATGTCTCAGCAGTGTGAGGCCAAGTTCCTTTGGACCACGTATTGGAAGTATTAAAGTTCTAAGTCTTTTCAGTTGTCTCCTTTGCTATTTTAAGGTATGTCCGGTCTTGTTCCTCTCGCTGTCAGTGACAGTCTAACTCTGCGATTCCTGCTGTGATCCAGGCCCCGCTCCAGGATCAGCCCCTCAGCTGGGGGAGCAGAGGCCCAGGTCTGCTCTTAGCTCTGTGCCCCCTAGATCTCTCTCTGCTTGTGGATAAACATGTTTCTTGATGGCTTTTGAGACAAGAGGCGTCATTCGATTTTTCTAGGTGGCTGTTGCTTTGCTTCTGTGAAATATTTACAAGCCCGTTTCTCTGTAGGGAGTTTTAGGAGCTCCGTAGATGTTTGTTGTGAAAACCACCTGGAAGATCCAGTGTTTGAAGCCAGTCTAGGCTTCTGGAAGTATGTGGGGCTTAGCAGCAGATTGCTGTCCTGCTCTCTGGCTAGCACCAAAGTGCCCATGATGAGACAAATGAACACTTATTTGGGGAAGCAGATTCTAAATTGCCTTTGGAGTAAAGGGCTCTTGTTTTCGAATATTTACAAATTTCCAGAACTAAAATGATAGATTATTGTCTGTCTCTCTGAATTTTGAAAGGTTAAACATTTTTTCTTACAGTGTTACAAGAATCTGAACAGATTGTCGTGCGACCACTTAGTTTCCATTCCTTTGATGGAGCTGATGAGTAGAAGTGATCTGTACGTCACTGTGCTGTGCACAGGCGGCTATTAGTTCCTCCAGGGTAAACGCACTGGTCATTGGAGGTTCTGGATGTTGTGAAGCTTTTTAAACGCAAAGTCCAATTCTGGGACTAAGTCCTATGACGTGGACCTTCCTTCCCATGTGGCAGAGTTCAGAATTTTTCATTCTCTTTCTTCCATTTGTTCTTTCTTCACTGTGATCGAACAATGTGCAAACACTCCCCAACGTGGTAAATATTCACAGTACTGAAAACACTTTGCCAGCCTGACCTGGTGTAAAATAGACCTTTACACTTGCATGTACTAACATTTTTCATGTGTAATATTATTTAAGATGATGCCTGACTGAACTTTTTGAAAAACTAAATGACTTTAGAGATTTCATCCCATAAAGTACATAAAATGGAATAATCTTTCCAGGTAAGAGTAACAGATTTTATTAACTGGACCGGTGGTTCTCAGACTTAAGCGTGCATCAGCATCTCGTGGAGCGTTTGTAGAACACAGACTACTAGGCTCTGCCCCTCGCTTTATGATACAGTGGGTCTGAGGGGCTGCCCAAATTTGCCTTCCTGGCAAGTTCCCAGGTAGGGCCAGTGCTCCTGGCCTGGGATTGTGTTTCGAGGATCACTGACCTAGGAGTCCAGGAGCCGTGTTGGCAGCTCTCCGTTGAGAGTGACTCCACTGAGCTTCCACACTAATGCTGTGAGCACCACAGGTTTACGTGAACACTTTGGGCGCAGTTCGGGAGAGTCAGCGAAGAGTCGTTGACAGGAGTCAAGTTGTTTTCACTTTCCTCTTGTAATGAAAAGGGAGTTTGAGGGAAAAGGTTGCATAGCTTTCTTAGAAAAAGTTAATTGGCCAGCTAAATAATAGAATAATTAAATATGCCAGAATATAATTTATGTGTGATTTGGTTTGATTTTATCGTTTGTTCTTGATTAGTTCTAGGTAGAGAAAAGCTGACTCAGAACTCCAGCGACACTTGTGTGGAATTCACTGGGATGTTTTTGCTTTGTCCTGATTGGGACATTTTGGGAGTGAGTTTTACTTAAGGATAAGTAAATGAAGGTCTTTGCTTTTGGTGTAGTTTATTTACTGAGAACTTAGCGTTTGTCGTTTGCCAGGAGCTGTGCTCATGGTGCTGGCGGAAACGTGGGCTGTGACCTTGGCCTTCACTCCCTGTTCTGGAGCGTTCCTGTGTGTGTGTCTGCCTGTGCTCACCCCTCAGACGTGTGCTTCAGCCTCACAGCCGTGCCCCCAGCTCACAGAGTACACGATAGTGTTCTCTGTTTGTGTCATAGCTAGTTCACAGTCAGAATTACGGATCCTTGCACACATTTGAAAATAACCCTTAGCATCAGTTATTTTAGCTTTAAAAGCTAAGGTGACTTTCTGTTTGAGGGCGTCTGTGGTGGTAAGCAAGTGTAGTAATTTTATGATAGCCGTAATTTAACTTTAGGTTATAAGGAAATTTGTAGGATATTTTAGAAAGTTTTTTAAAAGTGTCAAATGGGAGAAAAGGTAAATGTATGTAAAAATCACTGTATTCCTTTATGTAAAGCCATGAAATTTGTTTTAAATTTTGGTTTATAAGCAGAGAAATACTGGCTTCAGAGTTTATTTTACTAATAAAAATTTTGTTTTTCCCTACTTTTAATATAGAAAAATACATAAAATACAGAATATATTTATGTATCTGATCTTTTTTTTTTTTTTTGAGGAAGATTAGCCCTGAGCTAACATCCACCACCAATCCTCCTCTTTTTTGCTGAGGAAGACTGGCCCTGAGCTAACGTCCATGCCCATCTTCCTCTCCTTTATACGAGGGATGCCTGCCACAGCATGGCTTGCCAAGCAGTGCCATATCCGCACCTGGGATCCGAACTGGCAAACCCTGGGCTGCGCCACCGGGCCAGCCCTATGTATCTGATCTTCACAGTGAGCTTCAAGTGTCTCTTTCTGACATGCTCACTGAGGGTGATGGTTTTACGTGGATCCTTGAGGTCCCCTGCCCGAGACTCACCTGACAGGGCGCTGTGGACTCACCTGCTGAATCAGAGGGTTGCATCGGCAGAGCCTCTCGGCTCCTATGTGAGCCAGGTTTTAAAAAGTGAAAGTAGACTGACACTTGGAGATTACGTGTGGTACTTTTAACGCAAACATTTTGCCCAGAAAGACACAGAGAAGCTGCCCTTTTATTCTACCTGGCGCTGAGTACAGTTAGACCTGGGACATGTCTGTTCAGAATTGGGTGGGCATCCCGGTCCGAGCGAGAGAAAGGCCCCTTCTCCCTTAGGGACGGTTCCAGGGACCCCCTCCAGAAGTAACAGAGGCCTTTGAGGGGTGGCTTAGCTGTGTTTCCTCCTCCTGGTTGACCAATGTGTTGATGGTTTGTCCTTGCATGTGCACTGTCCGGGTTGCAGCATGAAGCGTGCCTGTTCTCTGAATGTCCTTAACGTGGGTGGCAAGGCAGCTGAAGACCATTTCCAAGTAAGGAGCTCTGCCCTGCTTAACGTCCTTGACCACCTTGACCAGGCTAGCCGGGCTGGCCGCACACCATGCTCGGCACCACTGCTGTTTCAGTAGTCTTTTGGTGAACATGGACATATTTCTGATTCTTAGACGAATAGGCACCCTGATATTTTCATATTCTGCATTAACTCGATTATGTGAATTATAGGAATGTTCACATTGTGGACATGCTCAGTATATTAATTAATTATCTTTAAAAATAGTTTAATTGACCTAATTAAAAATTAAATAATTCTGATAAAGTAATAGGAAAACTTGGCCACTTAATTTATATTAAATTAATAAATGTATTAACGTGTATGATTTTAGTCTCTAATAAGTTTATAAGTAATTCATTGTTTAGTTAAGCTGTTCAGTGTTTTAAAACTATTCAAAACGTTACTAACATAAGTGACACACTGTCACTTTGATACTAAGATGTTTAGCACTTTGTCAGCTGTCCGAGTCAGGAACATGTTACTTTTGCATTCAAAACTGTGGGCATCCTATTCTCTATCAAAAATGGCCTTTTTATTTGCCATTTCTTTTCCATGTCTGGTATAACTGTCAGTGCGGCCAGGCTCCTGGACCCCAGCACCTGGCCTTGTTTCTCAAGTGTGCCCAGCAGACCAGGGAGCTTGAACTTAGGTGGAGAGAAACCTGTGACTTAGCAGTCACTGCTGCTCCGCCGGTGTCCAGACTTCCTCACTTCCTGCTCACTGCACCTGTTGAGTCAGTGGCTGGTGCAGTGACCCAGTCCAAGTGAGAAAGTGTTTGATGTACACTGACAGTAACGGGCCTGGCAGGGATGCTGACCTCACCCGTAGCACCCTGGGAGCTGACTGTTCCCTGGGTGCTTGTCACCAGGCCTCTAGTTAGAAGCTACAAGATGCTGGCAGGATGTTGGTTAGTTTGCTTTAAGCCCTCCTGGTTATGAGAGTAAAAGCAGGGACTTTTGTTTTAAAAGGCCTGAGCTGACAGTTCTCTCACTCCTGGTTCTTGGTGTTTGCACCTGCATGTGTGAGCATCAGGACTCTGGTGCATTGACTGAGAGTCGTGCGGCTGTTACTGGTAGAGCTAAGACCACGTGAAGCTGGGGTCATTTGAAGTACTGGTTAAGTATAATTTTTCCGTTTATTTTTTCATGCAGGAACGAAATAATTGTCTGGCAGACTCGAGAGCTCTGAGTGCCAGCCACACTGACCTGGCCCACTGAGGGTCAAGGCAGAGCTAGATAAAATCCCCGAGACTAACGAAGCCCTGAGACCCTCAAAGCTTTGCCAAGCCCCTCCTCACTCCACACGGAAGGCCCCCCACCGGGGTCGCTTCCTTTTCTAGATAGTGACCTCCACCGACCCCTGGAGGTTGCCCCGAATTCCGTTCAGCAGTCTGCAGTCCTAGTGACCGAGAGCTGCCGAAGCGTGAACGTGAGACCTGGCCCGGCGCGGCGGCCTGGGGAGGCAGACTTGGCACCAGCAGCCGGCTTCAGCATGTTCAGAATCGGCACTGCTCATGGACACTTGAACTTATCTGCCACAACACCAAAATCTGTTTTAAATTTTAATAGTGTATTAAGGCTGTAAATTAAGAGTCTGGAACCTTAACCTACATCCTTTTAGAATAAGCATCTAATGATCCGTGGCAGTAATGCCTAGAATTTAGAGGAAAGTGTCTGATGAGAAATGGGAGAAATGAGTAACTTGCCGGGAGGCCTGCTTCCCTCTGGGGCTCTGGTTCTCGAGTCCCAGTGCCTGTGGTGTGGGACCCCTGCCTCCCGTTCTGCTGCACACGCCTGGGCTCCCACGCCCACCCCTCTTCCTCTCTTCGGGCCCCTGTACACTAAGCTTCTCTTTGTACGGTTAAGTAACACAGAGTAGACTTTGACAGGAACATTTTCAAATCAACCCTAAGGCATTATTCCTTAAGGGGAATCTGTAAGAGTAACCGGTAGGGTCAGGAAATACTAAGCAAATGACAAGGTGTCGGTAACTGCAGATGACAACAGCTGTGCAGAGGGGCAGGTGAGCCGGAATATGAAGACTTGGCCTTTAGATTCAAAGAAGATTGGAAACACTGAGCATTCTCGTGAACTGCTGTCAGGTTTTGATTTTAATTTAGTTTAATGTAATGACATAGGTGGTGTCACAGCAAAGCACTTGTTTTTGTTTGCTCCCAGCCACCTTTTCCTCGTGAATGCACTGGGCTGGGGGACCTGCGCACTGAGGGCTCACTGGGAGCGTCTCCGTCAGGCAGGCATGTGTCCTCAGGCCAGCATGGCTTCAGGGCTGAGGGCTGGAGGTAGCAGCACCGGGGTTTTGGGTACAGCGAGGCTAGGCCGTGCACTTTCTTTAAAGGTTTTCTGTCATTTGATAAGAAATTACCTCATGGCATAGATTGCTTGTGTTTGAGGCAGTGTGCTGGTCTCCTCCCAGGGACAGGGGCTCTCTAGTGTGTGTGGGTCCTGCATTGAAGGTGCCGGCGGGGCTGACACGGTCTCCTTTGGCTGTGCTCCTTTCCTGGGCTCCTGACTCTGTTTAGGTTTTGCAGTTTCTGATGGATCAGGAACTTATTTTCTAAATGCTATCTAGAAGTGTTCAAAAAACCCGATGTGTTGTGAGACACCACCAAAAAAGAAAGAAGAGAGCAAAGCCGTGTCCTTTTGTGGACACTGGCTCTTTGAAGTTCACACTTTGGGTGCCATGGGGCAACACGTGGTGTTGCCTGGATGCAGTTTGCTGTGTCTGTGCCACATTATCGCCAGGGGACAGGGACCAAGGCACTGTCCCTCTCCTCCCTTGCACTCCAGGTAAAGTTTTCTTCTCCCCAGCCACACGCCGGCACGTTGGAAACCCACTCAGTTTCCCTTAGTGGATAGTTCTCTCTGGAAAAAGAAGGGGCGTTTAGAAAGAATCAACATGGAGCTGAAAATAGAATCTAAAGTTCCTGATTGGTGGAAATGGCCCATCTTTGCAGAAGCTTCTGTTGCACTTGTGCAGGCTTCGAGCCTGCCAGCCCCAGCCCCCCTGGGGGCCGTGGTCGCCTTTGCAGGGCTGTGTGGAAGCAGTGATGGGGTAAGAGAATCCACCGGGCCTCCAGGAAGCCAGGTGCTAGAACCTTCCTGTTGCAGAGGGGATGCTACTCAGGGATCTGCAATTTCTGACTTTCGAACTTGGATCAAAACAGAAAGGAGGCAGGTTGTAACCTCCTCCAAGCCTGGTTGTCTGAATTTTAACCTTCCTGGAGAGAAGAGCAGTGGGTCTGCCGTCCCTCCTCCTCAATATTTTCCTTTCCTGGGGAGCGGACCTTAGGGGAGCCAGCACCCATTTCTACAGTTTCTATCAAGTAGCGTGCTCCTGGCCAGAGGACAGACAGGAAGTGGACGAGAGCCGACAGGTATCTGCAGGGCCCGCCTCTGCACGTGGTTGAACAGGGGGCCTGTCTGAGGGCAGAGGGTGTGGGAGAGCCGGGGCCTGCAGCACTGGGTCTTTGTGTTCACAACGCTGGGGGATCCAGAGAGTTATTTTCTGTAATTTAAAAAAAACCCTATCATTTGTTTGGTCAGAAAGCTGCTAGAAATATCATGTAATTAGAAATTCAGTGTTTATAGTAAGATTATATAAATATTGCTAAGGATATGTAGTTTATAATTTATGAAACATCTTTCACTGTCAACTTTAGAGAATGTTCTTGGAAGGCATGTTGTGTGCATGAGGCTAACCTCTGATAAGTGTATGTTTGCCCTTATTTTTGAGCACTGTACTCTACAATTGTCAGATTTCTGAACTCTAGGAGGGCCCGTGATAGCCCCGACCAAAGGTGTGCCCACGTCAGTTGAGCAAGTCTTGGCAGGGCAGACAGCGTTGCCGACATCCTCGGGGAGGTGCCTCTGGGCAGGTCCATACACACCCACGTCCTCTGCTGTGAATTAGTTCCCCAACACTATGGGGAATCAGAGTGGTTTATACCATGGTGTGGAACTCACCCTGGGGGATCATGGGTCTGTGTGGACTGTCTGACGAGCCCAGAGAGCATGTCATGGAGGGGAGTGTGCACCTAGAAGCCCCAGGACGGCAGGCTGCTGTTGGGTGCTCCTCAGGGAGCTGGGCCTCCACACCCATCACTGCCCCTGCGCCGCACACCCGGGGGAATTGTGGGTGTTCTGAGACACCAAGAGGAAGCCTTCCTGCAAACGTGTCCTCGGCCTTGGGGGCAGCCCAGCGGGCATGTGGGCTGCCCAGGGCTGAGTGCTGGTGCTGGGCTCCACTTGCCGGAGTGTGGGTCGTTCTTTAAGTGTATGTTCTGTCCTGGAACTGTTGTTTTCCTTTCTCATTGTCAGTGTGAGTTGCCTAGGAAATTATGTGAAATGTTTATGTTACAAAAATAAAGTGTTTTATTTCCTGTTGTCAAGTCCCTGCACATTTTGCAGAAAGGCTCTTTTGTAAAACTCCAACCCTAAAAGATCTTTTTCCTGTTTTACACCAGCCATTCTTAACCGTAAGGGGTCAGACTACTTTGAAAATATGATGAAAGTTATAAATGGGCCATTCTGCCCTAGAAAACTGTACCAATGGAAAGTCTGCCCAGTTCCAGGGGTTTATGATCCCACCCGCAGTGCTGGCCTGGGCAGTCCCCGCTGTCCTGGCACCAGCCCTGGGGTCATAGTGTCTGGCTCATGGAACTGTGGAGGATGGCCAAGTCACTCAGCTGTTCTGTGTCTCAGTTTCCTTGAGAGTGAGGGTAGTAACAGTTCCTGTGTCCAAGGGCTATGAAGAGGACATACATCAACTTGGATGAGTTACTTTAGGACAGTGTCTGGCAGAGAGCAGGTCGCTAGTGAAAGGGTCCGGGGCTACAACAGCAGTCACTTAGCACGTTTATTTCTCCAAGATCAACTCTGTGCCAGGCAGCATGGTGAGGCACTGGGGGGTGGGGATGATGAGGATGAAGACGGGCACAGCTCTGCCTGTGCCAAGGCCAAGGCCATGTCCTCTGGACGGGCAATCATGTCCCTCATGTCTTGTGTCTCCACCAGATGGTCAGATTCTGGAGTTCGTAGCAAGATGGAGCAGGACCCTAGCTGACAGGAGATCCCACTTTCTAGCTGGAAGTAAGGCCCCCAGCCATGGTGTGGGAGCTGGGTCTGTGCAGCAGGTCCTGCCAGGCCAGGGCTGATGTCCTGACCACTGAGGCCAGGCTTGGGGAGGCAGCAAGAACATGGTGGGATGTGTTTTTTTTAAAACAAAACAAAACTCTCGTTTGCCCAGAACTGGTTTTCCTAGCAGATGGGCCAAGTCAGTGCCCATAGTTGTGTCTTGCTCCTTTGTCCAGCTCGGGCTGGTGGCAGAGGCAACACAAAAGTAAAATAAAGCCCCATCCCACTCCCAGACACCTCTCCTGGACCCCATAGCCTACAGTCAGCTTGGTGTCTGTTTTCTGCACCCTGTTCTAAATTGGAGTTTTGGGAGTGGGGAGTGTGTTGGGGGCTGGGAGCCAACATCCCAACAGGGGGTGAGGGCCAGTGGGGAGCTCATCTGACTGCGGCCTGATGCGGCTGGAGCAGTGGGGGAAGGGGACGCAGCCGGCGGGAAGGAGGGCAGGAGCCGGCAGGGGAGCAGAGTGGAGACCTCACTGGGAGGGGCCAGGGAAGACTGTTGGCCTCCATCCCGGGTGGGAGCTGACGTGGACACAGAAGACAGAGAAAGCTGCTCCTTGTGAGGCTGAGGTTTCCAGGAGCTCATTGTAGAGACACCCGGGGAGCTGCCAGCACCTGCAAGGGCCAGTGCGGCAGTGGAGGACACGTGCTCATGGCCAAGAGCTGGGTGTGTCCCAAAACCCAGGGAGAGGAAGGCACAGCCCTGGGTGGGGGCGGGGGGGGGGGGGCGCGGGGGGCGGTATCCATGCTCACTGTCTCTTTGGTTGAGAAAGTGCGACAGACACCTCCGAGGGGACTCTAACCCAGTGATGGGTGTGCTGAGTCAAAGATGGTGGTCCCCTGTATCCGTGGACTTTGGAAGGCTCTGCCGGGATCTGGTTAGTGTTCTGCAGTTGCTGGGTCAGCAGCCTCGGTCTCGGGCGTCCCTCGCACGCCCTCAGCGTTGACTGTATAGGAGCAGGACGAGGGGGGCAGGTGAGGGGCGAAGATCACCCTGAGAGTGCGAGCAGGGTGGCTGGGCGGGGTGAGGACGGCCTCCGTGGGGTGGTGCCGATCGGCCATCAGCCTCATTAAGAGCTGGTTGGACCAGGTTATTCCAAGGGCTGGAGAAGTCCGCTCGTCCCAGAGCCTGAGACAGAAAACAGGCACAGCCTTACTTACAAAACCAGTGGCAGGACACGCTGCCTGTGCCACCCTCCTACTCACCGGCAGGACTTGCTCACCCCGGTGGCCCTGGTGCCTCGCCCCGTTCCTCCACAGCCTCCGTCACCTGAAACATCCAGATCAGTCAGGGTCAGCTGCAGCAAGGACCCACTGCCACCTGCCTCCAACTCGACGGGCTCTGCCCTCCCCAAGGCTCTTCCCTAAAATATGGGCTCACTGACCACACCCACGTCTGGGGTGGGGCGGGGAGGGCTGGCCCACCTGGTTGATGCACAGCACTGGGCTCTGGAAGGTGCAGCTCAGCTGGCGCAGTGCAGCCCCCAGGGCCTGTAGACACCTGGCCCTGGGGGCCGAAGCTGGGCCGTCAAATTCACAGCGGAATGGGGCTGCCACAGAGTCGATGACCACCAGGCGCGCCATCCCCCGAGACAGCAGCACAGGCAACTTCTTACTCACACACTCCAGCAGGGTGTCCTGGAAGCCAAGGGGAGGTGGCTGTCACCATCACGCCACCTGTATCTCCCCTCTGCCCAGTGCTGAGGGACGCTCCCCCCAACCCCATGTCCTGCCCATCTTACTTACCAAGTCGTCCTGTTGGGTCTGACCCCCAACCCCTCAGGGCCATCACAGTGAGCCCCTCTCCTTCAGTGACCCCACATTGGGTGCCGACCACCTGGACCCAGCCGCAGTGCCAAGGCTGACTTGTTACCACCACGGGAACCAGGCTACCCTAGTCAGGAGGGTCTGGGGGCAGCCCTGAGCCCTGCCAACCCCACCCAGAGGAGGGACACAGTGGGGTGAGGGGGGCTCCAAGTCTTTCCTGCACCCAGCTTTGCCCTGAATGTGAAGACCCCTGGGCCAGGGTGGGGGCTGCAGATGCAGGGGCCCTCTCGGCCAGCCCTGCCCATCCTCCAAGGCCTTAGCCCTATACTCAGCAGCACTGGCCTGGCCAGGAGGTGGAAATGGCCAGGGTCCTCAGGGTGGGGCAGGGTGTCCTCAGGCCCTGGTGCCGGGTAGCCAAACATGGGCCGTCCCATCCAGAACTCTGTAAGAGCTGTTCAGTGTCTGGTTTGTCACCCTGGAATGAAACTCAGTTCTGTGCTTAAATCTCCAGGGTGTCTCCAGTAGAGCCTCTTTTTGTGGAAAATGACGGCAGCAGTAGCGGCCTAGAAGATGCTAACATGAACGTGAGTTCCACACCCCTTTCTGTCACCAGAGGCAGCGCTGGGGCACCTGGGGATCAGGCAGGTGATGGCTGTGCCTGCTTGCTGCAGGGCCAGGATTCTGCAGTGCCTAGTTTCGAGACCCTGTCCCCCAGGAGCTGGAAGCGGGGACTGGGGCTCCGAGGCCCCACTTGTGCAGAAGCCACAGGCCCAGGCCCGCACCGTTGGCCTCTCGCCCTGCAGTACCCCTACGCCCCTAGGCTCTAGGCAGACACCAGGCGACAGCGTGGAGGCCGCCTCCCCCTAGAGCTGCTCCAGAACAAAACTTAGAAACGCCACCACCACCACCGAGTCTTGGTGATCTGGCCCTGACCGACTGCCTTCTCTTGCAGTGAAGCTGTACCTGGCCCTGGAAGACCCAGGACAATGCTGCTTGTGTGTGGCAAGAGCCGGCCCTGTGACAGCCAGGGGACAGCTGCTGAGGCTGGAGGGCCCTGGAGCTGGGAGCCGGCAGTACTAACCTCGTCTTCCCTGGGCCCACCACTGTGGAGCCCACTGTCGTACTAACAACCCCACTGCTGGTCAGGATGCGTCGCTCAGCAATGGCAGCGCTCAGCCCCTGAAGGATGGCAGGGCAGATGCAGAACCCCTCCCGGCCACCGCTCCACGGAGACCACGGGGCTGTCTGCCTCCTGAACCTGCACTGAAAGACCTCCGGCTGCCCGGGCCTGGTGTGCTGTTGCTCATTGTGTTATTTCTCTGCGCTGTGTGATAATGTATTTTATTGTAAATTTTTAAAAAATTAAAACATTTATAAGCCTTATCCTTGACTTGAAATTCTTTCCATAACAATTCTTAAATGGGAGAAAGGCCCACCCAGGAGCTAAGGCTCGGCCCAGCTGCAGCCGACATGAGGGGCTCTCCCGGGACCAGGCCGCAGGGAGAAGCCGCAGCCCCGTGCGAGGCCTCGTCAGTTCTTTCTGGTGTACTGGTTTATGCTGACTCACCACATCTCCTTTGAATCCTTTCCATTCCTCACTGATTCCTCCACCAAATGATGATCTAAGTTGACAGGCTGACCAGGCCACACCCCGCTGACCCGCCCTCCTGCCCCCTCCCTGAGGTTTATCTGTCCACAGGGAGGGAGCCTGTGACTCAGTGATGGTTCCAGAGGTGGTGTTGCCCCAGTGGCACAGCCAGGTGGTGGTCACCGATCTGAGAGGGCTGGGTGCCTGCTAGGCCCTGGCCAGGTTTGGGGGGGCCCCTGTGCTCTGACAAGGGGGCTTTCCCCTCCATCAGAGGCAGAAGTAAAAACCTAATACAGCCTCCTCTCACTGGGACAGCCAGCCTGGACAGCAGGCCCTGTCCTCTGGGCAGCAGTCACCTCAGGGTGGCCAGGTGAGCAGGAGGCGCTCACCCCAGGTGCAGCCTTTTCAAGGGGACTGAGGGGCCCCCCGTCCCCACTCTTTCAGGTAAGGACTCGTGCTGTCTATGTGAACGGGGCACACTCCAGAAGGCACCACGCTGCCAAATGACAGGGTGTCGTGTGTGCGGCCCACCTGCCGGCCCACCTTGCCGACTGCCCTGCAGAGCTGGGCTGGAGAGACAGGCGGGACACTCACCACGTCAGCCGCGTGCTCAATGAAGATCTGGTTGCCAAATCTTATCTTCCTGACCACCTCTTCCGGGACCTCCCTCCGCAGGTGCTGCTGCTGCGACATGAGCTGCTGCAGGCGCTTGCTCGGGAAGACGTCCTCGGTGCACACGTAGACAGCCCCTGGGAGCAGAGTGCCGCAGGTCCGACAGGAAAGGGGCCTGTGGCCACCACACAACCCCAGGCAAATGCCTCCCCTCATTTTGTTTTTGTTTCTTTTTTTGGTGAGGAAGATTGTTGCTGAGCTAACACCTGTGCCGATCTTTGTTTATTTTATGTGGGCTGCCTCCACAGCGTGGCTCGATGAGTGGTGCTAGGTCCGCGCCAGGGATCTGAACTTGCGAACCCTGGGCCACTGAAGTGGAGTACACAAACTCAACCACTACACCACTTGGCTGGCCCCTCCCCTCATTTTTAATACTGCCCCTTGCAGGTTCTTCCCCTCTGACCATAGGAGGGCGGCAGGCCAGTGCTGGTCTTCCACGGCAGCCATCTCACCTACAGCACGTCACCCTGTGGCTCTGTTGCCCACACTGTCACAAGTGGAAGTACCAGGGCCAACAGGCTTTTGGAAGTGCCCCTTCCCGCAGACACAGGGAGATGCCCCTTAAAGGCTCCACTGAGCAGATGTTCCTCGATTCCACTGTCAAGGCTGCTGCGTTCCTTGGCTGTGTGCGGGTAACTGTGTCTTTGCTGTGATTGGAAAAGCCAGTAAACATGTAACAGGTGACGTGTCACCAAGACCCTGAACAACCTGGGCCAAATACTGGCTGGGGCCTGGACACTCATATCAGAGAATGTACCCCGAGTCCTGCAGCTAAAAAAACCAGGGGCCACCTGAAAGGGACCCTAACGTTAGGGCAGCTGATTTTCAACAAAGGTCCCAAGACAGTTGAACGGGGAAAGAACGGTGCTGGGACAACTGGACATCGCACGCAAAAGAGTGAAGTTAGATCCTTACCTCACACTAGATGCAAAAACTGAACCACACTGGTCACGTGTGAGAGCCAACATTCTAAACTTGAGGAAGAAAATACGGGGTGGGGGGGCGGTAAATAAATCTCCATGACCTTGGGGTTAGGCGGCGGATTCTTAGCACACAAAAAACACTCAATGAGGAACAAACAGACAAACTAGACTGCATCCAAATGAAAAATTTTTGTGCTTCAAAGGACATCAAGAAAATGAAGACCAACCCACAGAAAGAGAGAAAATACTGCAAATCATCTATCTGATAGTCTAGTATCCAGATCATATAGACTCTTACAACTCAACCACAAGAAGACAACCGAAATTAAAAAACAGGCAAAAGATCTGAATAGACACTTCTCCAAAGAAGATATGCAAATGACCAATAAGCACGTGAAAAGATGCTCACCGTCATTAGTCTCACCGTCATTAGTCACGAGGGAAACGCAAATCAAAGCCACAAATGGGGGCCTGCCCCGTGCATGGTGTAGTGGTTGAGTTCACATACTCTGCTTCGGTGGCCTGGGTTTGCGGTTCGAATCCTGGGCGTGGACCTATACCACTCATCGCCGATGCTGTGGTGCTGACCCACAAACAAAATAGAGGAATACCAGCACAGATGTTAGCTCGGCTAATTTTCCTCAAGCAAAAAAAGAGGAAGATTGGCAACAGATGTTCGCTCAGTGTTAATCTTCTTCAGCAAAAAAAGAACAAAACAACCAGACTCCCACAACGAGATCCCATGTCACACTCACGAGGATGGCAAGAATAAAAAACACAGGCAAGGGTTGGCAAGGACACAGAGAAACGAACGCTCGTACGTTGTTGGTGGGAATAAAATGATGCCGCTACTGTTTCAAAACAGTGTGGCAGTTCCTCAAAAAGTCGAGGATGGAGTTACTGTGTAAGCCAGCAATCCCGGGAACTCCTGGGATCTACCCAAGAGAAACGAGAACGTGTGTCCCCCCAAGGCCATGGGCACTAAAGTTCACGGCAGCGATAGTCATAAAGCCAAAAGGTGGAAACAACCCGTGTCCATCAACAGACAAGGGGTCAACACTTGTGGTCGGTAGGCCCAACGGGATACCATTCAGCGATAAAAAGGCGTGAAGTGCTGACACGTGTTCCAGCATGGATGACCTTGAGAATATCATGCTGAGTGAAGAGAGACATTCGAGGCCATGTTTGCATGATGACATTTACGTGAAATGTCCAGAACAGGCAAATCCATGGAGACAGAGCGCAGATGGGTGGCTGCCGGGGGCTGGGGAGGGAGTGGGGGAGACTGCTAATGGGTTCGCGACTTCTTTTTGGGTGATGAAACGTTCTGGAATTAGATAGTGGTGATGGGTGCACAACTTTGTGACTACACTAAAAACCATTAAATTGTACATTTTAAGAGTGAATTTTATGGTATATGAATTACATCTCAATTAAAAAAAAAAAAGAAGGCCTGTGATCTGGCTGCATGCTGGCTGTGCTCCGCCAGGACCCCCAGGGCCCGCCACTGACCACACTCCTGGCCCTGCGCTGTTCATGGCACGAGGAGAGCCAGAGCACCCACGCCCACACAAGCACCCTACGTGTGGGTGGGTGTGTAACTGTTCATCTTGATCTAATTTTGTTTCGACAGAATTTCAAACTTAGATTCCGGACAGGACCAGAACCGCCACGTCTGATTCGGTGTCACTCGTAAGCTCCTGACCACTGGCATCTTTTTAACTTTCCTCAGCACATTCCAGATCATTCCTGGGGGAAGTGCCTGCAGAGTCCCCTTGACGGGGCTGAGCCCCTTGTCAGAAGGCCCATGTTGTCCTTGAAGCAGCTGGGAGTGACCACGCTTTCCACGTTCTGGAGAAGCGTGTTCTGGGCAGAAGGTTCAGAACCACTGGCCTCTGCCCCGCCATGCCCTGCAGCCTGCCTCCCCTCGTGGGTTTGCTGGGAGAGGCGTACGGGGTGCTCTCTGCCGCCCCCGCCCAGAGGGGCTGCATCGCCGCAGCGGCTTCGTGAAGCTGGCAGGAAGGTGGCCTCGGCAGATGGCAGCAGGCCAAGGAGAGTTTTCTTAAGTGCAGGATATAAAGCAACTCCAGAGCCTCTTTGCCATTCTTTTCAAAATTAGGGCTTTTAGATCTGATTTAGGGAAAAGAACTCATTTTCTCAGGAAAATGTGCATATGGGACCCAACATTTAATGTGCTCATCTCCCTCCCACCCCTCCCCACCAGGCCACTGCAGGACACGCCTCTTTATTTTCCTTCTGCCACTGGGATGGCCACCTCTGCGTCCCTCTTCTTTCCCAAGGGGTGCATCTCTGGAAACAGGCACGGTCAGCCTGATGCTGACCTCCGCGCATGCCAGCCATGGCCCGTCTCACTGGCTTCTCCCTGGATCTGACAGATTTCCCCAGAACCTCACTGGCTACACAGGAGCCCCGCCCCCCGAGCCTCCTGGCCCCCCGCTCCGAGTTCTCCATGTCCTTGCCCACGTCTGGCGCAGGTGGAGGCTCCATGGAGGAGGCATGGGCAGCTGGGAGTATGGGCCTCGGACCCCCAGCGGAGTCCCAGTCCCCTGCAGGGGTGGTCACGAGGAATCCATGCAAGGTGATGCAACTGTCACCAAGAGACCCTGGGTCACATGGCAGTGGTGGAGGAGGGGTGAGACCCTCCAGACTAGAGTGGACGAGGTAGCCTTCCCCACATGGCAGGGCCACATCAGGCTGGGACTGAGGGCGGAGTGAGCGCAGTCAGGCTGCCACACTGGGCCTGTTGTGTCCTGGCACGAGGGAGACAGGCTCTGCTGTGGGACGTCCTCAGGGGTCCACTGCTGGGAGGGGAAGGGAGAAGGGACAGGGCCCCAAGCAGCTCTGAGGACCTGACCCTGCTGTGCTGTGACCTTCCTCCCACTGAGTCAGAAAGCACCTACTGTGTGCCAGGCACACACAGGGTACAGATGCGGACCTGGGCCTGGACCCAGTGTGAACACCGGCACCAACAGGTAACTGCTCATGTGACATTCCAAGAGAGAAAGGGATCCCCAGGGACCCTGCTGGGCCAGAACATCACGGTCCTCGTAGAGCAAAGGTGACCAGGCTCAGGAGAGATTCGGGATCAAGACTCGGCTGCCCTGTACTCTGCCTGCTGTCCCCACGCTTGGCACCCGGCCCATCTCGGGCACACCCCCCTCCCAACTGGGCTCCCTGAGAAGGCAAATGGGGCAGCAGCTCTGCGTGCGCCGCAGCCAAGAGCAGGTCTGCCCGAAGCCTGGCGTCGAGGAGTGCCGGGGAGCCAGGTGGCTCCCATCTCACTTCTGAGCAGATTAGTCTCGCTTCACGGCAGCTCTTCTGTGGGGTAAACTGAGGACTCCCACTTTCGAGGCCAAGTCCATCCACCCAAGCACCAGGCGAGCCTCGGACGGTGCTGCAGAGGGCGCCGGGCACGCCCCAGGTCCTCCTGGGCCACACCTTCACCCAGAGACGCAGGGACAGGAGGTGGCGCAAATACCTGCCTCTGGCATGAGCGACCCCCACACTCGGTAGGAGACCCCAGCACTAAACCCACAAGGCCAGCGTGCTCGGGAGCCCACAGGGCTCAAAGGACATGCGGTGATTCCAAACAAAGCTTCCACGGGGGTCCCAGCCACAACAGGGACGTGCTGAGGTTCAGCAACAGATGACACGAGATCAGGTCTGGCAACAGGGTGAAGAGGCGGCCTGGCCTCAGGAGGCACGCTCCAGAGCTAGCTCCAGCGCCGTCCCCAACCCACCACGTAGCAGAGAAGCGAGCAGGCAAGCCAAAGGGGACGCCAGCCGACAAGTGCTGCCATTCTGTTCACGTGCGATTCCAAGCAATGAAGGAACCGCACCTTGGTCCTGCCGAAGTCTCATAAAAACCAAAGAGCCACCAAAAAACCTCATATTCACGGTAGTTACCTCACAGTTAATAAAAACGACTAGAATTTTTAACACTCAAAAGACGAGTCCCTCTAACGCTGGGCACAGCCTGTGCGCATTTCTCAGACACGCAGACAATGCGGAGGGCTCGGCTCCGCCCCTCGCACATGGCCCGGCCAGCCTCCGTGTCCTCGAGCTTCATCCTCCTCGCTCCTTCCCAAAAAGGAGGAGAGCTAAATATTGTCTGTCCTGTGATTCTGGCTCTCTGGGCCAAATGGCTTGCAGGCTGGTGGTGTGACGCGTGCACATATGAGGGTATGGGAACCCGCGGGCCTGACCCACAGCACCGAGGGGTCTTTGTGTTCAACCCGTGACCGCCTCCAGGGGCCCACGCAGGCATGGGCCGGTTAGCAGGTGTGGCTCCCCCTGAGGGCAGGCTGCACGTGCCCGCCGACCCCTCGGGCTGCCCGCTTCCCTCTTCTGGAGGAGGAACCACAAAGCGGATGTGCAGAGAGATGGGAAGCGTGGAAGACAGTCCTCAGACCCAACCTCAATGGAAAGTGGCCCGAGAACAGGGCCAGGACCCCCCGCCCCGCACCAAAGCGAATGGCCACTCACCGGCCTCCAGGCCCCCGTGCTGCCGCGGGAACTGCACGGCCAGGCAGAGCTGCAGTGCCAGCTGGGTCTTCCCGGCGGAGCTGCGGCCAGCCAGCTCGGTGATGCCATCCAGGGGCAGGCCACCCCGGAGGAGCCTGTCCAGCACCGGGCAGCCCAGGCTCAGGCGCTGGTGCTGCGCAGGGAACTTCTCCTTCTGCTGGTGCAGGTGGAGCGCTGAGTGGGAAGGGGGACGGGCGTCAGGCTGGGCTCTCCCACCCACACCCTGCTGGTGGGCCTGTTGGGCGCTGTGTGGCCGGTGGACAGGTGAGTGCTGTCACACGGTGGGCAGGGTGCCGGAGGGCAAGGGGGTGACCGTGGAGAACCGATGCACGGAGCAAGGGCCCCCATGGCCCTGCAGCCCTCCCCCCACCCACCCAGTGTGTCCCAATCCCGAGGCTGTGACCATGCCCCAGGGTCACTCCTCAATGGAGTCTGTGCACACGGCCCCACGGTTGGAGGCGGGAGCGGTGATGAGGAGGAAGGCTCCAGAGAGAGCCCGGGGCACTGGACAGGGCAGACGCTGCCCTTGCCCACCTGTGAGGACGCTGCTCCCCTGCAGGTGCACGGCAGACGCTACCCCTGCAACGTGTGCCCCTGCCCACCTGTGAGGACGCTGCTCCCCTGCAGGTGCATGGCAGACGCTACCCCTGCAACGTGTGCCCCTGCCCACCTGTGAGGACGCTGCTCCCCTGCAGGTGCACGGCAGACACTACCCCTGCAACGTGTGCCCCTACCCACCTGTGAGGACGCTGCTCCCCTGCAGGTGCATGGCAGACGCTACCCCTGCAACGTGTGCCCCTGCCCACCTGTGAGGACGCTGCTCCCCTGCAGGTGCACGGCAGACACTACCCCTGCAATGTGTGCCCCTGCCCACCTGTGAGGACGCTGCTCCCCTGCAGGTGCATGGCAGACGCTACCCCTGCAACGTGTGCCCCTGCCCACCTGTGAGGACGCTGCTCCCCTGCAGGTGCGTGGCAGCTGCTCTCAGCAGGTGTTGCACGTCAGGGCCAGAGAGGCTGGTCAGTCTCTGCAAGTCTGGTCCAGAAAAATGCAAAACCTCCTTTACTGATTTCAGTTTGGCTGAAATAATACAAATAAATTACAGGACAAGGTCAGACTATAGTAACGCAAGGCAACAGAGCAGGGCCAGCAGGTGTTTCTAGGAGCCTTGTCTTCCAGTTCCAGGGACCTGCTGGGCAGGGGCCAGACCCACCCCTCCCTGAAGCTGTGGGAACCCCACCTCTGAGCTGCAGCAGCAGAGGCCAGACGTGCAGAGGGGCATCTCCCAGGTGCTGAGAACAACGGGTGCCATCCAGTTCACACCCCGGAAACAGCTCTCAAGAAAGGCCTGCTTGTGGGGCCGGCCCAGTGGCCTAGTGGTTAAGTTCACACACACTGCTTCAGCAGTCCAGGATCCGCGGGTTCGGATCCTGGGTGCAGACACTATGCACCGTTCATCAAGCCACGCTGTGGCAGGTGTCCCACATATAAAGCAGAGGAAGATGGGCACGGAGATGAGCTCAGGGCCAATCTTCCTCAGCAAAAAGAGGAGGATTGGCAGCAGAGGTTAGCTCAGGGCCAATCTTCCTCAAAGAAAAGAAGAGAAAGGCCTGCACGAGATGCAAGGCTAGTGGTTGAGCCCAGGGTGGGGGGAACTGCGCACGAGGTGGGGTGCAGGGGGTGCAGAAGGAAAGCCGAGCTGGGATCCAATCAAATGTCCCGTGCAGCAGACAGTCACGATGACATGGTAGCGGGAGAGCAGGATGGCCAGTGGGGTGAACAGAGCAAAGAACACATGAGAGTTAGGCCAGCGGGCAGCAGCTGGGTGGAGAGGACTACAGAGTTAACATGCAGAAAGATCTGGCATTTGGGGAGAAGAGTGAATAAATTAATTTTAGGCTTGGGTAAGTGCACTACTTTCAGACTAGTAGAAAGAAAAAATACGCTAAAAATATATCCAACCAATCCAGAAGAAGGCAAAAAAGAGAAAACACCACCACAAAAACGAAAGAGGACAAACAGCTCAGCACAAGAGGGGCAAGTTAAACCCAAATTTATCAGGAATCACTTAGATACACATGCACCGAATGCTCCAGTTACAAGACAAAGATGGTCAGACTGGATGAAAGGAAAGCAGACAAGACACCGACGTGCTCCTGGAAAAACCAACACCCGAGGACGGAGGAGCGGGACGCCACCAGGCTGCTGCGCCAGCCCCCGCGTGTACTCAGGGTCCACATTACATGATCAACGAGCGTCCTAATGTGGAAGCATCCCTAATGGACAGCCCGGGAGCTGGCGGAGATGAACGGGGAGCCCCGGGAGGCAGCCATGCAGCAGGCCTGGGGAGCGGCCTGGCAGGGGGCGTCGGGAGAGAGAATGGGGGAGCTGTGCAGCCCTTCTGCGTGTAGAACGAGCCGATGGTGCCTGACAGATCTTCTAGGGGATATGGGAAAAGTCAGCAAGAAGCACACAGAAAACGCAGCCTGTGAAAAGGAGGCAACTACTAACTTTGGGGGAAAAAAACAAAGATGGCACAAGAAAGGAAACAGTCATAACCCCCTGGTTCAGCGATGGACATTATGTCCCCAGTCACAACCCTAACGGCTGACACGACCCAAACTGTGTTCCAACTGTGGGGGGAGGGGATGGAGGAAGTAGGGGCCTGAGGGGCGAAAGCCAGCCAGCCCTCACCTGTAACAGGAAGTCTGTGAGTAGTCGATAAAACAGACGGTCAACAGCAACTTTGATGAAAGTAAAATTAACTTAAAAAGAGTCCTTTCAGTCAAAAACACACAGACAATCGAAAAACAGCAGCACATTGAGCATCAGTGCACCAATCAGGGTCAGCTGGGGGGGACGGAGCCTTGGAGAGGCGACCTGTAAACTTGTCCTACGTAAGTCTATGTATGTACATCCAAACATTTTACATAAATGTCAATAAACACACCTTTCTTAACTGCAGCAATAATTCTGGGATTCAGGTCCAATTGGTCCAAATCCATCTCTTCAATGGGTTGACCACAAAGACAACTCACTTCCCAGGGACCCAAGTTCCGATCCACCTGCCATCAACTCCAACGGCCTGGAGCCAGGGGAGCCAAGTCCAGCAGTCCGGGGCGCAGCCCCCTCTGTGGCAGGGCTTCACCATCAGCTCAGGGGCCGCAGGAGAGTCTCTGCTGCATCGGGAACACCAGCAACGGGAGTCCAGGGCAACTTCTGTTGGAGCAATTTACATCCAGAAATTATCCGGAACCTTAGAAACCTCGGACTCAATCCACACGTCGATGCATTTGAAGGAATCCCCCAACCCACCTGCATTCTGAAGGTCAGCACGGCATGTGGCCACCCCACGTCACCCCTGAGAAAGTGAGAACAGCCCTGAGTCCCAGCCCTGGGCCCAGCATCCAGGTGAGTGGCCTGCCCCAACCCACTTCTCTTGGGCGAGGACACCGTATACAGTCGGAGATGCACGTGCCTTGGGCTCACTTGAATGAAGATTCTTTCGCATCCTCCAGTTTAATTTCCCTTAAATGTGTCTCCATGGGGAATCAGGAAAGAGTGGAAAAAGTGAGTTTGGGATCCTGCAGGATCCTCAGGGAGTGGGAAGCTCCACAAGTGTCCCAGTGGAGAACAAAGGAGACTGTCCGGCCGGGCTGTGGGGGGCAGGGAGCCCTTTCCTGCAGCCCCCACCCCTCACGCAGCCAGCATGTAGGTGGCCCCCTGCCAGGAAGGGGAGCTGGCAGCCCTATTACGGCCCAAGCACTAAAAGCAGCCGGTAACAGGAGCCCAAGCCTGCTGGTGGGAGGAACCCGGCTCCTCCCTCCCTCCGCGGCTGGCGGCCAGGCTCAGCCCAGGGTCACCCAACAGCTCTCTAGCAAGCCACTCTGCATTCCCCTTGTGGCCGCCCAAAAGAGCCAGGCCCGGAATGCAGCGGGGCAGGCGGGAACGCCGAGGCCAGCAGCTGCCCCGTGCTCCCTCCTGGCGTCTCACAAAGTCCCAGGGCCTCAGCTGAGGGGAAAGTTACACAACTGTGGACTTTGCCTTGCAATGCTTAGAACAATGGATTGACTTGGACGATACTGGGTTGTTTTTGAAGCTTCGAGAACCAGGTCACCCGCAGTCTCACATTTGCACAGGCTGGTCAGGGAGACACAGGTCTGATGCTGGCAAGGGTCACACTGTCCAGAACCGACAGTACGAGTTCCAGGAGCGGCCGCAGCAGCCCGACACCCAGGCACGACCGTGCTGTCTGATCACTACACCAGCGGCTGCTGGGCAGGAGGAAGCTGGCGCCCCGAGGGCGGGTTTCCTGCCTTGGCACAAGGCCCCTGGGGCCCTGGCCAGCGGGTCTCCCCAGCCAGCAGGCTGGTGCTGTGTTCTGCCTGGAACAGGGGGACGGGAGGCTCCTGGGCCGGCTGCTCAGGGCAGGGCTGACAGTAAACACTGCTGAGGCTGGAGAGGAGACACGAAGCCCCTGGCTGCCCAGCGACCCCCAGGACTGCTGAATGGAGCAGAGGGAGGCTCTGCTGCTGGAGGGCCGGGTGACGGTCAGAAGGCTGGAGGCGGCTGACCCCGGGGCCCCAGTCCCAGATGCGCCAAAGCAGGGGCAGCGGGGATTTGGAAGAGCTCAAACGTGCCGAGGCTGCATGGAAGATGCTGGCAGAGCTGGCGGCCCGTGTAAGGAGGTTAGATTCCCGAGGACACACAGCAAATAAAAAAGACAAATAGCAACTCCAGGAAAAGAAGCCAGTCATCAAAGGGGATGCAGCAGCCTCGCCTGGTTTGTCGGGGTTCACGGGAGCGGCACTGGCCGCACTGGAGGGGACGGCCAGCCACATCCCCCACACAACTGCAGCAGTCTTTCTCGTGCCAGGCTGGGAGCTAAATTCAGGCAAGGGACGTGCAGCTCCACTGACGCCGTCCTGAAATCAGCAAAGGTAATGAACCGCTGAGCACTGACATTTCTCAGACACAGTCCGTCCCCAGGACTGTTCTAAGAACTTGACACGGATGAACTCATTTAAACCTTACCACAGCAACGCTATGATCTCCGTTTCACTGCAGAGGAAACAAGGACAGAGTGGCTAAATAACAAGCTAAGGTCACACAGCCAGCAAGTGTGGCTGGCTTGGGCCTTAGGTCCATGATGCATATACTAAACTCCTGACCTATATTAGCCTGACCATGAGCTTACACGGCCCACCTGTTGACAAATCCTACAGAACCTGCTCAGTTTCCACACTCTGCAAAGCTCAGTTATCCAAAGGCTGACTCACCTGTGGGTGCCCAGCCCACTCTCAAGATTAACCTTCTTTCTCCGCTCCGCCCCCCCAGGAGGGGACAATGAGCTCTCAGTTATCCTGGAGCTGCAGGGAGGGAGCTTTCATTACCAGTGACCTTGGGTGGCCAAGCCGGTCCTTCCACGCCTGGGCCACCACTGTGGTTTCTCCAGAACTGCCTGGCCCGGACCCTCTTCCTCCTCTGGAGACTCCTTCTTTTATCAGTCCCTGAGCGATCGTGCCCCATGGCTTTGAGAACTCCCTATTTCCCAACAACTCCCCCAGACCTGGATGTCCAGCAGACCCCAGCCTTGGCTGTCCAGTCGGAACAGGGTGCTCTGCACACTCACCTTGCTATCCATGCACACCCGCTCTTCCTACAGTGCCTTCAACTCCGTGGTTGTCCACCCACCACCCTTGACCTGACCCTGTCGCCACCCCTAAAACACCTCAACTTCACAAGGTCCTAGTTCACCTTCCACCCCATGGCTCCTGGGCGGCTGCCATAATCCAAACTGGCCCTGCAGCAGCAAGGCCTCCTCCAAACCTTGCGGGTGACAGCCCCCAAATGGGCCATGCCACCCGTCTCGGAGCCAGTGAAGCACTGGCCCAGGGTCCTTCCCACCTCCAGGACCCCGCTAGGACCTCTGCTCTGGCCGTCCCTTCCGACCGCCCGCCTCGATGACTCCACCGTCCCCACTGGGAGCCCTAAGGAGGGCCCGGCACACGCCCGGCCCTCACTGGGCCTCCACCGAGCCTGTAGCCCGATCGCCCCTGCACCCTCAATGCCACCTCCACGGCCCCATGCCCCCTATACCCCCCACTCCACCTCCGCAGCCCCATTCCCCCTGTACCCCCATCCCTCCCGCACCCCCCACTCCACCTCCGCAGCCCCATTCCCCCTGTACCCCCATCCCTCCTGCACCCCATAACTCCACCTCTGCAGCCCCATCCCTCCTGTACCCCCATCCCTCCCGCACCCCCCACTCCACCTCCGCAGCCCCATCCCTCCTGTACCCCCATCCCTACCGCACCCCACAACTCCATCTCTGCAACCCCATCCCTCCTGTACCCCTATCCCCTCTGCGTTCCCTATCTCCCCTCTACTCTCCCACCTCTTCTTCGGTCCCCCCAATCCTCCCTGCACCCCCCATTCCCGGCCGCCGCCCCGCAGCTCTCACCTCGCGCGGGCTCCACACGCCTCTTCGCGCCGTCCCGCCCCCCGCAACTTCCTCTTCCAATGAGCGCCGGGCGGCCCGCGCCGGATACGCCAATCAGAGAGGAAGCAGCGCTCACGTGCACACTAACTGACCAATCCAAAGTCTCAGTTGCCCCAAGAGGGGCGGGGCGCGCCTGGGCCGGCCCTCGCCGCCGATTGGTGACCGACAGCAGGGTGGCAGGGGAGGTGCCCTTGCGCGGATTGGAGGGGGCAGCCATGGGGCGGATCCCGAGCGCTGATTGGCACGCGCTCCGAGCCCGGCGTGGCGATTGGGCGCAGGCGCTGTCAGCCGCGCGGGTAGGGCGGGGCTCCGGGCGGGGCGAGGGCGCGGGTGCAGGCGATCGCTGCGGCGGCGTCATGTCCTCCGAGGTGGCCGCGCGCCGCGACGCCAAGAAGCTGGTGCGCTCCTCCAGCGGCCTGCGCATGGTGCCCGAGCACCGCGCCTTCGGCAGCCCCTTCGGCCTGGAGGAGCCGCAGTGGGTGCCGGACAAGGAGGTAGGTCGCGGCCGCCCGCCAGCTCCCCGCCCCCGTCCGCGCCCCGGGCCCTCCCCCCCCCCCCCCCGCTGCCTGCGCCCGGGACCCCGGAGCGCCTCCCGTGGCCCCGCTGTCCTCCCGGGCACCCCGCCCCGCGCCCCTCGGCAGCCCCCGGCTCCTGCCTCCCGCGCGCCCGCTCCTGGGCCGGGGCCCTCTGCCTGGTTCCCTTTCTCGGGGCGCCCAGACCCCCCCGTGTCTCCCAGAGCTCAGAAACACGCCCCGCGCGCGGGCCTCCCCCCGGACGTGGCCAGTGCCGTGCCCCGCGCGACGCCGTCTGCGAATCCGCCGCATCCACCGGTTGAGCTGCTGGGCTGGACCCGCTGCGATAGAGCCGGGCCCTGCCCGCCGGGGGAGTGAGGAGCCGCGCGTTTATTTGTAATCCGGCGTTCTCCGGAGGGACCCTCGGGGGTGCGGGCGGCGGCGGCGGTGTTTCGGTGGGAGTCCCCAGATGGAGCACAAGGAGGCGCCCTGGCTGGGGGGGCTGCACCTGCTCCCGAGAGGCAGAGAGGCAGGAGCAGCTGCGGCTGGCAGGTGAGGGCTGGGAGGTGATGAGCGCCCCGTTGGCGGGGCGGGTGCAGCCCCTTGGCCCCTTCTCAAGGCCCTTTTGTGCCGCGCCAGGGAGTCTGGACTCGATCCCGTAGCCAGTGCTCCTCAGCTGCGTAGAGCCGGCGCAACTTCGTGCCTTCCTGCAGATCGGCCTGTCGGAGACATCCAAGAACTCTGAATTCTGAAAATGCTCTGAATTACAACCCCGCTCCCGCACTCTGATAAACTACTTTGCCTCCCTCCCCTGAGAGGAAAAGTAGGTTTTGAGCAGCGGGTTTTGAGCAGAGGAATGAAATCAGGTGTTTTTACTGCAGTGGGCGGTGAAGAGCAGGCAGCTGGGCGGGGGCCGGGGCCTGGGGGCAGGGCGGCTGGGAGGAGGGCACAGACCCGGCCCCGCCTGGTCCTCTCCTTCAGCCGCCCCGCCCTGGCGCTCTGATCGCAGTCACTGAGTTGAGGGTGAAAGAGACAGGGCAGGTGGGCGCGCAGGGGCGTGGGAGTTGCCCAGCCACTGGGGGAGATCGTCACTGAGCCGCCCACGTCTTCTCCCTCTCCCAGGACGCCCTGTTTGTGCTCTTTCTTTCCTGCATTTTTACTCTTGGTGTTTGTCTTCTTTGTGATAACAATGTGCCTTTTCTCACGTCACTCTCTTGGTTAGTGCTGTTAAAAGATAAAACTCTGATTTTCGTAACTGAAGAGTGTCGCAGAGTTCATTTCACTGACTCAGGGAGGGAGCCCTGCAGATGTCATCATGGTCAAGGAGAAGCAGCACACACTGGCGTGGAGGATGGCAAGTGAATGAAGTGCAGATAGAGGCGAACTGCCCTCTTCCACAGTGGGGGAGGGGAGCCCACGGTCCTGAGCGGATGGACAGACCGTGTCCATAGCTGTCTCCCTCGGTTCACCCAGCATCACCTGAGGGGTGTCCTAGAGCCTGAGGCAGTGTCTCAGCGTTTTCCACTATTGCCTCCCTGCAGCCTCTGTAGATCTTTTTTTCCTGGTTGATCCCCCCATGAAATTTTAGCAGCACGGAAGTGCTACGTGTCTGTTAGGGACCGTGTGGATGCGCGGGAACGCGTGGTCTGGACGATGCACGGGTTTCCCCGGCTGCATGCAGCCGTGTTTTCCCAGTTCTGGCTGCTTTGTAGCTGGCCGCTGTATCCCCTCTGCCCTCCCTCTCTCACCCCTGTGGTATTTCCTGAAATAGTTGTTTCGTGCGTTTCCTGCGTAAGTTGCCTTGCTTTGCGGGCCTGTGGGTGAGCTGTGTCTGGAGCTCGGCCTCCGCGGTCCTGAGAACTCTTGCGAACTTCTGATTAAGTTGTGTTGAAATGCTTGAGTCAGTGTGGCACCCGTTCCTTTGACAGAAGTTTCGTTCCGATGCTGGAAGGCTGGCGGGGTGTCCCTCCAGAAATACAACCCCCCATGTGTTAGAACTATGATTAGCCATGATCTGAGCAGCCAAGGAAGGCCCTAGAAGGCGAGTGAGCTGGGAGGAGGGGAGGGGACAGCCAAGTGAGGGTGGACTTCTCGGAATTTGAGGACATATTTTGATGTATTGGGGCTGCAAAAACCACCAGAGAGAGTGTTCTGGAGGAGGGGAGACTTGCAGTGGGCTGTTTGGGCTGGGAGACTCCAAACAGGCAGCCGTGGTTGCAGTGGCTCAAGGGGCAGAGTGTGGCGGCACTTACAGTGGCCTGGTGCTCAGTGGCGCCAAGCTGGACGCACTTAGCCGCACTCTGCCTGCACGGTGCTCCTGGGAGGCGTGATCACTGGGTGTGTGGAGGCGACGTATGTGTGGAGATAACCAGCTGTGAGAAGTAGGTTTATGTGTGGTGGTTTGGAATGAGCAGGGGGGTGACATGTCATCCTCAGCTTCCACCCATTATCCCCACTTCTTGGCTGTGCTTAGATTGGTGTCATTGTCACATCTGTAGACGCTACCCCATTTCTCATTATGGCTCTGTCTTCAGTCTGAGGCCAGCCCTTTCCACATCTGTTGAGTATTTATCAGGTGCCTGACCCTGTCTGTGCCAGGTTATTAGCTTGAGCCCGCGGGGACGTCCCTTAAACAGGTTGGAAAATTTGGCGGTATGTGTGCACATGTCTGTAGCTCTCAGCTTCTCAGAGGGGTTCCTGCCCCAGAAATAACTGAGAATCGCTTCCCGAGTGTACACACAGGGAGGACGACACAGTCCGCGCCTTCCCTGGAGTTCATGGGGCTGGGGAGGTGGAGGCGGGAGCTGTGGGAGCACAGAGGAAGCTTGGGAATGCTCTCGGGCTTGAGTGACTCTGCCATCAAAGGGTCCCTTAGCAAGGAAGAGTGGGCTTAGGGGTGGGCTGTCTGGGCATGCAGCTGTAAGGATTTGTCACAAGCAGCCCCAAATATTGAGTTTGATCCTTAAAACCCATGCAGCTTTGCACTCCTTCCCCCTGTCTTCCCATCCTCGTTGGGTATGACCAATGATGATGACCGCTCCGTGCTGTCATTTTGAGGTTCAGATAACTCTGCAGATGCAGAACCAGGGAGGAGAGAGCACAAGTGTGTCAAATGGAAAACAAATCCGGACTCGGGTGAGGAGGGATTTTCCTCACAGGGTCCATGCAAGCAGGGGAGAGGGACTGCTGCCAGCGCACGGGTCTCCAGGGTCAGGCAGAATAGGACTTTCTTAAGGGGGGAGTGACCCAGGCTAGAAGAGAATGGGGTGGGGGATGAGCAGGTGGAGGGGTGCAGCTGCAGGTGGTGTAGCCTGACCACACATCAGGGGATGCATCCCCAGAGGTCGGCCGTGTCAGGCTGAGGGTGGGTCATAGCTCAGGGTCCTGAAGGAAGGAGAGAAGCTGAACTAAAGTTTGATCAAGTCAGGTTAGTGGGCATTTTGTTCTGGTTGATGAGGGGACAAACAGGTCAGCCAGTCAAATAGTGTGAACTGTGGGGATTTGGGGTCCAAATCCGGCCTTGTCACCGGTGAACGGGGGGCATCTGTGAGTCTTATCTCTGTCATGGGGGGGGGGGGCCTTTGCAGCACACGTTCCTGGAACACCAAAGGGCAGGGGTTCGTAGTTGCCGGGTCACGGGGAGTCCCCTGTTGTGAGGTGGCTGCAGGAGCCTCTGCCTGACCAGGAGGGCCGCCCGGCCCCACTGGCTGGCCAGGCTGTCTGCTGTGGGGAGGGACCGGGACCGTGAACCACAGTGAAGGCTTCTTGGGCGTCGCGGACCCCCGGGCGGGGCCTGGCATTTCCTTCCTAGATGTGATGACAGCTGTGGCGTCTGCACCTTCCGTTCCCAACTCTCCGACAGCTCTTTACGCCGCAGAAAACTGATCGTGCTGCCAGTGGGTCTTGTCCTCTGGAGGTGCCGGAGGCCTCCCTCCCTCCCCCTTCCCGCTCACTCTCTGTCACACACCACCCGCGTGCCAGTGGCCGCGTGCATCCGTTCCCAGTCGCCCCTGCTCCTCGCGGCCCTGGGCCTGCTCTTTGGGCTCTCCTTCCAGCTGGGTTGTTAACGTCTTACTGGCTCCCTCATTAATTAGCGTGTTAAATCTTTGACACGGTTCATTTTACATTTCTAGGAATTATGTTTCTACCCTTTAAAAAGGATTATCTTTCAACAAAGATACTTCAGTACTTGTATTTTTAAAGTTTATTTTTATGATTGATTGATTTTTGAGGAACCTAAGAAATAGTCTGGTGTGGGAGGCTGGCGCCAGCCAGCCAGGGAGCGTCTCTCACCAGTGCCAGGGGACAGTGTGGGAGGGTGTGACTCTCCTGTCACTCCAGCCTCAAAGGGAGGATAGGCATGTGTCCTCCAACTTTGTGTTTTCTATAGTTACTTTTTTTTTTTTTTAACATTCCTGAAACTTTCCAAACTCTGTATTTCCTGACTCTTGAGGGGGAGATGCTCTGTCCGTTATCTTTTGGGGACCGGGGCTGATTCTGAAGAGTTGCCCTGGGCACCTGTGGGGGCTCCTTGTGCTTGAGTCAGGGCAGTGGGTTGGCAGAGACCTCAGCTCTCCAAACAGCTCTGTGCCCGGGGCCTCTGCCCTCAGCTGTGGGGCTGGGGTGGATCCCACAATTCCCCAGGGCCCCTCTGTGGGAAGTCTTTGCTCCAGGCCAGGTTTGCCCAAGGGCCTTTCTGGTTTCTTCTTTGACCTCTGGTAGCCTCCTTACTTATCTACCCGGAAGCTGAGTTTACAGCATCTGCCTCAACCTCATCTACACTCAGCGATTGGTTTACTGGACCAGCAAGGAGTGGACAGCTGCCCGGGCTCTGACTCGAGGGCCTGCAGCCAGGGGAGTGTGCTCGCAGTTGGGGATTTTACTAGGAGCCATCCCATGCCACCTGCCCCAGCTCCCTGTCCTCTCGTGGCCGCTCCTTGCTACCAGCTTCCTCCCTCCTGTCTGCCGGGCCAGGGCCGAGGACGGTGGAAGTGGGTGCAGGGGGCCCCAGGGGCTGGGCTGGAGGCTCTTCTGTTTATGCGGCTTCATGTGGACATTGACACTGGTCCTGCTGCCCAGCCCCGGGGGGCAGCATCTGCAGGTCTGTGGAGCAGCCCGGCCAGGGGATCAGGCAGCAGATGGGTCTGTGTGTGCATATCTGTCACCTGGGGCCCTTGCTCAGCTCCTCCCAGCCCCTTTGGGTAGGTCTGCTCTTGCAGATTCTTCCCCATGATTGTGCTTGTTTGAACATCAGCCCCAGCCCACCTCAGCGGTGACGCGGTGACACACAGAGGCCTGGGCACTCAGACGCTTTTTGCTACATACAGGGGAAGCTTGATCACAGCTGGTTTCTGGACGTTGTACTTTTCCCTCTCTCCCCAAGTAGCAGTTTCCTGGAGCCTCAGAAAGCCGCGTGGGCTAGTCCTCGCGCCTGTGCTTGTTTCCTTTTGGGGGAGCTGGTTTGTCAGACCCATGTCAGTTCTTCAGCGGCAGCTTTACTCTGAGATGTTCACCCAGTGCTTTATTTCCTTATTTAATTCTCTCTTCACATTAAATTGTTCTGTTGATAATTTTAACAGGTATTTTCTCTTATATAATCAACAGGAAATTACCTTGTTTAAAAATCTGTCAGTTTTCTGAATAACCTCATTGGTTATTTAGAATGATAAAAACCTTCTAGATCACTTATCACACACACACACACACACATTTTTTTTTTTCGGAGGAAGATTAGCCCTGAGATAATATCTGTGTCCATCTTCCTCTACTTTCTATGTGGGACGCCTGCCACATCATGGTGTGCCAAGTGGTGTCATGTCCGCACCCGGGATCTGAACCGGCGAACCCCTGGCCGCCAAAGCAGAACGTGCGCACTTAACCGCTGCTCTCAGGGCCGGCCCTGTAGATCACTTATATTTTTAAGGGAGCAAATTTTAAATTCTAGATGTGGTCTTATGTTTAGAAATTGGTCTTTCAACTTGCCCAGCACACGCCTCCCAGTCCGCATGCGGCCCTTTGTGTTGCTGGGGAGACGGAGCAGTGCTGCTGAGGGAGCACAGGGTGGGCCCTGCCCTCGGGAGGCTCGGCAAGCAGTCAGTCTCTCTAGAACCGGGTGTAACGTGGGCTTTCCCGGCTGCTCAGCCTCACTAGTTGTCACTGCTGTGGAGGCTTTCTCGAGTGGATTCTGTGGCTGGTGGATGTCTGGGGTCATGGAACAGCATGGCACATGGGTGCCGGCAGGGTCCTGAGTGCCACACAATGTTCCAGAACTGACAGAAGCGAGAGGCAGTGGCAGGAGCTGGGCTTCCAGAAGCAGCAGCAGCGCAGTGAGCAGCCAGCCCATGCCTAAAGCCGGTGGAGACTCTGTAGATGGTTCTGGAAGGCCCTGGATGGGGCAGGCCCTGTGTCCAAGTCCAGGAAGCAGCTTAAGAGCAAAAAGGAAACTGGAAAATGTTAGTTACGGGATCTGGAGAAGCCTAGACACCGTGCCCAGTGTAGGGGCCGCAGCCGCGTGGAGCTTGCTAGGGCTGAGGATGCCCTTCCTGCTGCAGGGTGGCGTCTGAAAAGGCCCAGCCTCAGCACCAGCACCTCTCCTTCCACGGTGAAGGGAGCCCCGGCTCTTCTCCCGAAGCATCTGCAGGGTCCCGGCACCACTGGCCTCTGGGACCAACTATGAATAGTGCGTACTTGGCACCTCATGTGGATTTCCTCAGAGCTACTTGCTTGCCTGGATCTTGAGCCCGTGCGCCAGCCAGCCTGGTGCTGGGCCCACGGTGTCCACAGTCTGCTGCCTTTGAGGAGGCCGAGGCCCAGAGGAGAGGGTGCCGAGAATTCAGGCCCCTGTGCCTTGGTGGAATGGGGAACAAGAACCGGGGGCGGGGCTGCAGCGAGAACCCCTGCTGGCCTGCAGGATGAGTGCGTTGCTGGCTGACCAGAGTGAAGACGGTCAGTGAGGCACTGGCCGCAGGGAAGGGCGTGGGGCGCAGCCCTTGATGGCCGGGCCGACTGATGGGCCTGCCCTGCTTCCCTCAGGGTCACGTGGTCGGGTTGGTCTGTCCTGTGAAGCAGGTCCTGATTATAAACCCTCTTCCCTGCCTGGGCAGGTGGGCGGTTTTACTGTCACACTGTTCCTGGCTGAAGTGACATTTGTGTCAAGGAGCAGCTTTCCCACTAGGGGACACCGAGCCTTGTCAATGCTGGGACGGCCCGTCTGTCCGTGGTGGTGAGCTCTAAAACGACTTGCTCTTGTGTTAGAGGTCTGAGCTCTTTGATCTGGTTGGTGTGGTTGATGAAAATGTGGCTGTTTCAAGTCCCTTGTCCTCGGTGTCTGGAGCAGGGCTTGGCCTGTTCCTTGAGCTCTGGGGGAGGGGAGACCCTGCTGCCATGCGCTCAATCCCTGCATCTCGTGGGAGCCAGACTTCCTGACCTTCCTTGGTGTCTGCACTGCGAGGGTCTGTAGTTGTGGGACTCCTATTGCTGAGCAAGTCCAGCCACCTGAGCCCCGGGTCGTGGGTCTCAGCCTCCTCCCTCTAGCTCCTTCCTCTGAGGAGCATTTCTGGGTCTGGCGGCTGACCACATTAAACCCGTCATCCCCATGTCCTGCTTCAACTTCTTCCAAACCCTCCCTCCCGGGCCTTCGTGAGGGCGCGCTCGAGGACTCAGTAAACAAGCAGAGTACACTGTGTCTCACGTGGACGGGCTTTGCCAGTTGGGACTTCCCCCTGCAACTTGGCAGACTCAGCGCGCCTTCTTCACTATAAAGTGGGGGAGCGCGTGTGCTTTCCTGGTTTATGGTAATTCCTGCTGTGGAATCTCATGGTCATTTCACGGCACTGGTCCTTTGTTCTGGTAACAGGACTAGGGAGCTCCTGAAGTGAGCTCACTCAAGCCTGGTGAGGCAGGCTCGAACCACTGCCCTCTGGCCCGAGCACACCCTGACATCTAGGCCCACTCCCTACCCTGGCAGGACCTTGGCCGCTGGGCACTCAGTCTCGGCCCCCATCTGTGCCCTTGGCGTGTCTCCTGCAGGTCTCTGAGCAGCACCCACCGCACACCATGGCCTGGGGCTGGGGACCTGCTGAGCCCGCTTGGCTCCTGGGCTGGCGCCCAGCTCAGCGTGCTGCCTCCTGCCCACCACAGGCTGCCTGGCATGTGGGGAGGCCATGGGAGCGATCTGGTCCAGAGGGGAGGTGGGCTTCCCCATCCCCTGTGAGCTCTGCCTCTGCAGTTCAGCCAGTGACAGAGCTGGGTTCTGAGACTGTCTCCTTCCCTCCTAGTGCCCAAGATGTATGCAGTGTGACACCAAGTTTGACTTCCTTACCAGAAAGGTGAGCTGAGGCCATGGGGTTGCAGGGGCGGGTGAAGGACTGACTGGGGGGGGGCGCCCACGGAGCATCCAGCCTCTTCCTGGGGGGGCCAGCTCTCTGGGAGGGACTGGAGAGTGCAGCCTTGTCTCTTCCCGGGGGCCACCTGTGTAAGAATCAGTAAGACAGGGACTCCTGCTGCCCCTCCAGCTGGGTCTCGTCCTCGGGGTGTCCTACTCTGAACAGTCCTTGGCTCGCAGTGGCACAGAGGTGGGTGTCCTGGTCCATGGCCAGCGGGACGCAGGGTTCAGAGAGAGAGAGAGAGTGGAGCAGCAGCAGTGTGGCCTGCTGCATGCGGGCACCCTCGGGGCACGCTCGTCCTTTGAGTGGCCAGGTTTGACATCTGGGGCCATGTCTGGGAATGCACTTGTGGCCCTCACCCAGCGTGTCCCACCTCAGGCGTGTTTAGGAGGTGGTCCCTGCGGGGTGCACTTGTCCTCGGGCCCCTGCTCACTGCCTGCCCCCTGCCGTCTCCAGCACCACTGTCGCCGGTGCGGCAGGTGCTTCTGTGACAAGTGCTGCAGCCAGAAGGTGCCGCTGAGGCGCATGTGCTTCGTGGACCCCGTGCGGCAGTGTGCCGAGTGCGCCCTGGTGTCCCACAAGGAGGCAGAGTTCTACGACAAGCAGCTCAAAGTGCTCCTGAGTGGTAAGCAGTCCAGTGTCCTGCCCGTGACACCTGGTCCTTGGTGCCTGTGTCGCTGCGGTGGGCTCGAGCTGTGGCTACTTTTCTGTGACGTTCTGTCTCACCCTCTCTCCCTCTTGCACTCCTTTAGAAGCAGGTACAGAGCCAGCTCCTCTCTGCCAAGATGAAAACGTCACCCAAAATGTCAGTCTGACTTCGCTGGGCTTGGGACCAGCAGTTGGGACATCTGTTGGGTGGGAGGCCCTGGGCCCGGGCGGGACGCGGTACTTACATGGGTCGCTGTGATATGGCCCCAGAGGACGGCGCCAGCAGCAGGCAGAACCTTCCACCCGGCCATCTCGGGGTTTGCGTGGCATAAGAGGAGGAGCTTTCCAGGGAATAAGGGTCTGCCCCCTCAGGAGCTCCTGAGAACTGAACCCCCATCCTCCCCACGGCCCGCCCTGGTCCTCGCTCTGGCCGCTCTTTCCGCAGGCCTGCCCCTGCCGTCCCTCCTCTGTAAAGCAGGGCATCGCTTCCTGGCAGGAGGGCAAGTCTTGTGCCTCTTGGGCTGGGTGGGTGTTAGGTGTCTTCTCTCCACCATCCTGGGCCTGTTCTGGTCCCTCCTCAAGTGTGTGGGTAGGGGAGAGAGTGCTCTTTGAGCTGGGCCTTTGGGATGGAGTCCCCTGCACCTTTGTGGGCAAGCAGAACCTCTCTGACAGCGCCTTTCGTCGTGCCTGTTACATCCGCACTCCGTCGCGGCCTTGCTGCCTCACCTGAGGGCCCGTGCAGCAGAGCTCTTGCTTGTTTCCATTCTGTGCTCTGAGCGTGTGCATGTCCCCGGGCAGCTGGCCTGGCTGGGGAAGGGCGCAGGGTGAGAGAAGCTGTGTTCTCACGTTTGTTTTTGTATCCCAAGGAGCTACCTTCCTCGTAACTTTTGGAAACTCGGAAAAATCAGAAACAATGGTTTGTCGTCTTTCCAACAACCAGAG